>NC_090923.1:101909383-102212413 GCF_040938575.1 Ambystoma mexicanum | reverse complement strand
CTAACCTCACCATCACCCTAAAAAATTCTATATAAGGGTTTTTGATGAAATATGTGTTGTTTCTATTTGCTTTTCATTGGCACAAATTATTGATTGTGTTTTATTAGTTTTTTATGAAAAATTTGCATTTTGTATAAAATAACAATTAAAATATATATTCTAACTAATGTCACAATTTGTAGTCGAAATTAAATTAAAATGTCTTCTCCCTGTTTTATATGTGGTACGAGAATTGTCACACCCTTTGGTTGTGAAGGAGGTGTGGAACTTTTGTAGATATCAATACACACACATACAGGCCTCACTTGTATACTGAGACGAGGAGGAGGACAGCAACGGTAAGGTAGGACTACCGTTTCAACAGTGAGCGGTCTACTCCTTTTTGGACCAATCATGGTGGCAGGACCCTTAAAAGCCTGAATCATTGTGGAAATGGTGTCAGTTGTGGAAGAAGGGCTATAGACTGCTGGGTGCAGGCAGACCTCTCCGGAACAGCAGTGTGGCAAGCAGAGCGCTCAATACACTTTGGAAGATGCAGAGTTTATGCAGCGGGAAGCAAAGCTGAAGGACGCTGGAAGCCAGTGGCAGACCGCGAGAGGGAGACCGGCATGACTGAGCAAATCGGTCGTGTGAATCCGGAGCTGCATGGGGAGCATCGCTGGGTGCGCAAAGCCACGAAGAGACGCTGGGAGAAAGACTGGGTAGCGCACAGGAAAGAGAGAACTTGTGGCAGCCGAGGAACAGGCGGGATAGCTGTAATCTCCGACCGGTGAGTGTACCAAGAAGGGGGAACACCGGGCTGGAAGGCGAACATGCGAAGTGAGCAATGAACATCAATTTGAACAGAAGCAAGCATTTCTATGAATACCGATTTGAGTGAAAGCAAATATAAGTATTTTTGAATACCGATCGGAGTGAAAGCAAGTTTGAGCACTTTTGAATATTGACCGGAGTGAAAGAAAGTTTGTGATTCTGCCTGATACAAATGACTGTATTATATGAGAAACCAAGCACTGGCAAAACCGAGAGAATTCAAGGAACTGTATTATATGAGATAAACAAGCATTGGCAACAGCCAAGAGAATTCAAGGAACTGTATGTTATGAGAAAACACGCATTGGCAAGAGCTGGGAGAATACAAAAAAGTGTAACAAGTGCCAACCAAGCCACGGTACAGTGCCAGGTGAGTATGATACTGTTGACTAAATCAAGCGTCACTGTTAAGTTGAAGCTGTGGCCTAGTGTTAATGGAAAAGCAGCAAGGAACAGGTATCGGTTGCAATGGGTGAACCGTGTGGTCCAGCAACTGTGCATATACCGACTGCACCCTGTAAGAAACTAGAGGGTATCCTCACATCTACTCCCCTTGGATCCTCTTCTCAGGTGGCCAGAAAAAAGGCCATCGCTTTTGGATCCTGACCATGGGGGTGGAGATGCGAGGGAGGATCACCTGGGTGGTGGGTCCTTGGGGGTTGGAGAGAGGATATCCCCAGGTGAGACATGGTATCCACCTTTTGCTAAAGAGAGCCAACATCACCCTCCCCCTGCCTTTAAAGGATGTTGCAAGCCCTTTCACCTCATTTTCCCTCATTCAAACCATTATAGTAATGGAAAGAGGAAGAGGCGACTAGGAGTAGTGAAAACGAACATGTCATTTCACCACCCTAGTACTGAGACGAGGAAGAGGCCCTACAGACTGGTGTAAGGACCAGACATGTCCAGAGCACTCCTCTAACGGTGGTCAGGCAATGTAGCCTGAGGACTCACTGTCAAACGGTTGCAGGTGTATAAACGGTGGAGCTGACAAAGGAAATGGGGAGACCAGCAGGAGAGAAGCCGGGCTGAGCGTTGCAGGCCTGAAGAGGGAGAAATCCTGTGGAATTCGAGGCGGCCCAGTGGGATCCTGTTGGGAAACCAAAAGGAACTGTGGCCCCAGTGCCTAGAGAGGCTGTGCCAGGGCCACCGTGGTGGGAGCCTCACTTGTCTGGGCCTGCAGCAGCAGCCACAGGCTGAGAAAGAAATTTGATAGCTGTGAGCTACAGGCAGCGTCCGCAGAGCGAGACCGGAGCTGCCAGCCACTCACAGAGAGAGAAGAGATGACAGCGAACAGGGCTCGCAATCCATCGGGAACTTGTATACAGAGCCGAGCAAGACTAGTCAGTCACCCGGAAGAGGCGCCAGGGACCGGTGAGTGAGCATACAGGAACACTTGAACCGGGCTGCTCCTGGGGCTATTGGATGGCAAACGGGAATGCCTGTCATGGCTTGCTCCCTTCGCTCCCGTTCCCGTCACTTGGGGGCTTGTTTTGGGGTTTATTCCCTACTGCACATTTCCTCCGAACCTTATGCTACAGTGCTGTGATGAATTGGGAGCGCTAAAACCTTATTTTCCAAGTTACTTCCCTTCCGGATCCATTCCAGGTTTTTGGCAGCCAACATGCTACTTTAATCTAATGACTATGCTTCCTAGAATGCCTGGCTCACTGCTTCACCTCCTCCCTTGCAGGACAAGGTTGGGTGGAGGATAGGCAACACCTGTGGCTGCAGGTGCAGCAGGCGGCACACCTGAGGGGTGTGCTCGTTAAGCAGCTTTAAAAGCCTCAGTTTGCTTCAGTCCAGCGCTGGTCATTGTTGCAGTGTTCCTGTTGTGACTGGTCCCTTGTTCCTTGTTCCTAGCTTTTGTGCCTAGTTCCTAGTTCCTGTTTCTTGTTCATCTGCCCTAGATTTCGGATTTCGGATTTATGTGCTTAATTGATTTCTGCTTTCTGGATTTCCCTTTCAGTCTTCCTCTGTCTGCAGGCAGCCTTTCTCTGTGCTTTATCCTTTGATGCTGCCCAATTTGCCCGTGTTCTCTGTTTCTTGATGCTGCCCTTTGCTACTGAAAAACTTGATGCATTAGTCTTTCCCTTTATAGATTTAGCTTCCTGCCTTTTCTCCTTGGATGGGTGGGAAAGGTTTCCTTTTGTGATATCATTTTCCCTGCTCCTGATCCTTACTTTCTATTGGGATCCATTCCATGTTTTCCATTGCACTTCTGCATTTATTTCCCATTGATTATTAGGTGTGTGGTGCTGTTGTAACTAGTCCCTGTGTGAATGCCTTTTGTTTTCCTCACTATTCTATATTCACAATTCCTACTTGCCCCTTGACTTGGGTCTTATGTATTTAGTTATCCTCCACCCATTGCTGTTATAGCCTTCTGGGTCCCTGTTTGATCAACTGGGTTTGTGGGTTTACTGACATTCAAGTGGTCTTTCCGGTCCTCGTGAGTACTGATTCTAAGTTCCTTATTCAGTATCATCCAGAGTGTCAGCTCACAGATCCTGTCCTTGCTTGCCCTCTACGTGGGCTTAGCGCTGTCAGTATCTGTAATAAATATAGTGGGTAAGGAGTTTGCCGACTTTCCTTTCAGTCATAAGGAGGTTCTAAGTGCTTACCCCACATCCCTTTTCATATATTGGTATTATTGTTTCACTCTATTTGCACTCCTGGGTTTTAGTATACACGAGTCTTGGGTATTGTATGCACGTTGTTAGATTCAAAGCTGTTCACTGTGCGACTCCGTGCACATTTCCCTTGCCATATTCATTGCCTTCTTCCTTTCTTAACAGAATGACCAGCCGTTAGTCCCATTTGAATATGGCCAGTTTAAGAAAGAAAGGCAGCAAGGCCACTAACAAGTTTGTACAGAAAGCTTCCCTTACGTTTACCTGTGACAATCAAATCACTGATCCTGACTTAAATGAACTCCTTGTCACGAATGGGTATTTATGTGCAAAGTATTTCTCCCACGGGATGGCCCATCGTACATTGCCTGATCCTAGTTCTGTCTTTAATTTTGATCCAGATTCTATCTCCGCACAAGCCTTAGCAGCGGAAAACAACACACTGCTAGATTTATTACACACAAGTACCTCTGTTGTTGAACCCCATGATTCCGGTTGTGCTTTATCTCAGATTGAACAGTTTCATGATTCAAACATAAAGAATGGAGGGGTTCCTTGCATATCTTCTGTTTTCAGCCCTCAGTCTACAGCTTACTACTCTGCACAAGTACTTACTGTAGTCCCTGATGCCAAGAGGTCTGAAGTCAATAGTCTGCTTAAGTGAAACACAGACCAAGTCGGTAAGAGAGAGTTTAGATCACAAAACCTGCAAGCAGTAAATGACAATGTACAATCAGTGCACATCCGGATGGCTAGGGCTGGATCCAGCCCTGATGCCACCATGCCTTCCCCTGTGCCTACTGATAGGGATGTACAGTTAAGGCGCGGCATGCTAAAAGCTGAACTTGAGGAGTTAAAACAAGAATACATTACTTTACAAGAGGAGAATAAAACCTTACAGTCTTTTCTGAATACACCTCAAACTTTATCCGTTGATGAAGTGAATACTGTTCAGTCCCTGAGTGTGGAGATTTTTGTAGGTCATGATACTTGTCAATGTGTAAAATCTGTTGGGAGTGAAAGTCCTTTTTCTAGCACAGCACTTATTCAAGGCACAGGTTCTGACAATTCTTCTACCGTTTGTCAGGAATTGCTGTTAGCTGAAGATTTACAAGCCACTTATTTACCTAAGATTTCCTGTGTAGCAATTTGTCATAATTCTGAGCTTGAACACATACATACTTCTGATTTCCAAACACAATCCACAATGGTGGCATACACAGAATCAGTCACTACTGTAGGGTTAGGTTCTGCCCTTGATCTAGCTGCTGAGACTGAAGTAGACATTCAAGCTGATGTGGAAAATGATGCTACCTCTGTGTTCGCTCCTCCTTCTGCCAATTTTTGTCACAACGAACAGTCAAAGACAGTACAGAATTCTTGTTTTGATGGACTCATTCCACAGTATACTGAACCAAAGACCCGGCAGGCGATTCCTGAACTGTTGATTGTTAATATGCCACTTTCAGAAGCTAAGACAGAGGAATGGACATTTGACGAAATCCTGATTAACAGGGACTTTACTATGGTGATTCCTCTGGTTGATTTTGACTTCTACAAAGGAAGAGACTCTGTGTCATCCACTAAGGAGAGGGACGGCAGGGGTACAGCTCAGTCTTTGGTTACTGGTGCCAAGGAGTCAACCGCCCTAAAGGTGCTTTCCATTCCTGAGCCACAAATGTGTCTGTCGACTTCTGGGACTTCAGTCTGTCCTCCTACAACCATTGACTCTTCGATTATCCAGTCCACGGCTCTGCAGTCATCGTTGACACACGTGTCTTCAATCAATGAACAATTGCTATGTCTGCCAGTCACTCAAGAGCCTTCACCATGCACGTGGTCAGAGCCAAAGACCTTGACAAGTTTGTCTTCAGCTAACGAGACGGCTCTAGCTTGCATGCTCTCAGCCTCAGAATTTCCTCTGGCATGCCCGTTTTCGGCTACAGTGACTCATCCAGCGGATTATCCTTCAGCCATGGAGCCTCCGGTAGCACATCCTGAGTGCATATCTTCAGTCCCAGAGCCTACTGCTAGTTTGGCTTCAGTTCATGAGAGACCTGTATCCTGCTCAGCCTCGCTGCCAATATCGGAGGTGCACCTGTCTACTCTGTCTGATCATGTTGCATATTCTTCTACTTCAGAGTTACCTCCTGAATCCCGACCATTTATTATGGATGAACGTCCAGCCTGCCCTTCTTATGCTTCAGGGGGATCACCAGAATGCCTGCCTTTTACACAAGTTGATTCTCCCAACTGCTTGACTGTAGCATCAGCGCCTCCCGAATATGCAACATCTGAGTCTGAGACTTCTGCCAGCTCTCTCTTCAGAAACATCAAGCTGGATCACGACTCGGGAGGGCCTTACATGCGAGGCCATTGGACTTGCCTGGAGTGTTACGAGAGGGAGACGGATACCATCCACCATGGCCCAGTCACCGAACAAGTAGCCGACCAGGATAGTGGGCTGGACGGTTCGCATTTGGGGGCTGGTTTGGGTCAGCCGCTTGACAGCTTTCTTATTGCCGGATCCCACATGAGCCTGAGGGAGGGGACGGGCACCGCCCCCCAGCTGCAGCACCAGTCGGGTGCAAGTAGCCAAAGGAAGGGTATGATTGCTGCAGTTCAAGATGTGCCTGTTATTGCTCCTGCTGCGAGTGTGCCTGATGTACCAAGTACTGCGTCTATCACTCCTATCGGTATGCCAAACATCCCTGCGGTTGTATCCCACGTGCAACAAGGTGGCTACATGACTGACACCAGGAGTGCCAGCCTTGTACAACCCATTGGACTTCCCGGCCCCCAAGGCGTGGAACAGATGCAGTCGAACCTTGGTCACCCTCCACCACAGGCCTTTACCCAGATGAATGACGGGAGAAGATCCGAACCTCTACCTCGGCCGCCACCTTCTTTTTCTGAACATGAACATTTCCTGAAACCTGCTATTTTCTCACCTCCTGTGTGTCCGCTCTCGGCAGGGAGGCTTCCAGAGCATCTACCATTGTCTAAAGCATGTTGCACCAGCCTGCCTCCCTCCTCAATGATGTATGAGTGTTCGCTCCCAGTGTCTGAGCTTCCTGGACCTTACAACTCTGCTTCGGGTCCTGCAAGTCCTTCATGCCTTTCTTCGACCCATGAGTCTCTTCCTCACCGAAAACCTGCTTATGGCTCTTCTAGACTGCGGCCTGATTCTATTCATTCCAGTCCCTCTGCTTTTACCCGCGGGTCATCGTTTCCGTCAGTGCCACCTCCGAAGACAAAGCGCTCCTGTCATGGAAGGAAGATGTTTTGTGCGGGTGACGGTTGCCTGGAGTCGGCCGTGGGAGGGGGTATACTGTCACGGCTCGCTCCCTTCGCTCCCGTTCCCGTCACTTGGGGGCTTGTTTTGGGGTTTATTCCCTACTGCACATTTCCTCCGAACCTTATGCTACAGTGCTGTGATGAATTGGGAGCGCTAAAACCTTATTTTCCAAGTTACCGCCCTTCCGGATCCATTCCAGGTTTTTGGGAGCCAGCATACTACTTTAATCTAATGACTATGCTTCCCAGAATGCCTGGCTCACTGCTTCACCTCCTCCCTTGCAGGACAAGGTTGGGTGGAGGATAGGCAACACCTGTGGCTGCAGGTGCAGCAGGTGGCACACCTGAGGGGTGTGCTCGTTAAGCAGCTTTAAAAGCCTCAGTTTGCTTCAGTCCAGCGCTGGTCATTGTTGCAGTGTTCCTGTTGTGACTGGTCCCTTGTTCCTTGTTCCTAGCTTTTGTGCCTAGTTCCTAGTTCCTGTTTCTTGTTCATCTGCCCTAGATTTCGGATTTCGGATTTATGTGCTTAATTGATTTCTGCTTTCTGGATTTCCCTTTCAGTCTTCTTCTGTCTGCAGGCAGCCTTTCTCTGTGCTTTACCCTTTGATGCTGCCCAATTTGCCTGTGTTCTCTGTTTCTTGATGCGGTCCTTTGCTACTGAAAAACTTGATGCATAAGTCTTTCCCTTTATAGATTTAGCTTCCTGCCTTTTCTCCTTGGTTGGGTGGGAAAGGTTTCCTTTTGTGATATCATTTTCCCTGCTCCTGATCCTTACTTTCTATTGGGATCCATTCCATGTTTTCCATTGCACTTCTGCATTTATTTCTCATTGATTATTGGGTGTGTGGTGCTGTTGTAACTAGTCCCTGTGTGAATGCCTTTTGTTTTCCTCACTATTCTATATTCACAATTCCTACTTGCCCCTTGACTTGGGTCTTATGTATTTAGTTATCCTCCACCCATTGCTGTTATAGCCTTCTGGGTCCCTGTTTGATCAACTGGGTTTGCGGGTTTACTGACATTCAAGTGGTCTTTCCGGTCCTCGTGAGTACTGATTCTAAGTTCCTTATTCAGTATCATCCAGAGTGTCAGCTCACAGATCCTGTCCTTGCTTGCCCTCTACGTGGGCTTAGCGCTGTCAGTATCTGTAATAACATAGTGGGTAAGGAGTTTGCCGACTTTCCTTTCAGTCATAAGGAGGTTCTAAGTGCTTACCCCACATCCCTTTTCATATATTGGTATTATTGTTTCACTCTATTTGCACTCCTGGGTTTTAGTATACACGAGTCTTGGGTATTGTATGCACGTTGTTAGATTCAAAGTTGTTCACGGTGCGATTCCGTGCACATTTCCCTTGCCATATTCATTGCCTTCTTCCTTTCTTAACAATGCCAAATGAAGATGCACAAGATATGGTGAACCAATGTAAATGGTTGTGATGAATACTGCTGTGAGGAGAGAAAGAACTTTTAACTACTGAATGCTGAAACCAATGTATAGACAAAAGGTTGGTGTTAAGAGAAAATAGAATATATTGAAAGTAAAGAACAAATCTGATGAAAGGCAATGTAAAGCAAGTATAGAACATTATTGAGGAGTGTGAGAGCACTGTGGTGAAGGGAGAAAAGCACCACGAAGTGAACTGTATGAAAGAACCCCTTTTGGCAAACTCCAGAAACTGGCAAAGAGGAAACGTGTTCGGCCAAAGCTAAAAGGCCAGAAAAAAGAAAGCCACATGAGTGAGAAGCAGAGCACAGGTGCAGTTGCAGAAGAACCTGTCTGGGTAATCAAGCCTAGGGTGACCATTTGCGTGACCCGTTGTGGGTGGACCACGTGGTTCGACAACTGTGCCTAGACTGGGGATACCCTATCTGTGAAAGCCAAATAAATAGGAATGCATGAAAGAGACTGCTGAAGTGAAGCAAACAAAAGCAATCTGTATGCACTGTCAAGAACCAAATATTTAGAGACTGAGCTTAAGTATCAGTTGGCATACTAAGCAAGCTGATATCTTGGGGAAGGGAAACCTGAAAACGTAGACGTTTCAGCGAGGCCTTAGGGAGAAGAGAATCCTCATGCCATTTTGGAAGTGTGTTGTCTTTGTGGGGAAGGGAACCCCGAGACTTTGTGGAACTGTCTAGAACTTGTGGAAGGGGAGCTGATAAGCAAGCCTGGAGCTGGAAGAAGATCTGAACTTTATTGTGAACACTGTTTCTTTTATTACTGACATCCATACACATTGTTAACTTTAATTGTGTGGGCAACCATAGGTTTTGGACAAAGATAGACCTAAGTTGAACTTCCTGACTCAGACTTTCCTTAGTTTTTTTTGTAGGGAAATCCCACCTTAGGATAGGGTAAGTTAGGTATGCACCCATCCTGACATTTAAATTAATAATTTACTTTTGTTTGAACTTTGAATCTGTTGTCTGTGTCTTGCTTCATGATGCCTTCATAACCCCTGTATGGAAAAGCCATTGACAGCACCGACAAAGAAGCTTGTGTTTGAACTAGAGCAATCTCTTTTGTAATTTTGAAGTCAAAGAACTGAACTACCTATGTAATTTGTCATTGTTTATTTGTACATCGCTTATACACAAGTGAAGTGCTTCAAAGCGCTTCAAGGCGGGATGGGAGCAAGGGAATACAGTAGTCTTTCTTAGACCTTGAGGTTTTCGAATGATCTAACAAAAAAGTAAGCATTTATCCTAGTGCAAGTGCATGAAGTGCTTCAGGCGCAACAGGATTGGGGAAGGCAGACAAAGGGGGGGACAAGACAGAACTTACTAGGCCTAGTAAATTCAGGTCATGCAGGATATGAGGAAGGGGAACAAGACGCCAAGTCCAGCAGGGCCCTGGGTTAAGTGCAGAGAGGTTACCCCTCTCATGGAACATATGCTGAAAGTGCAGTAGTGCTGAGCACAGTGAAGAGGCCCGGAGGCAAGTGCAAGCCTGGGACCCATAAGACTCTGCAGATAAGAGAAAAAGTTTGGCGCTCAGAATTAAGCCAAACTGTTAGGAAGACAAATTGTCCCTTCTACATAGGACACATATTGTCTATTGATGATAATTTATAACATTTGATTTTGTTATGTTTTTATACTCATATTACTTCTCAGCCTTAGATAGTGTGCAGAGGATGGGAGTTCCTTAAAAGGAACCTTTTCTCTTATTGTTTCATAGACAACCCATATGCCATGATTGATGTTTTCTCATCTGCACCTGAGAGGGAGACAGAAGGAGAGAGAAAGAGGAAGAGAAGAGGAAGGTCTTGAGGAGGTTCCAGAACTTAAGGAGCTCTGGCTCAAGGCGGAGAGGGGCAGGCAGGCTGTTCCAGAGGGTGACACCTGCAGTGGATAAAGAGATACTTGGAAAAAAGACTCACCCGCAAAAAGTTGGAGGAGGACGAGTGGAGGGCTCTAGAAGAAGAGTATTCAGGAAGAAAGCGCTGTAGATAGTGCAAGCCCTGGCCCCAGAAAGCCTTGTGGACTATGTAGAGGGTCTTGAACTTGATCCTAGCAGCCACGGGGAGGCAGTGGAGGGATTTCAGTGCTGTAGAGATGCGGTCCCTGGGCTTGAGGCCAAGGATAAGTCTTGTGGTTCTGTTCTGGATGAGTTGTAGCAGACTGAGAGTAGAAGTAGGAAGATTGAGAAAGTGCCTGTTGCAGTAGTCCAGCCTAGAGAGAACCAGGGCTCTGGAGACGTTGTGCCTTTGGGGAAGGTGAGAAAAAGTAGAATACCTTTGATGGGGTGCAGCTGGTAGTGAGACTTTTTAGATGTCAGAGATGTGAGAAGAGAAGGAGAGAGTAGAGTCAAAAATGGCCCCCACATTTTTTGCCTCACTAGCAGGTGGGGGTGCATGGCCAAGGGAGGCTGGCCAGTGAGAAATTGGGAAAGTGGGGCCAGGGGTCCCAATGAGGATGATCTCTGTCTTACTGGCGTTGAGGCAGAGATCATTAGCAGCACACCAAGACTGAAATGCTTACAGACAGTCAGGAATGAGCAAGGAGGAGGAACAGGCCGAGGGTAGCCTGAAAGAGAGCTGTGTGCATCCACATAAGTTAGACGTGAAAGTAGAGATCCTGTGGGCCAGAGGGGCCATGTATACATTGAAGAACCAAGGAGATAGGTTAGATCCCTGGGAGATGCCAAAAGTAGAGAGAGTGATAGAGGAGAGAAAGAAACCAAGTTCCACCTGGGAGGGACGGTCAGAGAGAAAGGAGGCAAGCCATGCCAGGGCCAGATCTGTGATGCCCAGGGTATCATGGAGACGGGAGATCAGGATGTTGTGGTTTACCGTGTTGAAGGCAGAAGCTAGATGGAGAAGAATGAGGACAGAAGGAGAGTTAGAGTCAAGATTTGAGAACAGGTCTTCACAGGTGTTCAGAAGAGCAGTTTCCCTGCCTCTGGATGCTCTAAAGCCAGACTGATGGTCATGGAGACAGCCAACAGATTCAGTGTTGAGGGTAAGCTGAGGCTAATTTCCCCAGGATTTTGCTCAGGAAAGGAGTGATAGAGATAGGGCGATAGTTTGCCGGGATAGAAGGGTCAGCAGAGGGCTTTTTGAGCAGAGGGTGCACAAGAGAGTGCTTGAGAGAGGCGGGGAAAACTCCAGTGGCGAAAGAGAGGTTGCAGAGGTTGACCAAGAGAATCAATGTTGTCCTTGATGGTTTTAGGAGGGCATGGGTCAACCTGTTTGGAGGAGGCTTTCATGGACCGATACTTGTCTAGAGACCTCCTCAGGTGTGACAGGGGAGAGGGAGGAGAGAAGAGGGGGAGGTGGTTGAGGGGGGTCCAAGAGATGTGGGTGCAGGCTGAGGTGTGAGGGAGAGCGAGGACAGTATGTCCTGTGTTTTGGCAGTGAAATGAGCAGCCACGGCCAAGCAAAGGGCCTGGGTGGGTGCAGTAGAAGGAAGAGGCTGCAGTAGGATTGGCCAGTTCCTTGTATGTGAACTTGTGAGAAGTAACACTATCAGAAGAGCTGGGAAGGGTCCCAAAGAATAGTGTTGTTTTGAAAAGCTAGAAGATTTGAACTCTTTTGGGGGAAGGGAACCACTGTGCCTTATGAACTATTTTGAACTTGGGGAAGAGAAAGCTGATTAGAAGCCAAGATCTGAAAGAAGCTCTGAACTTTAATTTGAACACTACTTATTTTGATGCTGACATCCCTACACATTGCATACAGTTAGACGTGAGGGCAAGCATAGGTTTTGGACACAGACAGACATTTGCTTTGGACTTCCTGACACAGACTATCCTTAGTTTCCTTTAGGTAAGCTAAATCCCTCCTTAGCATAGGGCAAGTTAGGCCTTACTCCAACCTGCATTTTGAGTTAATAAAGGTTTGTGGACTAAACTGGAACATGTTGTCTGTATCTGCTTCATGGTGCCTTCACAGTTCCAACCAGCTCATGCTATGCTCGAATATCAGTGGTAGAAGTGTGCCAGAAAAAAGTAGTGGAGCTGTGGTCTCGGCGGGGGAGGGTAGGCGGAAGCATTATGTAACATGTGACAAGGTGTTGCAACCGGGCCATCGCAGTGACTAGTAACTAACGCTCCTATTACACTTGCACAGGGACATGAATGGACAAATCCTCTATATAGAATGGTGAATATGGTTTCAAAAAGTAGAGGAATGGTAAATAGAAAAAAATAACATGTAACATGAGTGGAACACTGCTCCCGACTGTTCCCGCTCACTTTGATCGCTGTGTAATACTACTGGCGAACCATTGGAAATCCCCAAGAAATGGCAATGCTGTGTTTCCTCTGTATAACCTGTTGAACCCCACCTCAAAAAAGTAAAACATCATATACATATCTTCTGATTATTAATGTGTATGTCCAGTATAAGGGAAAGTTTTCTCCTTCCCTCAGTGGTTCAACCACAGTGAAGTTATAAGTAGCACATGATATTTTCAGAGCTCTCAAGTTTCTACGTTCAATGCGTGAGAAAGTGATCCAGTCCTGTTTTAGTTTAGTTTAGTTTATTTGTAGAGCGCGCCAAGACCTGAGGCATCTGGGCGCTAAGCTTACAGGTTACATAATTCTATGGCTCATTTTACAGTTTACAAAATTACATATATACAGATAATTTTCACAGGAACAATGGAAGGTTACATATATACAGTTAAATTTAACAGAAGCAACAAGTGGTACAGTGGGAAGGTCAAGGCGAGCTTGAAATCAAAATTTGCAGAATTTACAGTAGTTAGGTAGTGTGGAGATCTATACAAAAAATAGAGAAAGTGTTGGAATAAAACTGTACAAGGTGGGCAGTTTTATTCTGGAATTCATAATCCTAAATTTAAAATGGAAAAGGCGAAACTAAAAGTTCCAAAGTTTCAAGAAAATGACAAAACACTGGCAAAGTCACAAGGTTTGACTGTGTCGATAGGCATGGGATAGGCATTTGCCAGGTTCTGCTATAATGGCACTACCTGGTCATAAAATGGGAACAGCGAGAAGATAGTGTGATCTATCACTTACAAACAAGTCAAAACGGATGGCGATGTCATTGCTTGTTTTTGACAGAACTTCAGCGCAAGGAACAGATATGAATCAAGTGGCTGAAGGCACGCTTAATTAAAAACATGTTTATTACAAAAAGTGTGCATTTACAACCACAAATTAAGCCATCAACTCTCAGACTGAGTTGAAATAACACCTGTTGGAGATAATGTGATGTTACTGCTAGATAGAGCTAGCTCCAAGAGATCACAGGAGGATGGGTGTTGAGCGGGGTGGAGTAGGTAGTGGGTGGGAACGGCCACACGGATTTGCATTGCCATGGGTAGATAATTAAGCAAACACCAACACGCTGTGGCCCTCCTCACATGTCATGTCACTTCTAGCTTTATAGTTTGGTTTATAGGTGGCGCTTGAGCACCACCTAAAAGCCAAGAGTAAACAGGACGGAATTGCCTTCTCACGAATGAGGTGTGTATTGTGCTCCGTAGAGTAACACATTCTAGGACAGGCACTTAAATGTTTGCATCGTCAATCAAAAGCCCTATAGTCAGTCATCAGCAAGCACTCGTGCATACGGGTAAATAATAGAAATGACAGCATCATTGACAGGCTGATGGCATACCTTGGGAAGGTGCACGAACAACTCTCCGGCCTTTAGTATGATCACCAAGATGACAAGGGATGCGACTACACCGACCAGCTGCAGAGGGGGAAAAAGACAATTAATGCAAAGAGAAACTGCAGTGACTCAGGCAGCAGAGCACGTGCGCAAAAAACATCCTCTCATGGCAAGTATTAAGTGCATGCATTGGCACATACGCTCTAACAAGTATTAAGTGCATGCATGGGCACATATGCTCCGTTAATAATGTAACATTTATATAGCGCTACGAACCCTCAGGCATCTGAGCGCCGCTTATTATTACCCACGGTGTGTGGTGCTCATTTATCGACCTCGGAAGGAGGAAAGGCTGGGTTTGGCCCCGCCGGGATTCGAACTCGCGTCAGCTGGCTCTGCACAGATGTCGAAGCGAGCGCTCTACTCCTTGGACCACTGAATGCGATGTTCAACTCGTGCACGGTAGAGTGCAAAAATAACACAGCAAAACAAGGCAATAAAGCCTTTTATTATCATTACTGTATTTATTCAGCCCGGACCTAGCTTCCAGAAGCAAAGGCGCGCTTTACAGAGGTATACAATTAGGTATACAGAAGTACAAATGCATGGCAGAGGGCTGTTCAGAGGTAACAGAACAGATGTACAGAAGGGGTAGCATACAGAGGGGCAAAGGGGAGGGGGTACAGCTGTACCGGGTGGTGGGGAGTAGATGGGCAGGAGGCATCTAGCGTGGCAGGTGGTGGGGGGAGGGCAAGGTGAGGGGGGCCACGTGAAGCCCTAGGTGTTGAGGAGGAGAGACTCCTTGAAGAGGTGGGTCTTGAGTTCTCTTTTGATTGCAGGAGAGTCTGATGCTCTCTACTATTAAGCTCTATAAATGATGCTTCCCAGATGCCTTTACCAATCGATTCCTGTGGGATCCACCTGCTTTTAGATTTCTCAGGCAGAGGCTGGTCAAAAGTACCCCATTCTTTATAAACATAGCGCCGGCGGAAAATCAAGATCTGAACTCTGCCAGGCCCGCAGAAAGGTGGATCTTTCTTACATTAAATAAAGCAAAGCGCTCCAAATCAAAATGATATTATTAATCTTCCAATTGCCACTACAAAGGATTAGGTTTAAGAATGGAGAACAGTGCATAAAAAACAAGTTAATGGTTCTCATAAAAACCTAACAAATTTCAGGAATGTCAAAAATAGTCCACTTGGAAAACCAGACACACAACTGTACCAAGAGTCAACGAAACAACACACATTTATGAAGAATATGCTGTAACATGTCTAGGTGTCCACCAGGTGGCCTCAGCACGCCAGGTTCCTCACACAGACCAGAAGGGCTGATGAGAAGTTACTCAGCGACATGGATGACAACAAGACAACAAGAAGGGGACCTCCTGCTGCCCTCCATTCATCTGCTGGTGGATGAAGCGCTGTTTCAGATCTGGCAGTGATGAGCAAAACACATTTTAGGTTTACATTATGAGAAAGCTAAATGAGAAGCCCCCAGAGCTAATGTCTACAGATCAGAAATCCACATGGCCCTAGCTACGCTTAGTTCACCTCCTCCTAACCTCCAAGGGCCATCTGCTAGACTTACCCAGAGCTCCTGGCTGGTTCAGAGTTCCACGTGTATCCCTCAATATTCACCGTTATCAGGTAAAGCGCGTGGTCCTCTGGGACACAGCTCAGGCTAGCCGGAGACTATAGCAAGACACAGTATGCCCTACTGCTCTTCCAACACTCAGGCAACTGGCGTTCCTAAACCTGCCCATCAACCTTCAGTCCAAACAAACCCAGCAGCAAGCGATGAAAGCTCTCATCATATCTGTGATGTAATGTTGCCCACAAAAGGTGTGGCGAGCCGACGAAAGAATCTCAGAAGACCATTGTACACACTTTTTTTCCACTGTCATAATGACTTTCTTTACTAGGTTTTCAGAATGGTGTTTAGTATCATTAAAGTCTCTTTAGGAATTCTTCGGAAAATCCACTCTATTTGCAGTGTGCAGTGTCTTTCCAGTCGCACCTTTACTCTTTCTCACAGACTCTTGAGGACGCGTTGGAACTTTCACTACACTTCCCAGCATGCAGCACAGGCCCACCTTATGTACTTGTACTTACAGAGTGCCTCTTCGCTTGGCCTTGTCCTCTTTCACAACCTCTCTCCACTTTTCCCGCATCGTTGCTTTGCTGGCCTTGCACGGCTCGCAGGCTCTCACTCTGGATACCAACCACATCGATCCAAAACGACCTCACAGCACAATGTTTCTTGCAGTAGACAACAGCTTCAACTCGCCCACTCTTGCAAGACCTCGCAAGGCTCCTCTGGTGGCATGTCCTGCCTCGTGATCCTTGGGTGATGCAGTTTTTCCTGAGCTCTTGGGGGGGGGGGGCACACGCCAGTGGTTCCCTGGTGTCACTAGTCACCTCGCCTCTTGCAGTCTGCACACTACTACGTCCATGACCCAGAAAATATAAAACCACTGTGGTCCTTCAGTACAGTTCCCAGCTACACCTGAGGCCAACCAAACCAAGGACCCACTGCATCTGTCTGATAGCTCTATTGGGTTTACTCCTCCTCGAGCCCTCATCAGCTGCCACCTGTGTGTCATCTCTCTAAGGTGTACAGCATCTCTCCTCTTCTGTTGTGACTCTTCCCCCATGTCGTACTTCTCAGGCCTCATGAAATTGTCTTCCTCTTTCCATGGGCCTCTTTGATTTGTACTCCTTCTGATTTCCTAGAATTCTCAGTTTGACCTGTATTCATAAGGTCTACGGAAGTGAGGTTGTAAACCCTTAGGCCACCTCTTTGGGTCTTCTCATCTTTCCTGTCAAATGGTCTAGGAAAGTGAGATTGTAAAACCCCAGGATGCCATTTTGGGCCTGATCTTTCCTGGCACATGGTCTTGGAAAGTGTTGCTTTAAAACCTTGGGCAGCCATCTTGGGTCTTATCTTTCCTGGCACATGTCCGGGGAAGGCGAGGTTGTAAACCCTCAAGCCACTATTGTGTGCCTTATTGTCATCCCTGTCACATGTCTAGGGAAGTAAAGTTGTAAAACGTCATGCTGCCTCTCTTGGACCTAGCTGTCATTCCTTTCGTTCTCTGTCCTCTTTGGAGAAAAAATATGACCAGCTGTTTCGTCATCTACCCTTGGCTGCATGCTACATCTAAGCCCCGTTATGGGTATTATGATCACTAAATCACAGATGCTACCTGGCTGGATCAACTCTATGACCTGCACTACTCCTAGTTTTTCTCTAAAATGGTCACAAATCTTTTTTTCAGTAATTTAGCCTGTCCCAAACCCAGAAATCTTGTCTGGGAGATCCCTAAGTCTTAGGACAGAATGTATTTCAAGTCCAATTTGGCTGAAATCTGACATCCTGTAAAAGTGTTCTCTCTGTGCCTGACCATTACATCAGAGAGCAGTTGTCATTTAATTTGTATAAGTGGGGAGCAAAAAAAAAAACAAATGCAGCAGAGCACCATAAACATAACTAAGAAGTTACACGACTAAAAACAAAGCAACAATACAGGGAAATGGTAAGAAGACCATAACCAAAAATGACAATCAATACCCACATCAAAATACTAGTTTGACAACCATCTAAACTGAGGGGCTATTATGCATTCATATGTAAATAGGATGAACTTATTCACCCTTAGCACATATAGTGCTAAGGTTAAGCATGTTCGTCCTATTTACATATGAATGCATGATAGCCTAGCAGTTAAGAGCTGCCAGCAGGTTTTAAGAGGTTTAATAAAACACATGAACAGTCACGCAAAAGGGATAGAAAACTAGGTGGACATTTTTCTGGAGAATAACCACACTGCAATACAAGCTGGATTCCTAGCAAGACTGTCCTGCATGTTGGTACCTCTAAATGAAACACATCATGGCGGCGGGGTCCCTCATCACCCTCCCCACCAAAGATCTGCAGTATATGCCGGATGGCCTTGGTGAACTGCAGGCACACATTTCCAGCCACACGTTCACCGGCCTCATGTAGAACACCTCTCAGTGGAGCCATAGAGGACGCAGGAAGACTAACCAAGCAGAGATCCCTCCTGCACATTAGCAAGGTAAGGACGAAACTGGCACACAACTCCAGAACCGCTTTGAACATGAATATCTATTTGATCGCTTTCGATTGGTCTATATGCCCTCACAGTGTACTAAGTCAATCATTGCAGACATCAGACTGTATCCCCTTGTGGACGTTGACGCTGGTAAGCCCACACTACTCATCTGATTCGATTTGCCACCAGCATTGATCATAACATTATCCACAATCATCTACATGACTGGTTCAGCATTACAGTCTCTGCTCTTGGCTCGCTGGAATCCTTCTCTTCTGGCAAATACCACCTAGGGCATTTTGGCCATTTTCTCTTGCCCAGGCCCATCATCAGTTGTCCAAACCAGCATGGTTACTCATTACACTAGCCCTGCCATTCAAGACGTAAATGAGCGCGCTAGCGGAGAACATCAATCTGGAATTTCAGCTGTACACCAATGACACCCATCTGGCGGTTAGAGCCTAGCAAAACCTGACACGCCTTCAAATAACCAAGTTCTGCCTTGCTCACCCTCCCCATCTACTTCAAAGCAATACAAAGCAGGGCAGGCAGCAAGGTCGCTCTCGAAGAGGTCAAATCGTACATCCTCTTCCTCAACCCCCGTCACACCAAACTTCTCCCAATCTCCTATGCCTTCTTGAATGAGCTCCTTGACCCTCGACCTTCCAAGTCAGTTTTTAATTGAATTGAAGTACCTTCTTTGATGACAAACTCATTCTATGCTGCCAAATTAAACAGCTAATCAGATCCTGTAAGTTTCATCTTACATATCTGTTTCCCAAGGGCCTCCCCTTCTTATTGACTCATTTTCCCAACTCTCTGTACATTGGCCTCCCTCCAACTTCTATGGCGAAACTCCAAAACATTTTAAACATAAAAGACTGGACTACAACCAGAAACGTCATGGCCAGATCGTGCCCATGTTTCTACAACTTCACTACCTTTGCCTGATTACAGCACTGTAAATGCCAATTTCTAGTCTAATTTGAACCCTCAGGTTGTTTTCTTTTCTGTACTCAACTCTTTTTTGTTTTTAGCAGTGGTTCAAAGTGAGCCCATGAAATCTAGGAGTTGCTTCAGAACGCAGAAGTGAGAGGAGCAAGAGGTTGGTGAGGGAGGTGAAGATGGAGGGAGAAGAGAGGTAAGGGAGTAAGGAGTCAGGATGTAGCGAAGAGACGCGGGGAAGACCACCAGGGCAAGCAGAGGTGTCTTGGGGGAATGTTGGCAGAGGTAGTCGCTGTCGTGTCGGACCTGGATAGGCCGGGACCTCCAGACGATTAAAGCTTGGACCGCAAAGTGGCGCCCACCCTGTAATGCTTGGGGACTTTAGTGATGGATAATAGGGCAGAGTTTGGCGTCCTTAGGGGTCTTGGAGGTTGGTAGTTCTTAATGCATTAGGAATGCAGGCCCTTGATCATGGTCCTGCTTGCGTCAAGCTGCAAGTAAGCGCTATACAAGCGCACTTGCTATCGTTACTGTACCACCAGGAAAGTGTACAGTAATACCTTCCCGGCATTAACAGGCATAATGCCGGGAAGGGAACTAGCTCCCAGTCAATCCTTTCCGCTGCTCGGCTCCTCAGCTGTGCACATGAAGGCCTCACACAAAAACCAAAAACAGTAAATGAAATTCATTTAAAAAGAATAATTAGCATGCTCAAACAGTACACATCCAATCCTCAGCCTGAAGAGGATCCGACTGAATAAGAAGGTGTGGCCGCAGGTTGCACAGCTCTCTCTATAGCAAGTGCAAGAACCCATTGAAATCATTTACTAGGGGCAGACTTTGAAATCGTATTGCATGTCCTGCTAGGAAATCTGCGTGCTCGGAATGGCAAGTAGATTCAACTTGATGCAGGGATTTCATCTGGGGGTCACAATGCGTCACCTGTGGTCTCCCTTACTACTCCTAAAAAAACTTCAATGTAAGCTCCTGGGGTGTGGACAGCGCCATGTGGCTCTTTGTTTCTCGGGTGGCTGGCTTTCTTGATCAGGCCTCTTAAAATAAAACAGGGGGTTCCACAAGTGTAAGACTTTGAGCAGTGACCCGAAATAAGAACTAATAGGAATGCCAAATAATGTGTCTTTCTGCTATTCTATACAATAATTGCTAGACTCATTAAAGGTTTATTTTAGGCACACTTCAGGGGGTGAGTCACTGATTTAATCGGTTCTTAAACACCTCAAATTTACAGTGCAGACAAAACATCCAAAAGGCATTTAGAGTAGAATAAGGATCCATTCGGATGAATTATGCTTTTCACAATTTACAGCTACAGCATGTTTTTTTCTGCCGCTGTCTCTGTTACGATCATCACAAGACATTCCATCTAAGTGTCCTCGGTCACTTGACCCAATCCTTGTGCCTAAAAGCTTGCATACAGTGTAGAAGTGTTTGAGCATAGCACATAAAATGTCCCTTGATGTCATTGTGCCACAATGAATGCTTTGTTGTAAAGTGTCTATCTTTCCCATCTTCCTGGCATGCTGTTCAGGATGTTTGTTTGTATGTGTGAGGTAACGAGTGCCCAGAGTATGGGATGCCGTCTGAGTGCACTGCTTTCACTGCGCAACTCTAAATTCTGTAATTCACAGTTATGAACCCTCCCAATAGTATGTATTTTGCCAACCCCTGAAGCCTGAAAAGTAGATCCACGCAGGCTTGACATGTGGCCAACTTTGTACCGGACCTGCAGATGAACTGTTAAATCTCAGTTACCAGTTTAATGGTATCCTCTACAGGTGTAATTTGCTTTCTGACGTTGACAACATTCAGACATGTAATTACTCATTTTACTATAGCCGTTAAGATAGCTACAGCCAGTAGATAGCTCAGTGGGTTGAGCGCTTGCTGCTGAGATATGTGTGTGATCTGCAGGTTCGAATGCCGGCAAGGCCAACTCAGCCTTTCATTCTTCTGAGGTTGATAAATGGGTACCAACACAGGTTGGGCGATATTATATGTATATTTGTTCTATATAAAGCTCTTAAACGTAAGTGATATATAATAACACATCACTATCATTTGGCCTTGGACGTCTGCTTGCTTACACAGTAATTTAGTAATATGGGCCTATACACACTGATATTAAAGATGCATATGGTGACCCATTCTTCCATTAAATGTATATCACATTACAGTGATATCATAACCATATTTTTCGTAGTGTACTTAGGAACAATATGTGATGTCACTCCGTTTTTTGTCAAGGGGTGAAAGGCTGTGTTCCATCACTTCCCGTGATGTCACTTAGAGGAGGGGTCAAATTACATCACTTCCTGTGATGTCATCAGATGTCAAGGGTCGTGTGACGTCACTTCCGCTACCCCAGGCACGTACACGCATGGCGTGAGTTAGTCCATTACATCATTGTTGAGATAAACCATCATGTACGGACCTGGCTGTTTCCACCCGTGTTCTCCTGCACCAGACTTCTAGACATGGACGTGCCGATGGTGAAACACTGGAAGAAGCTCCCAAACAGGTTACAAAGGCCCAGCGCGATCAGCTCCTGCAACACAAACACAGAGCCCACATGTTTAGAGGGTGCAGATCAAAGCCAACATGCTCCAAGGACAATGTGCAGTGTTATAGACTGGCATCAATAACCAACTGGCCTATAAAGCTAGCTCGTGAATTGCATTACAGACCTAACTTCGGCGAATCCGAATGCTGGACAACCAGTATATATAATCTGTGCTATAGACCTCATTTAAAACGTTGCAATTTAATCAGCAGACTAAGACAATTCACTTCACTGTTTTTGTTGCACAGCCTTATAGACCACCGGAAGGGTTCTTTATCGCTTTGGACAATGACCCTTCCCCAAATCATGGCCCTGCACTTCGACTTGGGGAATAACTTTGGCCGGGTACGTACTACTGCTGTTTCGATTTGTATTTGTAACATGCACCACCACAAACGAAATTGTACCTTGGTGTGCCAAAACCAAGAGCAGAGCACACCACAGCATTTAGACTAAAAAGCAAAGTCTCAGAAATTCATGAAAATAAACAGTAGAGCTGCTGATCAACAAGAAAAGTCTTGGTTACCTTACAGGAGATTACACAATGGGACAAAGAGCACATTTCCAAGAAGTGAATTCCAGAATTGCAGTTCCTGTACGACAAATCTTTTGTACTTCCTCTATTTAGAATGGGATCAAGTGATTATGAAGAGTCGTTGGTCCACTGATCGAAGACCTATGCCAGGATTATAAGGTAGCATGGTCTCTGCTAGATAAAACTGGGCAATCCCCTGCCTACACTTGAAAACCAAGCAGAATGTCTTAAGGGTCACTCTTCCGTGCCTGCTACAAGAGAAAGGAGTGAGTCTCTTACAGAGTCACTCTTCCGTGCACGAGAACCAGTGCCTGCTACAAGAGAAAGGAGTGAGTCTCTTACAGGGTCACTCTTCCGTGCACGAGAACCAGTGCCTGCTACAAGAGAAAGGAGTGAGTCTCTTACAGAGTCACTCTTCTGTGCACGAGAACCAGTGCCTGATACAAGGGAAAACAGTGAGTCTCTTACAGAGTCACTCTTCCGTGCACGAGAACCAGTGCCTGCTACAAGAGAAAGGAGTGAGTCTCTTACAGAGTCACTCTTCGGTGCACCAGAACCAGTGCCTGCTACAAGAGAAAGGAGCGAGTCTGTAATAGGGTCACTCTTCCGTGCACGAGAACCAGTGCCTGCTACAAGAGAAAGGAGCAAGTCTCTTATAGGGTCACTCTTGCGTGCACGAGAACCAGTGCCTGCTACAAGGGAAAACAGTGAGTCTCTTACAGGGTCACTCTTCTGTGCACGAGAACCAGTGCCTGCTACAAGAGAAAGGAGTGAGTCTCCTATTGGGTCACTCTTCCGTGCATGAGAACCAGTGCCTGCTACAAGAGAAAGGAGTGAATCTCGTACAGGGTCACTCTTCCGTGCACGAGAACCAGTGCCTGCTACAAGAGAAAGGAGTGAGTCTCTTCCAGGGTCACTCTTCCTTGCACAAGAACCAGTGCCTGCTACAAGAGAAAGGAGTGAGTCTCTTACAGGGTCACTCTTCCGTGCATGAGAACCAGTGCCTGCTACAAGAGAAAGGAGTGAGTCTCTTACAGGGTCACTCTTCCGTGCACGAGAACCAGTGCCTGCTACAAGAGAAAGGAGTGAGTCTCTTACAGGGTCACTCTTCCATGCACGAGAGAAAGGAGTGAGTCTCTTACAGGGTCACTCTTCCGTGCACAAGAACCAGTGCCTGCTACAAGAGAAAGGAAGTGCACGAGAACCAGTGCCTGCTACAAGAGAAAGGAGTGAGTCTCTTATAGGGTCACTTTTCCGTGCACGAGAACCAGGGCCTGCTACAAGAGAAAGGAGTGAGTCTCTTATAGGGTCACTCTTCCGTGCACGAGAATCAGTGCCTGCTACAAGAAAAAGGAGTGAGTCTCTTATAGGGTCACTCTTCCGTGCACGAGAACCAGTGCCTGCTACAAGAGAAAGGAGTGAGTCTCTTATAGGGTCACTCTTCCGTGCACGAGAACCAGTGCCTGCTACAAGAGAAAGGAGTGAGTCTCTTATAGGGTCACTGTTCCGTGCACGAGAACCAGTGCCTGCTACAAGAGAAAGGACTGAGTCTCTTATAGGGTCACTCTTCCGTGCACGAGAACCTGGGCCTGCCACAAGAGAAAGGAGTGAGTCTCTTATAGGGTCACTCTTCCGTGCACGAGAACCAGTGCCTGCCACAAGAGAAAGGAGCGAGTCTCTAATAGGGTCACTCTTCCGTGCACGAGAACCTGTGCCTGCCACAAGAGAAAGGAGCGAGTCTCTAATAGGGTCACTCTTCCGTGCACGAGAACCTGTGCCTGCTACAAGAGAAATGAGCGAGTCTCTAATAGGGTCACACTTCCGTGCACGAGAACCAGTGCCTGCTACAAGAGAAAGGAGCGAGTCTCTAATAGGGTCACTCTTCCGTGCACGAGAACCAGTGCCTGCTACAAGAGAAAGGAGCGAGTCTCTAATAGGGTCACTCTTCCGTGCACGAGAACCAGTGCCTGCTACAAGAGAAAGGAGCGAGTCTCTTATAGGGTCACTCTTCCGTGCACGAGAACCTGTGCCTGCTACAAGAGAAAGGAGCGAGTCTCTTATAGGGTCACTCTTCCGTGCATGAGAACCTGTGCCTGCTACAAGAGAAAGGAGTGAGTCTCTTATAGGGTCACTCTTCCTTGCATGAGAACCTGTGCCTGCTACAAGAGAAAGGAGTGAGTCTCTTATAGGGTCACTCTTCCGTGCACGAGAACCAGTGCCTGCTACAAGAGAAAGGAGTGAGTCTCTTATAGGGTCACTCTTCCATGCATGAGAACCTGTGCTTGCTACAAGAGAAAGGAGCGAGTCTCTTATTTCTTTCCCGCGCACCAGTATTTTGTACCCTTTAGAGAAACGCCAAACAGCATGATGGAAAATTAACATAAGGAACATTGCCAAAGTCAAGAGTGTTCTGGACCCATTCTCCCACTATGAAATCATGGGTATTGGTAGGGTCGTATGGAGGGATACGCTGACACAGTTTAAAGTAGCTCCTGTAACTATAATTATTGGTGCTTTTCTTACAATTATGACCCCTTTCGAAGCCACTATATGGTGCTTAATGCCCAGTTCTGTAACAAAGGGTGCTAATAACCAATTTAGTAGCACCCACTTGATAAAGCTTGAAACAAAGGACGGATGAGTGAGCACTGTCACGCGATTCGAAGTTAGTAAGTACAGGTTGGCCCCATGTGGGCATGCACTTAACTCACAAGCTATCCACCTGTACATAGAGAGATTTACCCAAACACTGAGGGGCTGGTAGGACACAACCAACTAGTACGTTCGTCATGCGGTATGATCTATCACTGCCACTCCCAAAATTATGGCCACCTTCAATCTCTATGGTTTTTACGGGAAGGAATCCCATTAGAAATAGCAAAGTAAACATAAAAAATGTGTTTCTCCATCCTATAAAATCTCGTCTTTCTTAAATTGTCCTACAAACGACTGAAATGGAATGCTACACCCTCTTTGGTGCAATATGACACACATTTTGGAGTTATCAATGCCTTTGTGAAGAGTAGCATATCATGGCATCTGACACAGGTAGCAAGTAAACAGGTCAAATGGTTCATCTAACATAGACAACAGCCCTAGGCCACTGTGGGCCACATGGGAGATGTAGAGAAGGCATGGTATCACAAGTATGACACTGACACAATGGATACAATTTGTAAAACCTTTATTGAAAATGTTGGGGTAGCTGAAACTCCTGTTATGCCCTATAACTCAGATGGGAGTAGCACCGGCCATCAAATAATAAACAACGCAGCCCTAGTGGAGTCTCTCAATCAAAATAGCCTATGCTAACAAAACCTAATGTCTGCCCTATCTCTTGAACATAAAAGTGTAAGAAGGAGAAATGTATGCAAAAGGAAAAATCAGTGTTCAAATGAAAATGTGGTTGAACCAGCTCACCTCCCCACGTTAGCCCTCATGGAGTAAGGCTGTCCCTGTAGGCAGGAATACAATAAACAGTTCCAGAACGTGGATTAAAGCTTGTCTGGCCTTCCACGTTTTAAGTCTCTTTTCTCGACTTTAAAATAATGCTCCAACAAGAATGTTCACAAAGGTCACAGTTCTCCTAGGTTTCCTTCAGCCAGGTTCAGACCTCTCACGATAAAGTTCAAAACAAACTTGCCAGGGGTGTGGGGGGGCTCGCTTCCCCAAGCTTATTTCACTTCGGATCTCCCTCCGTTGGGCTCGGACTACTTATGTATGTTGAAGACTTTTGAATGTGCGTGGTTTACTTTTCAGACAACTGCAAGACCACTTTGACTCACAGTTTACTGTTCAACTTTCACTCGCCCCTTCTCTAGGAGTTAAACCTCATTATTTCACTTTTGCTGTTCTTTCCCTTCGGACAATTTACTTTTCACACAGACTTTCGAGTGGGCTACCCCCTTTCGCCAGACCACTCCGTTACTTAGTATCGCTGATTTTGCAGCTGTGTTTTACTTCAAAGTTCATTCACAGGGCTGCCTTTCCTCGCGTCTCACTCACACATGTGCAGTCTTGACTTGTAATAAAATGTTGCTAATGTTTCATACGTTAACACACACCGGTCTTTCATGTCGCTGGCCAACTCAACGGCTTTGTGCGTCTTTCTTGGTTTTGCAATATCTAATACACATGGTTAGTACCACAGGCTTGGCCTTGCCTCTTCAACTCTACCATTCACCCGAGAGGGTTGCTGGCGTCCTGGTAACACAATGCAGTCTTCACTTGTGGAATCTGGCCTTCTCCACGTGTTTACTGCGGCCTGCCGGAGGCAATGACCTCCGGTAGGGAACTCTTGGGGTTTTCGACCTGCTGCTCTCGACCCTTGATCTGTCGCTCTGCTCCAGTAGGTTTGCCTTCGTCCCGGAAGATCGGCTCATACTCGTGTTCCACCTTGCTCAGAGTGTGTCTTTAGGCGTTGCCTTTTATTTGTGTGAGGAGAGCTAACTCGTATCAGGTGTATGCACTTAGTGTAAAGTGCCTGACCCGATTAACAGGACATGTCCAGTACGATGCGAGAGAGTTAGTCTGGTTACTCTCACTCACCCTCTTCCTCGGCACAGTGTTTCTATCAAAAAGGAGGAAGAATTGGGACCTCGGAGCATCCTAAAACATAGGATGGGTTGGATAAACAAAATAAGGGGGAATACTGTGTCTCACCATCGGCTTTCTCAACCCCACCCCTCACCCCCAGTCCCCAAAAACCCCTCACCCAGGTGGTCCTCCCGCACTGGTCCACCCCCAAGGTCTGGATCCAAAGGCGATGGCCGTGCCCTGGTCATCTGAGAGAGAGATCCCCGGAGTTGCAATCACCTTTTAGCTCTCTGTACCATTCACAGTGGAAAATATCAGTCTGGTTCAACCCGCAAAGGCAGTCGAAACAGAAATGCTAGGCAATTCTCTTCTAAACAAGAGAACAACCAGCAACCCCAGATGTGGGTTTCTGTCTTATTGAGCATCATTAGTGAGGTTCATCTCTCTAGGCAACTTGCAATAATTTATACATGGCCAGAACACAGTTGTTGTTTTGATGCCGGTAGGCCATAAACCCACATTCAAGAGGCTACAACCTTTGTCTTACCAAATGTAATAGACTACAACTTCCAGCTGCCCTAGCCAATATAGTCAATGGGGAGGGATTGTGGGAGTTGCAGTCTAAAACACCTGGTGAGCTGCAGGTCACAGACTCCTGTAAATACAGAGGGTGAGCACTGTAGTCAACAATATTTAATTGTCATCAGATGGGATATGGATGGCCATCTGGGTCATTTTTGTCATATGGATTGAAATGATTTGTAGTTAGATGAATATTTGCTGAGATACGAGCAACGGTTACCGTAGATTGAGAAGGCTAAACTAGATATCAACATCAGCATCTCAGCATGGCCGACAAAAAGGTAGTCTAATTAATGGAGTATTAATCAAATTTATATTAAATCCAAAACATACTGTTACTGGTGACAACACTATACAATTCATTGAGTTGGAAAGATTGGATGCATCTGTGAGTTTTCTGCAGTGGACTCACCTACTTAAGTCTCAGAAGATTAAATCCTGAACACAATATTCAATCATCCAATATCAAGTGGTCCTGTTTAGTAGGAATGTCGGCTACTTTCTGGGAAGTACTTTGTTAGATTCAGAGAGAGATATTTTGTATTAGATGAACTGTGCCCAAAGAGGACACCACTAACTTTGGGGAATGGTTATGCCCTGAATTCTGTAGTGGGAGATGTATTTGATACTCAAGTTCCCATTATTTTAGGGGGCAACTTTAATTACGCCCAGGGCCCCTCATGTTAAGAGACAGAGAAGGTTGCAGACCAACAAACATTTCATGGTTTTAATTTGGAAGCCCAATGGAGAATTAATAACATTTCATCTAAAGATGACAATTTTCATTGCTTCGCCATGGGACTCATTGATAAATTGATCACTTTCCAATTTCATGCAACTCCCTAGATGAACAAGTTAGTTACACCTGGTAACGTTTTTTTGACTGGATGTTCCTCCCACGTATTCCTCATCTTTGATATTCGATATCCAGCTTCAGCTGCGTCTGAAAAATGTTTCAGCAGAGGACACTATGCATCGATGGCGTCGACTCGATGTCCCTCGAGGACCTCCGTCTCGAGGATGATGTCATGGATGGCATGTATAGCACATGCAGCGCCCATTGGGTTCAGTTCTGTTTTTTCCCTTACAGCAGAAATGCCTGCATAACCACAGAAAAGACCATACTCAGCCTTGAAGGAACAAAAGCTGTAATAGCATGGGAAATTCTATTGTGGGGTAGATTGGGAGGGTCATGAGGAATACGTGGGAGAAACATCGGGTCTAAAAAATGTTACCCGGGGTAAGTAACTTGTTCTTCGAATGGATTGTGTCCTCCCATGTATTCCTCATCTTTGATAGACTCCCAAAGCAGTATTTGATTTGGTGGAGGGAGTAGAATTTGATTTTAACTGCTTTCATTAACCGTGTGCAGGACTGCTTAACCAAAGCTACCATCCTGACCGACTGAAGATTCCAGGCAGTAATGCTTTGTGAACGTGTGGATAGTAGACCACGTTGCTGCTTCACAAACATTTTTTCATAGGGACAACCCTTTGCAGGGCTGTAGAGGTAGCCATGGCCCTTGTGGAATGGACTCTTAAACCTTCTGGAGGATCCCTCCCTGCCAACATGTAACATTCTGAAATGGTCAGAATGATCTATCTGGATAAGGTCGGCTTAGGGACAGCCTGACCCAGTTTGTGGCCTGTATAGCCAACGAAAAGCTGATCATCAATACAGAGTTTTGACATTCTAGCTATTTAAAAGCTTAAAGCTCTGTGAGGGCCCAACCTATGTAATCTCTCCTCCTCTTTACTAGGATGAGGGGGGGGGGGTAGAAACAAGGCAAAACTATTTTTTGGTGAGCTGTTTCCCAAGGATGTATCCAGAACAGCTCTGATGAATTGGATTCTCTGAGAAGGTGTCATATGAGACTTCTTGTAATTGAGGGAGAAGCCCGGTCTGTAACAGGAATGGCAGGTGACATTCAGATGATCCAGGACATGAGAACACACCCTGGACAGCATATCGTCCAAGTAGGGATAGATGTGAATCCCCCTTCTCCTGAGACTCGCTGACACTACCGCCATCAGTTTGGTGAAAACCTTTGGGGTGGAGGTAACGAGAACCGCCAACTGTGAACCTCAGGTATTTTCTGTGCTTGAGATGGATTGTCCCATAAAGGATCTGGGAAAGTGTGACCATCTTGAACTTGTCCTTCCTGAGCAACTTGTTCAAATCTCTCAAGTCCAAGATGGGCCTCAGTCCTCCGTCCTTCTTGGGTATTAGAAAATAAGTGGAATACCAACCCTTGTTCCTCTCCACTACAGACATTGGTTCTATAGAGCCTTTCTCTAGCAGCAGTAACATCTCCTGCTCATGGAGCGGATCTGGAATCCTCAAAGAGTGGTTCCCCAGTGGATTGTTCTGAGGTCTCTGTATAAAAGGAAGGCAGTACCCGTGGGCTACAGTTTCAAAACCCGAGCATCCAAAGTAATGTCTCTACATTCTTATAGATGCTGAGACAGTCTGCTACCCAGTGGTGAATTGTGACTCAAGACCCCAGAGAGGTTTCGAGGCAGCTGATGCAGTGGCAGATGGTATAGATGTCCCTGCTTGAGCTGGCTTTACACCCCTTCCTCGTCCACTACAAGGAAATCTTCTTTTGGCCCCTTTGACTGCCCATTCCTCTCACCCTTCCAACTGCGGTGTAGTAGCGAAAAGTTCTACCCCTCCAAGGTTGTCTACTAGGTTGGAAAGGCTGAGGTTGCCTAATAGCGGCGCCGAAAGATTTTGGCTGCTGCCTTCGGGGTCTGCAACTTCTCAAGACTCTCGTCAGTCTTGTTGCCAAAAAGCTGAGACCCATCAAAGGGCATGTTGAGAAGTCTGGATTGCACATTCGGTGCAAAACCCAACTTCCGCAACCACGCAAACCTGTGCATAACGGTGCTAGTGCCATGGCTCTGCTGATGCTATTAGCAGAATCTAGACATGACTGAAGAGACTTGCACATGGCTTTCTTTGACGTCTCAAACTACGGCTCAGAACCCGTCTCTTTCATCCCCTTTGGGAATGAGCTCTGCTGCCATGGAAATACAGTCCCATAGAGTTAACGTAAATTTTGAAAAGGCATATGTGGAGTTTGAAGATTTGAGTTCCATACTCACTGCGGAAAAAAACTCCCCTGCCCATCCATCTACTCTTTTGTCGTCCCTATCTGGAGAGATGGTAGGGTAAGCCGCTTGCTTAGATGTTGCAGTAGCTGCCTGCACCATCAGACTCTCTCGAGTGGCGTGTTTTGACAGTTAGTCAGGGTCACTACTGGAAGGGCGGTACTTCTTGGATCAGACTGAGGGCCCTTATCTAAGATGCCTGTTAGATCATCCTGTTCGAATGGCAATGGAGGGCTACTCCACCCTATGTAGTTCACTACCTTGGACATGAGTTGCCTGTAGGACACATCTGCATGCTCCCCAGCCTCAAGTCTTCAAAACTCCAACTCAGGTGAGGTATCCACCGCACTTTCTGTATGCAGGTTGTCATAGTGGTCTCTCAATCTTTACTCCTCTGCGTTAAAACTCTCTGGTACATTTAGCATACCAAACTGGGCACCAAATGAAGCCTCTAACATCTGAGGATTCCTTCTCCTCATATATGGAAGTAAGAGACTTAAAATAGTATTTTCCTGGTAGTGGCACATAGGTTTTCTCAGGTATGCGTGGTTTTGTAAATAATGGGTTAGACGCTAGAAGAGCCGGCAAAACTTTCTTCATTGGCACCATGGGTTTTACTGGGGTGCTCGTTGTCGATGGCGCAGCTGGCAATGATGGCTCAGTCAAAGCCGAGGGTTTGGCTGCCGTCGAAGGCGCTGTCGGCGTTGAAGGTGTCGATGGTATTGACAACCTCCACTTATACTTTCGGCTATATACCTTCGACTGATCCTTCATCGGATCGAGGCCTCAATGGCTCTCGATGTGGATCGGGCCTTCGTCCCGGGCTCGAAGGCGCGCGGCATTTAGGTCGAGCCCTTTCCTTCCTGGCTTCCTTTGAAGGCACAGTAGGAACATGGCTTGGCAGCTTCTGTTTTTCAAATATTTTAAGCATCTCTGCTCTGAAAGCCTCCCAAACAGCCAGAGTGGATTTCTTTGTTGGGCAAGAAACCCTCTCAGGGGAAGAATCCGAAGATGAAGTTGACGAAGGCGACCAATGGTGCCTTCCCTTAGACTTCTTCGAAGACGAAGAAGAGTAGTGAGAGCCACTCCTCAATCTCGACCCCTTGGCCTTCTTCCTCCGAGGAGAGTCGCCTCTCGACTCATCGGTCAAAGGTTTCTTGGCTGGGGTAGGAGATTTAGGGAATCGACCTACCTTCAATTTCCCTGTTCATTCCTTCAAGGCCTTCCCAGTCATTGACTGGTAATTGGAGCAGTCCGAGGTGTTATGGTCTCCCCGAAGCACCACAAACAAATACAATAGGGATCGGTCAAAGACATTTTCGACCCACAATCACAAAACTTTTAGAACCGGGTCCTCTTGGTTGTCGTGTCGGCGAAGAAGACATTTTTGATTCTCTTTCGAAATAACACGCTGTATTTCTCAAAGCTAAAGCTGCAGCAGAAAAACTGAACTGAAGTCAACGGGCGCTGTGCGTGCTATATATGACTTTGATGACATCATCCTGAAGACGGAGGCCCTCGAAGGACATCGAATCCACGCCATCGATGCACAGCGCCCTCTGATGAAACATTTTTCCGAAGCAGCTGAAGCTGGATATCAAATATCAAAGATGAGGAATACATGGGAGGACACAATCCATTCGAAATGGTTTTAGCTGCAAAGTTAGTAGAGGTTGGTGTCTTAACTCTAGACCTAGACCTCTTGCTGGGCTTTCCGGATCCAACACCTTGCAGAATGAACACAAGCCTGCTGACTGATAATGCGTTAGGAAGCTGAGTTGAGGGGGCAATATAACTCTGTGCCGTTGAAAACGAACCCTCAACTGAGGATTATTTTATCTTTTGGGATGGGCCCAAAGAGGTGCTTTCAGAAGGGCTATAATTAGTTATGCAACACAATTATGGAAACATAGAAGGTGTGACCAAGAAGGTTTGCACAGCAAATACTAAACATTTTAATCAAAGCACCCACAGAATGTTAGACATAAACTACGTTTTTTGTTCCACCAAACATTTTCTATACTACAGAATCTTATTGCAAATTTAGGAAGAATGCAAGCAGACTTCTGACCACCTGCCTGAAAATATAGGAGGTGAAAAGGTGCAGCATCCATAATGAAGCTTAATAAATGTTCTGATATAGATAGATTGCTGATAGAATGATATACTAAATGTGGCCATACTTAACCATAAAATCTGCCAGCGCAGTGTCCTTCCGATATCATGACTAAAGCAGTCATTACAGTGGCCCATCAAACCTAATAAACTACACACTTGCGGAGCTAAATTCTGCCAAATAAATAATCAAGGTGGATTCAATGGTTTTACCCTGAGATTCGATACCCTAATGTAATCGCTGCTGCACCACAACCAAGTTGGTTTTGTTAAGGACTCCTTTGGATACAACAACGTCTGTTATTTTCTAGAGGTGATTCATCTCCATAAGAAGGATACAGATCCATGTGCTGTGGTTAACATTGATGCAGACAAAATGTTCGACAAAGTCGGTTATAATCTTTTTTATCTACACGTTGCCCAAAATTAATTTTACCTTATTCAGAGCCCTATATGCCCACACCATTCTGCATTTTGCAGTAAATGGCTGGACCTGAAATGGCTTTCACTTGCAGAGAGGTACTTGCCAAGGCTCTACCGATATTTATTTATTCTCCCATAGAACCCTTAACTATAGCAATTAGAGGGAATGAGGGTATCATCGGGTTAAGTCCAACATTATTTTTCCAAGTCGTTTTGTACACGGATGAACTGTCCTCATTCAAGCTGGTGTTGTGCAAACGGTTGGGTGAATTTAGGGAGGTTTCCAATTTTAATGTTAACATGATTAAGTCAAAAGCTTTACCAATGCCCTTCCTTGCCAAGCTAAACTTGGGGTTTTAGATATAAAGTGGGCTTGGGGAGGTGCATGTATCTGGCTGGAAAGGTTTTAAGGGATAGCAAGATTATCAAGCAGGTAAACATAAATTCAGTTACAGCACAATGCTTACTAGGCTACAAAATATGGAATGAATTGTACCTTGCTTTGTGGGTCAAGGTGTGTGACCTCTTAAGACTCTTAAAATGACTCTCCGCCTTAGGGTTCCATTCACCTTTTCAAAAAAGCTGCTTGGATCGACGCAGGAGCCATTCATGCAGTTTCTGTAAGACATGCACACCATGGGTCCTGTACCAATGCAAGGTCGTCATAAGAGCATTGACGAGGGTGGCTTTGGCTACTCTTCGGTGAGACGCTATCATAAAGCAATGTCCCGAGGTGCCTCAGAGACCTGCATACTGTGTCTGAGATTGAGAGCTGTGGGTGAGGCAGGGTTCTGTATAGAAAGCAGCTCAGTCACACTGTCTAGTATCCCTCCAGCTAAGGTGCATATTTGTCCTTTTTACGCACAGAAATCTTGTCAATACAGCCCTTTCAATTCTTCGTTGTGTACTACTTGCACGGGCTATTTATGGCAGAATCCCCATGAATCACAGAGCTCACTGGTGACAGCCTGACCAGCAACCGCTTGCAAATCCACTCTTCACTTTAGCAAGCCACACAATTCCTTGAAAGAAGCAGCTGGGATGAGTCCTGGTCTGTTTAATTTTTTTAACACTGTCCTCTGTTAATGATTCTGGCAAGATAATACTTTCTGAGTAATGTGAAAGGGAATTTGTGTTTTGTTCACTTGGTTCAACTGCCTGAGTTGTGTAGGTTATAGTGTTATTAAAGCATCTTGAATCATGATTGTGCTTTTCACTTTGCTTTAGGACACAGGTAGTATTGTGTAAAATGAAAATTGTCTTAAACAAGGGCTGCATTTCTGCTTCATTTTCCTCGGTCTTAATACGGTTTAATAGAGGCAGCGCAGTTGCAGCAGCATGGCCATTTCATACTGTGTTTTCTTTTCATCACAGAAGCACATCAATTGCATTTAATGGCTTGGGGATCTTGATCTCTTGAAGTTTTCAGGAGAGCCTCCCCACAAGCAGATATAATGGATACAGGTAGAAGGAGTGCTGTATATATTTGCAGTGGCACAGATTGTACCTGCACCTCTCAACAGGACTCCTATATATTCAGGCAAAATAGCTTCATTTATCAATGTATCTGCTAAACGCATGTCATGGCACAATGCCAAATATTCGCAGCAGGGCTGATTGCATCATGCCCACATTTCTTAGCAGGACTGCCATATTTTGGGACAGTACCTGAATTTCTTAACACAGCTGCTGTTAAGAAAGCAGGAACATGTGTTGGCATTTTCTGCAGTGAGCTAAAGTACTGAGCAAGAACAGTGTCTTTCAACCAACCTCTGACAGTGTGAGAAGATGGCATTGATGTCATATACTTCAATCCCTTCTACTCGGTCTTGCGCTTTTCAAAACGGCTGCTTCTCCAAAGTCCAATTATTGAGTCCCACCGCCAAAAATCTAGCAATTTCAAAGCCTCATTATGAATCTCCTGACTCATGTAGGATAGTTCAAACAGGCGTAGAGCTTTTGAGAAGCATTTATGTCAGGCAAACCTCACATGGAACTGCCAGTGCCCTAACCCTATGTGCCATTCAGTGTCAACAGCCTGTTGTAGAAGGCAACCCTGCTGCAGAGATTATTGTGTAACCTGTTAGTTCAAATCCTGTTGATAGGTGAGTTAATGAGTCTGCATCAGAGATATGCATTTAAGATGCAGGTAACATTGAATTATAACAGAGTTGACTTAATGTTCAACTTATCAAAAGGTCTACTAAATGTTCAGTGATTCAGAACACACACATTTCATCCCGGATGCTCTACTTGTAAAGGCTCAGAACACACACCTCATCAGGGCTGCTATACCTGTGATTGCTCAGAACACAGCTCTTCAGGGATGCTATGCTTGTAATGGCTCAGAACACACACCTTATCAGGGCTGCTATACCTGTGATGGCTTGGGAACATACATCTCATTTGGGATGCTATACTTGTAATGGCTCAGAAGAAGCACATTCCATGAGGACTGCTAATTGTGTAATGGCACAGAAGACACACTTCATCAGGGATGCTATATCTGTGATGGCTCAGATCACACAACTTTTCAAGGCTGCTATACTTGTAATGGCTCAGAAGAAGAACACTCACATCCCATGAGGACCACTATACTTGTAATGGGTCAAACGAAGCACATCCCATGAGGACTGCTACACTTGTAATGTCGCAGAACAGACACCTCATCAGGGCTGCTATACCTGTGATGGCTCAGAACACAGCTCTTCAGGGACGCTATGCTTGTAATGGCTCAGAACGCACACCTTATCAGGGCTGCTATACCTGTGATGGCTTGGGAACAGATATATCATTTGGGATGCTATACTTGTAATGGCTCAGAAGAAGCACATCCCATGAGGACTGCTAATTGTGTAATGGCCCAGAAGACACACTTCATCAGGGATGCTATATCTGTGATGGCTCAGATCACACAACTTTTCAAGGCTGCTATACTTGTAATGGCTCAGAAGAAGAACACTCACATCCCATGAGGACCGCTATACTTATAATGGCTTAGAAGAAGCACATTCCATGAGAACTGCTACACTTGTAATGACTCAGAACAGACACCTCATCAGGGCTGCTATACCTGTGATGGCTCAGGATACACCTCTCTCCATGGCTGCTATACTTGTAATGGCTCAGAACAGACATATCTCATTTGGTCTGCTTTACATGTAATGGCTCAGAAGAAGCACGTTCCATGAGGACTGCTATACTTGTAATGACTTAGAACACACACCTCATCAGGGCTGCTATACCTGTGATGGCTCAGGATACACCTCTCTCCATGGCTGCTATACTTGTAATGGCTCAGAACAGACATATCTCATTTGGTCTGCTTTACATATAATGGCTCAGAAGAAGCATGTTCCATGAGGACTGCTATACTTGTAATGACTCAGAACAGACACCTCATCAGGGCTGCTATACCTGTGATGGCTCAGGATACACCTCTCTCCAGGGCTGCTATACTTGTAATGGCTCAGAACAGACGTATCTCATTTGGTCTGCTTTACATATAATGGCTCAGAAGAAGCACGTTCCATGAGGACTGCTATACTTGTAATGACTCAGAACACAGCTTATATGGGCTCTCATACTTGTAATGGCATACAGTGCTGGTAAATAATCTGCATTCAAGCAAGTGCTGCATCTGGTCAGACAAACCTCTAACTCTATCATTTCCAGCCTAATAGCCAAAAGAAGGATTGCACACTTCTAAAAAAGGAGCACCCAATGGGAACGCAGCACAAGATTTCTAAATAGAAAAGGCATTTTCAGTTTTTTGGATATTTATTGATGCCATGTTAAAAGACAAACAGAAAAACAGGAGAGGAAGCAACTTGAACCTAAGCAATACAGGAGAACAAAGGTGGGGCGGTGCGAAAAAAATAGAACATACTAGGCAATCCAAAACAGGAATTCGAGCAACAGGAAGAGAGAGTGAATGAGCTACATGATAGGGCAGAAAAGAAAGTGGGAAGGGAAACAAAGTTAATAATAGGGCAAACACACAATAGGAGTGAGGGATATAATAATAAGAAGCAGAGCAAAAGAGACATTTAGAGACAGTAAAATAAAAAACAGATCAACAGCAGGTGGGGAGTGATGGAAATAGAAAAGCAAGACTATAGAAGGGCAGGCCAATAACATAAGAGACAGTGCAAGAAGGATAATCAAAAGGAGTAGCAACCACAACCGAGAAAATGAAGGAAACAGATCAAGCAACACGTAAGGGTGAGAGGCGGGGTGTCAGAAAGTGATAGAGAGGGGAAACAGACTAGCAAAGGGAGGGATAGATGGAGCAAAAACATGGAGTGGCTGTCAAGCAGGTAGTGCCAGGCAGCAACAGTAGGCCCGAGAGGCAGAAAAGTGATGCTGGTAGAGTGAGGGACTTGATTTATGAATCACCCGATGTAACTAGCTGGCATCTGTAGTAGCTCTTAACAGAGTTTGTGCCCAAATATCATGAAGACCTGGGTAGCATGCATCTACAAGGTTCGTGTGTGGGTAACATTTTTTCCACAGGTGCAGTAAACTATTCAGAACCACTTTGAAATACAGCTGTTTTGTCACTCATGTTTTCCAATAGAGTTTTAATTTTACGCACAAATTGGATACTTGTCAGACACTTTGTACTCTCTTGCAAAGGAGGGCACTCATTTTTACTCTCTTGAAATTGTATTTACTATCTAATTCTAAAAATTGCGAGTAAAATACTCACACTCCAAAATCCTATCTGGAACGCTGCTGACTAGATTAAGTTCACGTTTATCTCTGGATACATTTAACAGTAATCGACCACCCCTGGCCATGGTATCTCACGTGATTCACCAAAGTTGATGTATTGGGCATGGGTGAGAATTCTGTGCTCCACGACAAGACTTTGCTGTGGGACAACTCTGGCTTGAAGGTGTGAAACAAGAAGCTTCAATGGTGTTCTTGGATAGCTGCAGGCATTCCTAAAATCAGACAACATTATGGGAGCCACACTACTGAGAATGAACACGGTTCAAATAACCTGCTCTATGGGAGGTGTCCCACTCTGGAAGGTCTACAACAACAACTTTTAAGTCACTAATGGCTTGGTAGATGGTTCTTTGCTTTCATTTGGCTTGCTACATTTTACGTTCAGATTGAGTGACTGTGAAAGACAACTGCATTGTTTGATACACTGCTCATCCTGCAAGCTGACCTACATGAGGTCATAATACCATAACATACAAGAATAATAATGTGGTGTCAACAATATTTACTCTCAGCTCAGATACCTTTTGCCTCTACCCTCTAAAAAATGGCTTTTACTTGGTTACAAGCTGAGTAATTCATTGGGATCCAATACTGATGCTGTTGTTTTTTTCCCCTGTAGTTTAGACCTTACTTGCAGCCCCATGCTTTGGATCTACCAATTTTTGATTATGACAAAAGAGATCCTTAAAATATGGAAGTCTCCTGGGAGGTCTTCTGTTGAGACTGGTTAGCTTGCATGTCCCTGTTGTCTGCTAGGATGAAGATTTCCCATGGAAGTAGATCCTTACTTGAGACATATGAATAAATATGGGCTTCATACGTTGATCTCTGTTTGTGAATTTGCTAGCTGTCATCCACCTTTAACTTGTCTTGTGTTACCCTACCCTCTTCTCTTTGGGTTACTAGGTTTTGCCTTTTATCTTAATCTTTGCCTCTTTTTCTTTTTGTGGGAGCCCGATAATGATCAAATTCCCTAGCTCTCGCCTATTAATATTGTTATTTGTAATCCCCTGACTGTTTATACTCTCTTGCTTGTATCAAGGGGTGCAGAAATTGGTTGCGGGAACATTGTATTTTGAGAAAGCATTCAACAATTGTTTTGAAAAAAGAAAGTGCTGGTAAATGGGATCTATTTAGCTCTTTCTTGTAGCCTAGAAGAGCTGGATAGTTTAACACCAACAGCTACCAGCCGCCACCTTTGACTAGTCAGGCTTATCGTTGCCATACCTGTGCGATTTAAACCGTTTATTTAGGATTGCTCATAATAGAGGATTAGGACATACCTAGAAGAAATTTAAAGCATAATGAGTCCTATGTAATGGAGAGTTCTCCACAGGTATCTCCTGTTTACTTCAGATACTCAGGAGATGCTTTTAACTCTGCTCCTCAAATCCTGCATAGTAGCCCTTCAAGCCTTATCCTGAAACTAAACCTAATCAGTACCAAACCACACATATGAGCATTTCTGCAGAATTCAACAACTGTTTATCATTACAAATCCCCTGAGCGAGGCATTAGTGCTGGTGCATTGGAAGGCCATCTATCGAAGTTCTCCCCCGATTCCTTTCTGAGGATGCACTGTCCTGGTCAATAATTCATCAACATTTAAAACTGGCGAAATCACTCATGCTATAAAATCATAGTCATCGAATAAAGCTTTTGTGTCTGACTGTGCCAAACTCATTTGGTTAAGACACTGCTGAATCTTTGAGCTCTTAATACGGATTGTTAGCACACCACATGTACTCCAATTGCTACGCCAAGCTTCGGATGGTAGCAAACGCATATCAAAATGGGAAAGAAGCAATACTTCACGCTACTATGCACTGAGTTTTTCCAAGTGTACTCTTAATATTCTGCCATGCTGCCTGCATCCATATTATTGTACCCCATCACTGTACCGCTTTGTTGTACAGTGCTTCCTTTCATCACAGCTAGGTTTGTGCTTTATAAAATCCCGGCACATTGATTAATTATATGAAAGAACAGGTTGAAGATAATCGTATTCAGCAGGCAGGCCCATAGAATTTAAAGAGCCTTTTGGCACTACTGAACAATATTTTTATTTGTAACTGACAGATGCAAGATATGGCATGAATGCAAAAAGTTAGTTGCCATTGGGGGGGACTCTGTGGTGCGCCAACAAAGATGGCCGCCTGATGTAGCAGCTCCGTAACTGATGACATCCTGAAGATTAAATCCTGCAATTTGAGGAGCTTGCCGGCGCACAGAATACGATATTTGCTGTGCGCACTCATCTGAGCACCATTGGATGAATTCTGGTGCAATACCGCTCGGCAGAAAGCCCACACTGAGCGGCGGCGTGGAAGCAGGCCAGTGGCTGTCCCGGGAGATGCGCACCAAAATCTACAGCACGGGTGCAGAGGGACTGGTGAATCCGGAGTGGGCGGCCTGTGGCCCTGAAGGACTCTAAAATTCATAAAAGCGGGAGCCGGGGTGAAGTGATCCTGCTGGCAGAACATCGGGTGGCATGGAGGGGAGTAGGAGCGGATGGAATTGGGATCCCCAACAGCCTGCAATACAGCGGTGCCCAGGCAGCAGTCAGGAGACGGGCCACCGCTTTAGCGACTGAGGCTTCGAGGACTGATCGAGAGGGTGGCCGAGTAGCAGCGGGTCAAGAATACGTTCGGCAGACCCTGCTGCAATGTGCCCGCTCCTCGGGGCCCTGCCTTCCACATCCAGTGCGGCGACACGTGGAGCCGGGGCGCAGAGTTAACAATTCTAAAGGTACGTTCCCCGTGAGCTGCCCCGGCTCCCTCTCCACGGCTGTCCAGGACACGACTCTCCCGCGGCCCGAGTCTCCATTGCAGCCGCACGGGGCCGACTTGCGCAGGGGCTCCCTAACGCCCCTCTCATTGAACTTCCCCCTAGGGTACAATCCCTGACCACAATAAAATCGGCAAGGAGGCGGGTTGGCCCCTCACTGGGACTCGCCGGGGTTCATACCCTAAGGAAAACCATAACACAGCCGCACGCAAGCGGCCCAGCACAGGATCTCGCCAACACCACCCCCTGACCAACACACGGAGCACAGCCATCCCCGGGAGACTCTGATCAATCAGCACAACAGTTGGGAGGAAACCCGGGAGGCCACCCGCTGTGACTCAACTGGCTCTGAGTACCTGCAGTGCGACACCTGTACCATACCACTACTGGCAGAGGCCCTGGTTGCGGGACACATATTCACCTGGATGCACTGTGGGTGGAGTGGAGCTGGAACATACGACACGCTGCATAACCAACAGTCCCTGATGTGTTGGCGGGGCCTTCGGCCGCCATCCCAGACAGCTGGCACAGCCACACAGTTGCAGTCCCTGCGCACAATCCTCTGAGTTGACCTGAACAGGGAAACTACGTTGGCCCCTCACCACACCCCAAGGGCCCGGGGGCCAGAATTGGTAGAACTGCTCACACGGAAAGGAGCAGTCCGCCTCAGTCTCCTGGCCGATCCACTAACAAATAAGGACTTGGGAGGGGTCGCGGCCCAAGCCTCCCCTCACCAATAAGGGGTGCCACTGGTCACTGTGGGTCCGGGGGATCATACCCGAGGATCCTGAACAAACTACAGCAAGAGTAAAAGCAGCGGGCACCCCCTCGGCCCATTGCATATCAGCCCGGGTCATGCCAGGACGAGCCAGAGGCAACAGGAGCAAAAAGGGCCCCATGGATGCATTCCCCAACACGAATTGCAGGGACACTCCCCAGGGCCCCACCCAAACAACCGCTACTAACCCCGAGCCACAAGCGGAGACAATCATGGACCCCTATATGAGTGCCCTACATGCAGGGTTCACTGCAGTCAACTCCAAGCTCGATGATATAGGTGGCACCATTGCCTCAATCAGATCGGACATGCAGAAGATAAACGCCAGGGTGTCGGAGACAGAGGAGAGGGTGAGCACCCTGGATGACACTTCAGCCACATTCGGGAAAGCGATTGAAGTGATCCAAAAGAACCTCAAGTATGTCCATAATAAGTGCGAGGATCTTGAGTCTAGATCCCGCCGTAATAACATATTGGTGGTCGGGGTGGTAGAGAAAACTGTGAACGGACCAATGGAGAAATACATGTAAGAATTCATGCAGTCGTTGTTCCCGGAGGCCCAGTTCTCACAGCACTTCTTGAAAGAAAGAGCCCACATATCCTTGGCCCCTAACCCAAACCAGGAGCTCCTCCTCGTACAATAATTGCCTGCCTCCTGAACTATAGAGACCAGGATCTAATCCTGCGCTTATCACTGGAAAAAGGCACCCTGACCCACGATTCAAATCGAATACACATCTATTTGGATTCCTCAAACGGGGTCTAAACAGCCAGACGCTCATTTGAGCAGGTGAAGAAAGCACTATGCGATAGGAAAATCCCATATGCAATGCTCTTCCCCACCAAACTACGCATTCAATATGCAGGAAGATCTCACTTCTTTGAATCACCGGGGAAAGCAATGTCCTACATAGAACAGCATGTCCCGGAAGCTCAGAAGAATGGTTGACAAAGAGCCGCTGCAGCACAAAGTCCCTAAGGCCTATCCTCAAGGGGGTCCCCCAAGTAAGTATGTGCGACGGCACACCCAAACCCACTGTAAACCAAAAATGGTGGCAGCACACGGCCACCCAATGCATCAGAGTGTTGAACTAAGTTTGGGACATACACTATCCAGTTGGAGGGATGGTGAGGAGGGCAGGCGGGGGGGTTAAAAGAGTTTAAAAAGCTGACACGGAATTCAGGCATGGTCGATACGGCAATGGCATGTTGGGTAACATTTAGCATATACGCAGACTCCCATGGCCCCAGTAGTCTCAATGCATAAGGTGAATCTTTTGTCATGGAATGTGCGGGCCTTGTGAATCCTATAAAGGCTAGGAAAATACTAGCGCATGCCAGGCGGCACAATGTAGACATACTATTCTTGCAGGAGACACATGCAACAACAAGAGTGGGGTCCTCTAAGAATTGGAACCGGGTACTCCACGCAAGCAAGAGGAGTTTGGGCCATCATCCCCAGCCGCACCGATTTCAGCTTACCAAGTCCAGTGTCGACGTCGAGGGAAGATACGTAATAATATGGGGATCATATACAATCACAAAATTATCTTGGTAAACACATACGGCCCGAATATTGACTCCCCAGAATTCTATCTTCAAATAATGAAGCTGGTGACACCATTTGGAGGCGCAATGATCTACTGTGGGGGGGTGACTTTAATACGATTCAGAATTTTGAACTGGACAGATCGCCGGGGTCCGCAAGACCTCATACTAGAGCAGACAGAACAATAATGCACGGCATGGCTGACATCCCGCTGGTGGATGTTTGGAGTGAAATACATCCAGCGCTGAAAGAATTTACATTCTACTAATCTGTGCACTCCACGAAATCACAGATAGACTATTGGCTGCTTTCCCCGGGGTTTCTCCGAAGTGTGAGCGATTGCCGCATCCTCCCACGGACCATATCAGACCACTCGCCTGTGCTGCTAGAAATAGACCTGATAGCAACGGAAAAGGTCCATCGCTCCTGGCGGATGCTGCCGTCCATAGTGAGAGATGAGACAACCATACGATCCCTGAGAATCGAGATAAGAGAATTTTTCAGCATAAATGAGGGGTCTGTCAACTCGACCGCCACGCTGTGGGAAACATTCAAATTGTGGACCAGAGGGCTCCTCCTTTCCAAAGCAGGGGGCATACCGAAGTCCATCAGGGCAGACCTAGACCAAATAGAAAGCGATCTACGGGAGGGAGCTAGAAACAGCACACGCGCAGTCTCCCACCATGGACATCCTCACACTGCTGCAGGAGCAACTAGACAAGTTCAGAGCCTTGGCCGACAGGGAAACTATATTCATCAACTACTGTAGTATCTATCATACGAATGGTGGCTGCCTGATCTCTATGAGACATGCCTGACCACATCATGGCATGGAGAGATCAGAACATTAAGAAATGAAGTCACCGGAGTTCCAGAATGAAGCACGGAATTGAATCACAACCGTCCGGCTCTTGATGCTGCAAGTTGTCTCCCTCCTTATCTCTACTTATAACTTAATGATTAATAATAAATAAAATATTTATTTATATTACACTGCCGTCCCCGTTTCACTTATTACCCTTATTACGGCCTACTTCATTGGCGACGAAGGTGGGATGCTGTTAACGGAGCTGCTCCGCTCATGCCCGAGCGTAGTAGCGGCCCCGTCTTCGTGTTCCTGAAGGTGACGCTGACTTTCATATCATCTTTTAAAAGCTCCATGTAGTGCTGCACCCAACCCCTCATTGACAAGTGCGACCATACAGTCGTTTAAGGTGGTCGGGCCGCGCTACACATTGATGAATCTCATTGCTTAATCCCTGATTCTCCCGTCTGCTTACGCTGTTGACAATTTCGCGCATGCGTGAATGCACCGAAGGAAGAAGACATCCTTAAAGCAACAGTACATCATTTTCTCTAGTGCAAGTTCCTATTTCTTTCACATATTGAAAGTGCTGAAACTCTGTTGGATTAAGACAAGGAACATCACAAGCTGAAGATTTATCTTCTGAAATATGCTAAGGATCCATTTACTTATTGAGATGCAAATGGGAAAAGAAGTAGTTAGTTAACTTTACTTTATTAAAAGTAAACACATACAAATTTATAAGGACCCTGCAGAAAATTTCTGTGCATTGCACACTACGTGGACATCACAATATTCAAGCTGAATTTGAACTTGCACATTCCTGCATCTTATGGAGTCTTAATTGGATCATATATATAAAATATTAATTAAGTATAATTTATCATGGCATTCAGCAGTGTGCCTCCACCTGCTTTCTTTATGCCTAGCACTGATGAACCTGCTTTGCCATGGAAGAGGTGGATAAAGTCCTTTGAACATTATGCAGGAGTGATTTGCGGTCCCAATTGTAGTGCAGAAAAGAGAAAGTCATTACTCTTGCACTGTCTAGGTCCTGTTGGACAAGAAAAATATGAAACACTTCCAGAATTAACAGATGAGGAGAGTGTGGACCTAAATGAATATCAGCGAGCTGTAAAAAAAATTGACAAACACTTTGAAAAGAAAGTGAGCATAATATTAGAACGTTACAAGTTTGGCAAACACACACAGGAGGAGGGAGAAAGTGTGGAGAAGTTTGTCACTGCATTAAGGAAATTATCAAAGTCATGCAATTTCAATGAGCAACTGGACGAGAGACTCAGAGACCAATTTATGTTAGAGTGTCGCAGTAGCAAAGTGAGGGAAAGATTGTGGTCAGAAAGTGATCCTTCCCTTGACACTGTTCTCCGAGTGGCAAAAGAAGTAGAACACACGGAAGAGTGTGTTAAAGAATTGGAGAACAAGATGAAACAAGTAAAAATAGGAAACAGCAATAGTAAAATGCATGATACACCTGATGAGGAATCAATTTCCATGATCAAGTATAATACCTTTAAGAAGAGATCTGTCACCAAACAGTGCAATATGTGGAGAACAGATAAAAAATTAAGCAAATATGATCAAAAAAGTTTATCATATGAAGTCTCTAAGAAAAACGGTCCAGAGAATCGATTAAGGAAACTGGAAAAAAAACGCCAGGGAAGGTGTTACAGGTGCGGCAACGTGAATCATTGGGCCGATGATCCAGATTGTCCAGCATTGAAAATCATTTGCAGTAAGTGCAAAGGGAAGGGTCACTTCTCTAAATGTTGCAGATCACGTGATGATGCCATGAATTGGATAGGAGACAATTCTGATAGTGATTGCAGTGAGAAGGAAAATCAAGAGGATTGCGTGTGTACCATTACTGATGATGATGATGAAGAGGTGTTGGAAAGTCCCAGGGCTATGGTGTCCATTGATGGCAATGAAGTATGTATGATGATTGACACCGGCGCAAAATATACACTCCTACCAAGGCAATTGTGGAACAAGAATAAACATGAGTATTTACATGAAACGGATATCAATCCTAGAGCTTATGGAGGTGTGAAGATCAATGTCATTGGTTGGCATTGGGGAACATTGAAATTCAAGAACAGAAATGCCAAAGGCAAGATATATATCACTAGTGAAGGGAAAACAGCTCTACTCAGCTGGACTCACCAGAGCAAATTACGAGTGAAAGTGGATTCCACCAGTGAGGAATCAGTTTTGTCTATGAGTAGTGATAATTCTGAATTAACTAATGACAGTGATGTTATACGTAAGGCTGGTTTGATACAGGTTTTCCGTGATAAAATAGGATGTCTCCAAGGATATACCCATCAGATATTACTCAAACCAGACAAGAAACCCGTAGCTCAAAGATTAAGAAGCATTCCTTTAGCTGTAAGAGAAGAAGTCACTAAGGAGATAAAGAAGATGGAAAAAGAAGGAATTATAGAAAGTATTGATGCCAGTGAATGGGTTTCTCCACTAGTTATTATAAAAAAGAAATCAGGAAAACTCAGAATTTGTGTTGACTTGCGCGAGTTGAACAAATGTGTCATACCTGATCGCCATCCCTTACCAAATATACAGGAAATTGTTTCCACAATTGGACCCTCTAAAATATTTTCAACGTTAGATCTATCTTCCGCTTACCATCAGATTAAACTGCACAGAAGTTCAAGGAAACTTACTGCTTTCATAACTCCTGATGGGCTGTATCAGTTTAAAAGAATGCCCTTTGGATTGGTGTCGGCAGCGTCAGTTTTCCAGAAGGTTATGTATAGCATGTTCAAGAATACTGAAGGAGTGATTTGTTTTCAAGACGATATATTGATTCATGCTGTCACTCAACAACTACATGACGAGAGGCTATTACATGTATGTAAAAAATTACACGATGCAGGTATGACATTAAGCAAAGACAAATGCAAGATAAATTGCACAGAAATTGAATATTTGGGACATAAAATTACAGCAGAAGGGATTTTTCCAAAACCACAATTGGTCAATACCATTGTGGGGATGCCGAGTCCGAATAACAAAGATGAGATTCGTACATTCATTGGTATGGCTGAATATTACTCAACATTTGTCAAGGATTTTGCCATCCACACTGTCCCATTACGAGAAGCACTTAAGAGGAAATCATTTGAATGGAACATGGAATGTGAAAGTGAATTCAATTTTATAAAAAGTGCGATAAATTCTGCTCCTGCATTGAAGAATTTTAGTACCAATGACAAGATTATCATCACTACAGATGCCAGTAACATAGGCTTGGGGGCAGTGTTGTCTCAAGAAAAGGATGGTCAAGAAGCAATAATCGCTTTTGCATCAATATTGCTTAAGGGAGCAGAGACTTCATATGCCACTATAGAGAAGGAAGCATTAGCTATTAAGTGGGCATCTGACAAGTTTAGAAGCTTTATATGGGGAAACCAAGTTGAGTTTCGAACTGATCATAAGCCTTTAACTCAAGTATTCATGTCTAAGGGTCTCAATAAAGTATCCAACAGGATGAGAAGATGGGTAATGATGTTGCAAGAGTTCAACTACACTGTGATATATGTTCCAGGAATTAGGAATGTGTCTGCTGATTGCTTATCTCGATTGACTAACATTTCTGAGATTGTTGATGAAGATGAAGACAATGAAGTTGTCTTTTGTGTAGAAACCTCTTCCATCTCTAAGGATGTTTGGGATTACGCTGAATCTAACGATGATAACATCAAGAAATTGAAAAAATGAATTCAAAGCCAAGGTTTTATGAAGAAATCAAAATTTGAAGAGGATGGATTGAGTGTTTTTTGGCCTGTTGCAGATGAACTGCATGTTCAAGGTGATTTTGTAATGAGAGGAGATAAAGTCATCCCTCCGACGGATCTGCGTTTGAAGATTATAGAACTGGGTCATGAGGGTCATCAAGGAGTGATAAAGACCAAACAAAGAATTAGGAACGACTATTGGTGGCCTGGGTGCGACCTGCAGATTGAGCGATTCATTAGGGAATGTATCCTTTGTTGCGATGATGAAAAAAGATGTGTGGGTTCCAGGCAACCAATGGTTATTACTGATATTCCCAGTAGTGTGTGGAAGGATATAAGCATGGACATTTTAGGTCCTATATGTTGCAAAGGTGTACAAAAATATTGTCTGGTAGTCATAGATCTACTCACCAGGTGGGCAGAGATTTTGATTGCCCCTAGTATCACAGGTAAAACTGTAGTTGAATTTTTATCAAAGGTATGTGAGAGGGAAGGATACCCGGGAAGTATTCTTTCCGATAATGGTACTCAATTTAAGTCTAAAGAAGTGGCAGAATTCTGTAAAAAATATGCTATTGAGCACAAGACTAGTTCTATTTACCATCCTCAAAGTAATGGATTAGTAGAACGATTTAATAAAATATTGAAAGAAACCATCAGAATGGCTTGGGCCAATGGGATGGATTGGGAGGATGCGGTCAGGGAGAAAGTAATTGCCCATCGCTTTACCCCACACACCAGTACAGGTCTTTCTCCCTTTGAGTATAGTAGGGGAAGAAAAGCAAACACCAAGTTAGCCCCCATTTGGCTCACAAAGGAGAATAAGGGAATAGAAAGGAATTTAGTCCATGCAAAAGACAAAATTAGGGAAACACAAAAGAGAAACAAAATAAACTATGATAAGAAAGTACGTAGCAACAAATATGATATGTCTACAGCTGTTGGTAAGTTGGTCAAGGTGTTACTTCCTCCTGCTCTAAGAAATGGACCATGCAAATGGTCCAATCCTATTAGAGTTGTAGAGGCTTTTCGTCATGCTGTCAGGACAGAGGACAAAAGGATATGGAATGTAGAAAGAATTTGGATGTGTGAAAGTAATGAGTGTAACAAGAAGAATAAGAAAAATGTAGATCAGGATATAGTCAGAAATGATAAAGTTTATAGAAATTTGAACAGTAATGTGAAGAATAGTGCTGTTGAGAAGAAGTGTGATGACAATTTTGAGCAACTTCAATTTTCCTTGCCAACCACCTCCAGACATGGTGGAGGCATGTCCAGATCTGGCAGATCGTATTGTTTGCCGAAAAAGATGGAGGACTATGTGGAGTTTACATGAACTAGATGTGAACTTAGTTCCATGAGTTTCTTGTATATAGTTTGTGAACAATATAAAGGAAAGGAGATGTGTAGTATCTATCATACGAATGGTGGCTGCCTGATCTCTATGAGACATGCCTGACCACATCATGGCATGGAGAGATCAGAACATTAAGAAATGAAGTCACCGGAGTTGCAGAATGAAGCACGGAATTGAATCACAACCGTCCGGCTCTTGATGCTGCAAGTTGTCTCCCTCCTTATCTCTACTTATAACTTAATGATTAATAATAAATAAAATATTTATTTATATTACACTGCCGTCCCCGTTTCACTTATTACCCTTATTACGGCCTACTTCAACTACCCGGCCAGAGCCAGGCGATACGGAGAAGGCAACAAAGCCGGGGAGCTGCTGGCAAATCTATTTGAGACAGAACAGGGGTTTAGACCGATCACCTCCATCAAAGGCACGGATGGTGAGGTCCATACAAACGGCAATAAGATAAACACAATTTTTCGGAGCTATATTCAGACCTATATAAGAACACCGACGAAGGATCGATGCACGACCTCGAACAATACATATCATCGATCCCCTTGCCTAAACTAGACCATAATGACAAAGCCAATCTGGAAAACCCCTTTACCCTGGAGGAAATTACAAAGGCCATTAAAGACCTGATGGCTGGCAAGGGCCCTGGGTCGGACGGCCTCACGGCCGACTTCTATAAAAGCTTTGTAGATGAACTATCCCCTGTGCTACTAACTCTCTGGGAGGAGGCCGTGCAATCATGCATGCTCCCGGGGTCCCTAGGAGAGGCAGCGATAACTGTCTTACTCAAGCCGCATAAACCCCCTAAAGACCCTAAATCGTATCGCCCTCTTTCCCTAATTAACACAGACACCAAGATTCATGCCAAGGTTATAATAAACAGGCCGCTCCCCCACATGAACAAGCGGATACATCCAGACCAATCAGGCTTTGTACCCGCTAGGTCCACTTCATTAAACCTGAGGCGACTCTTCGCGATCATATCATAACTATATCCAAAATCCGAGGCGGCCCCAGTAACACTCCACGCTGAAAAAGTGTTCGACTCTGTGTCCTGGCGCTACATGTACACAATACTGCACCATATGGGATTCGGCCCACATTTCCAAGGTTTCATCCAGTTGCTGTACCAAAACCCTAGTGCTAGAGTCCGCACTAACCACACCCTGTCCTCACCCTCTACATTACAACACGGAACACGGCAGGGATGCCCGCTAACCCCCTCATCTTCGCTCTCACGATAGAGGGGATGGCTGCACTCATATGCCACAAACACTCCGTTCGGGGCATCCCAGTAGGGGATACCCTCCAGTCGGTCTCGCTCTACACGGATGACACTCTCTTGTATGTACTAAACCCTAGCACAAACCTATGACCGATCATGCAGGACATCACAGAGTTTGCCAAATTATCTGGGTATAAAATTAACCAGTCCAAATTGGAAATAATCCCCCTGACACCGAATGTGTCCAGGTCAGAGACCACAGCAGAGTTCAGATGGTCGCCAAGGAGCAATGAAGTTAATATCAGTGTATATGTCTAGTTGTATCAACCATCACCATGCAATTTATGTTGTACTATGCGATACCATGTAATGTTTACGTCAGCCAATAAACAAAGTTTAAAAAAAAAAAAAGTTAGTTGCCATTGAGTTGTGAATTAGAGGTGTTTCTTAGGAACCGTTTTAAGGAAGCGGATACAGGGCATCCTGGATGGCTTGCTGGTCGGTAAATCCCTACTGGCTTGAGCTATTTAGCAAAACAACATTAAGAGCAAAGTAAGAATATGGTGAAGCGGAAAGATGGCAAATGTCATTAAGATTAGGAGAGAAGACAAGGATCTATATTTACAGCTCATTATTTCCTCAAATTGGTACATGAACCTTTGTGCACGAGGCACAGAGGAAGCCACACCATATACAGACATAAAGGATGGATTTCAGATTAAATTGTTTCTTTTTGTAGTCCGAGCCATATAGCTTTCTGAGATAACCGATGGCACATCATATATGCATATACTTTGTGACTGATCTTGCACTAAATGTAAGAACCCAGAGATCTAAGGTTATGTGCCTAGTTCCCAGAAAACGATAAGATAATTGCAATTTAAGTTTATTTCACACATTTTTCATGAGGTTTCAGTAGATGCTGCATACTTTCAGATTCCAATTGATTGTGATGTTATGCTGCTAAAGGTGTATGGAGTATAGACTTCAATTTGACCTAGGCAGTATTTCCCTATGAAATCCTGCCAAATTGGAATACCATTATTACATGCAGTAATGGGAATTGTATGGATTATTTAGAGTTATGCAGACCGTATATGTATTCCCAATTTCCCTCCAAACAAAAGTAGGTGGATTTTTCAGCTATGAGTTTCAAAACCCGTTAGTAGTGCTGAGCAATCAAAAAGGTGTTATTTGGGAATACTGCATCTTTTATAGTTTCTGCGCAACTCGTAATGAGGACCTTTGTCCATGCTAAACTTAAATGAAAAAGAGAAGATGCACGGTTTAGAGCTTTGGGCTTTTCGGTTGAAGAAACAGCCTCTTAAGCTTCATGTCACTATACCTGTCATGATGACCAAACAATGGTCTCTTGGCAATAGCTGGACACAAATCCCAAATCTTTTTCTAAAATCAAGGTGACCCTATGTGTTGTAATGTAGTCTTGTATTGCCACTGGCCTGGATGCTTGCTGTAGAATGTTGGTGCATGAATGCAGCTCAGGAGAATGTTGGATGGATCTGTGTGTGAATGTTCTGTGAGTGTCAGTTGGGGGCCTGAGCTGGGTTGAATGGATGGCTGGTGGGTCAGCTCCTTTGTTAGTGATGTTTATACCTTCCCATGTCCATGTCAATGTCTACGCGTGCTGTAACTATAATAAGAGTAACTGGAGTAATGTACAGATTTGTACATATGTGAATAAAGCCTTGCCTGGAACTAACTTGGACTCAGCAGCTGGTCTGTGATTCAGTAGTGCACACTGAATGTCTAACATAAGGCTTCACAACAAATGGCGATGAGGAAAACCAGAAACTATGAAGAACATGTCGAAGAAGATGAAGCTGACTCTAAATGTGCTGACTGAGGAGCTGCAGCAACATAAAATGTACAGTAAGGAGAGCTGTGGGGGGGGAGCAGCGTTTAGAGTGACCCACCGTTCCCCCAAGGCCTTGAATGGAACCATCCTGCCCGGTAATGAAAATTAAAATGACATTTGGGCTCTGGGTGGGAGACCCCAACAACAGGAAATTCCCCAGAGAGCTAGCGGGCAAGGAATAGTTATGCCCAGTAATATGTGGTAAAATGACACTTGGGACGGCTGTGTGATTGTCCTGAGCCCAGCTGAAGTATTAATGAATAAGAGCTGGAAATACAAATAGACTTGTAATGACTTTGGGCTTTGTCCCACGAAAATCCAGCAGGTGGCGGCGATGCCTAACTTGTCCTATTTTAAGTAACGCTACTTGACAAGGCCGCGAGTTTCTGTGACCCAGCAAGGTCCGTGGGATGTCAGTTTAAAAAGGGAAAACGAATAAAAAAGAAAATGCCCGTGTGCCATGTTTACAGCGTGTTTCCAGCTGCAGTAATGCGAATAATGTACAGGGTACACGGTGGCAGGTTGTAAATGAGGCAAAAGTGCCTCCTGTGTTGTGTACTGACAGCGCTGGGTTTTGAAATGGCAGTTGTTATGGGAGGCCCAACATGACCCTACCTCCCTGCCGCCTGGAATGAAATGATGACGTTTTGGAACGTCCATCTGGCATGGCCAAGCTTGGAATGCTGTGATTGCTGAGCTCTCTATGTAGGAAGGATCTATGTAGGAAGGATCTTTCTTCGAATGCGCAGACAAGGAAATATGGGCACTAGATGAGAGAATGTTCTAATGGAGCCCTACGTGATTACATTTCAGGAAATGGAGATGGTGTTCCTGTACAAGGGTTCAAGCTGCCTTCCACCAATGGGTTTTTTTTTTTCCCTACTAATTACGGCTGCCATCATTTAATATAATGGATTTGGTGTTTGGAGAGGTGACAGTGAAAAGCAGATGAGTACTGAAATGGGTTATTTTATATACATTTTTTTCTTTTTCGTTCGGAAAATGGAACTGCATTAATGTTTTGGAGTGATGAGTTCATGATGGTGCAAGGTTTCTTTGGCAGTGTTGAAGCACACGGCATGGCAATTTTTACTACAATAAAGTATGAACTGTGTGACACATTAGAGGTGCACGTAGTGACAGATGGCTGACAGCCAATTGGACTGTTGAGCAGGTGGCACTTAGAGGATAGAGTACCACAAATGTTTGTTAGTGTGTATTAAAGCTCAGGTTTTGTATTTGGGATTATGTATAACAAACATTTATTTTTGCTGGTGACTTCTATTTAGATAACGTGAGCTGGAGATATTACATTGTAAAATGTGACGTGATGTTATAGGATTGAATCTAATAACGTATTATTATTTAATGGAGAAGGGGGACATTTTTTACTCCCTGCCAAGGTGAAACAATGCAAAATATTTTTGATTTTCAATGTGGTGAATGTGAGACAATTTTAATGTGCCATTATAAAGTGTTTTTTTTATGTTGAAAGTGATATGGGAGTTTAAAACTCGGGTTGTTTCAGTGCCATTTTGGTAGGTGGGGACATTTTAAAAGCTCGACTGCAGTCAAGCGGAAACACTATGGTAATGTATTGTGCATGTTCTATGTAGTGATAATTTTGATAGTTATGGGCCGTTGTCCTGTGGAATGTTGTTTTGTGTTGTGGCCCAAGATTTATATTGGTGAATATTGGAAAAATAAGCAAAGGAAGGAAAAGTCGAATTCATAAGTTTTATTGCATGACACAGTAAAAGGAAAATTTTCATTTTCTGTAGGCCTCACCGCTTGGTTTTGCAGGTGTGGCTGAGGTCATGTTGTTGGAGACATCCTCCAAGTTTTTGTGTTGTTGGTTGGATGGTGCGGAAATTTTTCAATAATTGCGCACTTATATCAAAAGGTGAAATTTATACAAAATTTAAACTGCAAAGTCTATGGGGACATCCATAAAAGTATGGATGGTGAGGAAATGTTTTTTAGATGCGCACTTATGAGTACAAGTTACAGGAGGTTTGAAGTCTATAAAGGTTATGCAAATTCTTTTAAAGTGTAGTGTTTTGAGCTAAGAATATTGAGTAAAAGAATAAAGGCCTTAAAATTACGCTTAATGTGAATTTGAAATGTATATGCAGTGCACTAAGGAAAATAAACAATGTATAGGTTGGAAGGGTACCCACATTTATTTTAAGTTGTTATAGTTTTTAATTATTAGAGCAATGTTAAACAAAAGTTAATGCTACCAGGAGCATTTCATTTGTTTTTCGGTGTCTTGGCATGGGTCTGGTAGTGTCTGGTTTGAATGATATTGGTGATATGTGACATGTACGGATGTTCTCCTTGAATGGTTGTAGCTGTTTGTTGGTTTAGGTGGTAGTTGCTTTTCTGCGTGTTGGTGATTCTGTGGGATGTATGAGGGAGATAAGTGGGAGCGATTTGTATTCAGATGTGATGTGATGGTGTGAAGAGGAAGAGGAGTGATCTAAGTAGCCCTCTGCAATTGTTGACCTGTCATGGCAACACCTCTTGTTGTGTGTTAGTTGGTTGGACTTGGACCATGTTTCCCCAGGGTGTCATGTTTGTGGTGACACCGGGTCCGTGGTGGGGCAAATGCGTGATCCCCCCCTGTTTTTCCTCACCTGAATGTATGATTGGCTCCCTTGGCTGTGTATGGTTGGTGCCAGAGTGTGGCAGGCTCTGTGTTTGGATGTGGGAGGTCCAAATGGAAGGTGATTGTTGGTTAGATGTTTTGGTGATGGGGAGATGTTGTGGTGAGTCTGTGGTGAGTCTGTTATGGAAGGGAGATGTTTTGTGTGGTGAGTCTGGTATGAAAGGGAGATGTTGTAATGTAGTCTTGTATTGCCACTGGCCTGGATGCTTGCTGTAGAATGTTGGTGCATGAATGCAGCTCAGGAGAATGTTGGATGGATCTGTGTTTGAATGTTCTGTGAGTGTCAGTTGGGGGCCTGAGCTGGGTTGAATGGATGGCCGGTGGGTCAGCTCCTTTGTTAGTGATGTTTATACCTTCCCATGTCCATGTCAATGTCTACGCGTGCTGTAACTATAATAAGAGTAACTGGAGTAATGTACAGATTTGTACATATGTGAATAAAGCCTTGCCTGGAACTAACTTAGACTCAGCAGCTGGTCTGTGATTCAGTAGTGCACACTGAATGTCTAACATAAGGCTTCACTACACTATGCAACGTGTGCATTCTGCGGCTCTCCAGTTGTTTACAAGAATGACTCCCATGAACCTTAACTTTTGCCAATTCTGGCTATGTTGATATGGGTTGAAGTCTAAAATGTCTGGAGAGCCAAAGGTTGAAGACACCTCACCTAAAGAGAGAGAAACCCTACATTGAAATCCACCTACTTAGTATGAACCTGGGTCAAAACGATTCTCCACCTCCAAGGTGGAGCTTAGACTCTGAAGGTCCTCAAGAAGAAATTATGAGGGATGCTATCTGGAACACACTAAAGGATGCCCAACTTAATTAAAGGTCCAGCGGGACAAACACAAACGCTTAAACCAGATTCTTTTATGGACATGGAGTCAATGACGGCTTCTAGGATGGGATGCAATGTGGTTCCTTACACGGTCACTGTGATGCTGTAAATGCATTGGAGGGACAGGACCTCCCTGCCGTTGTCCTGTAGTCCTTATTCATTTGTGTTCTGTATTGTTTTCTGCCCAGGCGTCCATATGGGACTCCTGGCAGTGCAGCTCTTCCTGTTTCTATTTTGGTGTACAGACCCATAGATACCCGTATGGCACCCATGAGTGGGGTGCAACCCTGTGCCCCTAGTGTATTTTGGTGGGCACCTGTGTGTGGCCCACAGAGCAGGGTATGGGCTGGTGGCAGCTCCATGCTGAATTTGACCGGTGCTCTGAGTATCCTCCATTTTGGGATATCCAGGCCCTGGTATTGGAATCAGTTGATTCCTGATATGAAACAAGATGGCCACTGTGGCCTCTTGCTTTCTATTGCCTGTTACCTTGTTTTACCAAAGTCCTGGGATGCCCTGACTCTGTCCCTTCCCCCTGATTGGCTGTTGGGTGGAAGTTACATATATGGTGTTGTTGTGAAGTTCAGGCCAGACTGTCTGGAGCCTTCCCAGTGACTGCATGCTGTGAGTACACCCTGTGGGTGGGACCGGGGTAAATGGAGTGTGTGACTAATATGCTCTTCTTGTTGTGGATGTCTGGTTTCTGGTGAATGACACAATGACTAAGACGGCCCTGCCTGAAACTTGTATGAATGCAGTGTGCTGGGTACTTGTCCCAATGCACATTCCTTGTTGTGAGTGTCCGAGAGGGAGGAGTATGGCCTGAATGCACTGTATGCCTGATTGGCTGATTGACTGCATGAATGCCCTTCTGTATGATTGGCTGCTGAGTGTGACCCAGCAGTGTGGATGAGAGACAGAATAGTATATCTGGGGACCCCTCTCACCACTGGAAATTGTTCAGAAGCTGAGTTGACACTTGAAGAGTAACTGGAACTGCTTATCCTTGACGCCCAGCTGGAAGACGAAAAACTACTGATGCATTTGCTTCGACCCAATCCGAAAGCTGTCGAGTTCATCCAGGACTGAGTCTAGAGAGGACCTGGTTAGGCGCCCTCTTCCCGTGCTCTGAGGGACCATCGAGCACCGCTAACCTTCGCCGAAGCTCCCTGGAAGTCAGACCCTCGAAAGGCTGCCGACCGGAGACAGGGACTGCCGAGGAGAACGAAGTGAAGCACCCGGACATTGACGCCGTCGAAGGCCATTACCGTTGACCTGGGTTCGGATTATCGTTGACGCCAAGTTCACCTTCTTCAACGCCTCTCGACAATCCGTGCCTCCTGCTTTATAGGGAGTCACTCAAGAAGGATTCATCAACGCCTCATCAAAGAACTCTGCTCTACCAGGTACATTGGGGGGTAGAAACCTTATAGAAGGAAATAAGACTTATAGAACAATATATGGACTGGGCTTGTGAAACATCTTTACTTTACAGGTTGCCCAGGTGGGGGGATCTCCACACAGAACTGTGTCTAGTGGGTAGGGGCCAGTATTCTGCCAATTGTTCTAACCAACTGCTTTCCTCCTATGTCTATTGTTGGTTGCCTTTATTAAGTGATCTGTGTGACGTTTAACCAGAGTATAGTTGATGCACTTTAATGAGATTGGATAATAATTGTGGTACTACTTTAGAACCGTATATATTTGCCATTATAGATCTGCTGAGCACAAAGTGAGTTATTGTGATAGTGTACATAACCTTGAATATTAATTATATAAAGACTGTGTTTTAACTAATACAGTGTGTGGACATTCCTTTGTGGGGGTTCGGGGACTACACTGTACTTAAGAACCAGCCTGCATCACCACCTGAGAAGCTAGGCCTTGATTGCTCGACTATGTTACCAATAATAGAGAATCTTGGCTGGGGTCCTCTGTGCCTCTCCTCTGCCATATAGAGAGCAGGAGTACAGACACCCCCCTCCAGTGTTTACAAGCACCTGTAAGAGGTTTGGTAGCAACATCTGCAAACATGTAGCCCAGACATCACAGACGTCCAGTCCAGAAGATACAGTAGTTGTAACTACTGATTTACAAGATGAAGAGAGGAGAAAAGAGATAATTTTTAGAAGGACAAGGAAGCAGCCACCAAAGAGAATGAGATCCAGTTAGGAGTGCAGCTCTGGATGAGTTGCAGAGGGCGGAGAGTAGAAGCAGGCAGACTTAGAAAGAGGCTTTTGCAGTAGTCCAACCTAGAGAGAACCAGAGCTCTCGAGACAGTGAGCTTCTGGGGGAAGGAGAGGAAAGGAAGAATACCTCGGAGGAGGTGCAGCTGGTAGTGTGACTTCTTAGAGGCATCAGAGATGTGAGGAGAGAAGAAGAGTGTGGAGTCAAAGATGACCCTGAGGTTTTTAGCCTCACAGGTGGGAGCAGGAAGAGGGCCAAGAGAGGCCAGCCAGAGAAAAGAGGGAGCAGGTGTGCTGATGAGAAGAATCTCTGTCTTACTGGCATTAAGGCAGAGATCATTGGTGGCACACCACTCCTGGATAGCAGACAGTCAGCGATGAGAGAAGGAGAAGAAGTGGCAGAAGGGAGCTTAAAAATGAGTTGAGTGTCATCCGCATAGCACTGAAAGTTGGGGCAGAGAGCGGCAATGCGGTGGCCAAGAAGTGCCAGGTATTGGTTGAACAGCCAGGTTTAGAGGTTAGACCCCTACGGAACACCACAAGTAGAGCTAGAGATAGAGGAGAGGAAGGACCCAAGTTGGACCTGGGAGGGTCGATCGGAGAGGGAAGAGGTCAGCCAAGCCCGGGCCAGATCGGTAATATCCAGGTTATTACGGGGACGGTTGAGCAGGATGGCATGGTTGACCATGTCAAAGGCAGAAGAGAGATCAAGTAAGATGAGGACACAGGGGCTGTTGGAATCGGGGTTGGAGAACAGGTCTTCACGGATGTTCAGGAGAGCAGTTTCTGTGCTTCTGGCAGCTCTGAAGGCAGACTGATGGTCATGGAGACAACCAACAGATTCAGTGTGAAGATTAAGCTGGGAGATGGCCAGCTTTTCCAGGAGTTTGCCCAGGAAAGGAGTGATGGAGACTGGCGATAATTAGCCAGACAGGACAGGTCGGCAGAGAGTTTCTTAAGAAGAGGGTGCACAAGGGAGTGCTTCATGGGGGAAGGGAAGACTCCAGTGGTTAAGGAGTGGTTGCAGAAGTCAGCCAGAGCAAGGGCCAAGGTGTCAATGTGGTCCTTGATGGTTTTGGAGGAACAGGGGTGAACCTGTTTTGGCAAAACTTTCATAGATAGGACTTGTCTAGAAACCTTGTCTGGGGAGAACAGGGGAAAGGCAGAGAAGGAGGGAGAGGTGGCCAAAGAAGGGCCAGAGGAAGAGCGGGGAGTAGAGAGAGTGGGGATAGAGGGAGAGAGAGAGGACAGGATGTCATGAGTTTTAGAGATGAAATGAGAAGCCAGGGCCGTGCAGAGAGCCTGGGAGGGGACAGGAGAGGAAGAGACTGCATTACGAGTGAATCATATGACCTGCTCTTGCTTCTGCTGCTTGAGGATGGAATCGCTAACAACATTGGTGTGCTTTAGGTGAAGCTTGAAGTGGGCATGTTTATCAGTGTAAGGCGAGCAAAAGGAGGTAACAGCAAGGTCATGTGACCTGTTCTAAACCTGTCAGCTGCCTGTCTTGTATCCTGAGGCAGATGTGGGAGATGCAGGAAAGGAAAGAGGAGGGGAGAGAGAAGATTAGGAGCATCACCAGCAATATCTTTAGTGACCACACCACTGGCTCCTCCTTGTTCTTGGGTGAACAACGAAAGTTCAGTCTTTTTTTATTCAATGCGAGTTGCATTATATGTGTAGACCAGAGTCTTTTCCCAGTGAAGCATCCAAAGTGGCTTTTTTAATTTCATGTTGGACTGGAGAGGCAGCGGCTTGGTCAATACCATTGGTAGGAGCTGGAGCGATTGAGTTAAAGAGTTGGGCATTGTTTAAGGCTGAGTTTGGGAAAATGTTTGATCGACAAACCTTGACACAGAGTGTCGAGGGTGAACTGTTGGAACTGAGACAGGGAAGTCAGGATCTGACAGCATATATAACCCAGTTCAGAGCTCTGGTCTTGGAAAGTGGTTGGCCAGAGGAGAAGAGGCCATCTCTATTTTATAGTGGTTGCATGAGGAGCTAAAGGATGCACTTGCAGCAATAGTGGAAAGGCCAGCTTCCTGCGAGGAGTTGATGACTCTGGGCTTGAAACTGGATGCGAGGCTGTCTTAAAGACGACTAGAGTGAAGAAGGTACCGTCCTGAGGGGAGGTCTTGGGTTCGGAGTGAGCATACCAAAGTAGAATCTGGGTCCAAGGAAGTGAGAAGTCTGATTCGTCAACGACAGTTTAGACCCCTGTTAACTAAAGAAGGGAAGGAGAGGAGGAGGAAAGAAAATCTGTGTTTGTATTGTGGGGATAGTGGCCATTTCACAGGTAATTGTCGTCGAACCCCTCGAAAATTTCCAACAGCCATCGGAAGAGGACAACTGGTAGCAAATACGATTCAAACGCCGATGCCATACATTATATTGAACGTATCCTTGCATTGGAAGGTTCATCTAAGATGTGGGGGTCCTTGTGTTTTAGAGTCGGGAGCTACTGGGAATTTTATGGACAGAGTTCTAGCAACTCGTTTAGGTGTCCCGATAATTGCTAAAAAAAATTCCAGAACAAGCCAGAGCCGTAGATGGTACTCAATTTACATCAGGGTTAATTACACAAACCACAGACCATTTGGGTTTGCAAATAGCGGACGGGCACTGTGAGGAGATAATGTTTGAATTAATTGACACGCCCTAGTTGAAAATTATTCTGGGTATGCCTTGGTTGACCTTACACAACCCCCTGATTGATCAGAGCTCTGTTTGGAACCGTGTATTTAAGTTGGTCAGGAGAGTGATAAGTTTGAGGAAAAAAGTCTGGGAGAGCATTGTGGGAGAATTGCCTAAATGTTATCAAGAATTTGTAATGCCCTGGTTGCATTTCAGTTCTTCATTAATGAGGTGCTATGAGAGTATCTTGATATCTTTGTGGTGGTGTACATAGATGGTATCCTCCTTTTTTCACGAGAAGAGTATCTACACGAAGGACATGTCGGAAGGGTCCTGATAAAGTTGGCTGAAAATCATTTGTTCGCAAAGTTGGAGAAGAGTCTATTTCACATGGTGGAATTCTTGGGTTTCATAATATCTCCAGCTGGATTAGAGATGGATTCAAGCAAAATCAGAGCAGTACTGGAGTGGCGACTCCAACTGGCGTTAAGGAAATCCCAAGTTTCATTGGTTTTGCAAACTTCAACCACAGATTTATACAAGATTTCTTGCAGGTGGTGGCGCCCATTACACGACTGCTGAAGAAAGGAATCAAGTTTTATTGGGGAGATGAAAGCATTCAGTTTCTTGAAAGTTCACCACCGGACCAGTCTTGTTACATCCAGACGTTGAACAACCGTTCTTTGTGGATGCGGATGCTTCGGATATTGCTCTTGGTGCAGTACTTTCTCAGAGACATTTTGTGACTAGTCAGTTTCATCCAGTAGCATTGTATTGTATTGTTTATTTATTTATAGAGCGCACCTGGCCGTTAAGCAAAAGGTTTTCTGCTGCTGAACGAAACCACACCGTTTCAGACAGAGAACTTTTGGCCATAAAGGCGGCTTTTGGAGAATGTAAACACTACCTTCTTGGCACCCAATATCGAGTGACTGTATTCAGGGATCACAGGAATTTAACCTTTTTGCGCTCTGCTAAAACATTAATGCCACGACAATTGCATTGGTCTCTATTCTTTGCTGAGTATGATTTCCTGATAAATTATGTCAAAACGGTAAGGCGGATGCCTTGTCGAGATGTCATCCAAGAAGCATCAAAGAAGATGCATTCACACCGTTCCCATTATTGCGAGAAAATAATTTTTTGGCTGCAGACGGGCCAAAGATTGAACGTTTCGAAGAGCAGATTCGTAAAAATATGAATTAAGAGCAAATGAGTGAATAGGTCAGAAAAGATCCAGCTCAACAGGTCTCGGAAGAATAGCTCAGGGGCAAAGTGCTCGCCTTGGAAGCAAGAAGACACGGAGTAACACAGTTTCGATCCCCGGGTCCGTGCTTAGAAACCTCTGGGTATGAAGCGTGTTATAAATAATCTATCATATCATATCAAAGAGGGGTTACCTTTTGTGGATGCAAGGTTGTTTCTTCCTTCCGAGGAATTGCGAGAAGAGGCTTTGAGACAATCTCACGATTCTCCTGTTGCAGGGCATCCTGGCTATAGAAAGACTTTGGAGCTTTTATGTAGGGAGTTTTGGTGGGAAGGAATGCGTAAGGACACATTAAATTATGTGAGAACTTGTGAAATGTGTGCTCGTGTGAAAACAGAACATCAAAAGCCAGCCGCGTTATTGGTTCCATTACCCACACCACCACGTTCCTGGCATACAGTTTCCCTAGATTATATAGTCGAGCTGCCGCTGGATCAGGGTTGTACCACAACACTAGTGGTTGTGGATGTTTTAACCAAGTCAGGCACTTTTATTCCAATCACAGGGGTGGCAACTGCCACTTTGTTAGCACAGGCATTTCTGCAGAATATAGTACGGTGACATGGACTTCCTTCTCAAGTGATTTTGGCTAGAGGATCTCAATTTGTATCTACATTTTGGCAGACTTTCTGCAAGGAATTGAAGATTGAGGTTAGCCTAACTACAGGTTTCCACCCAGAGGTAAATGGTCAGACTGAATGGGTGAACAAAGAGCTTGAGAAATACCTATGCTGTTACTTAAGTCAAGGATTCCACATCAAAGTCCCCTTTGTAACTTTTTTAAACTTAAGTTTTTATTGATTTTCAACAAGGCAAAACAATGAACAACATTTCCCCCTCCCCCCAACCACCCACTTCTGGGTTCAGCCAGGCGCCGGCCTCCAGCTTTCACCATTTATGTCGACGTAACCAGTTCCGCCCTTTTCCGGGTGTGATCCCAGTCTGTAGATCTCCTGTTGTATTCATGCTGCCCCCTAAATTAGATTCAATAGATAGTCTTATTCTCTTCAGGCACTAGGCCCTTCTTGCCCCCTATTGAAGGTATTCCATCATCCTTGACCAGTCTCCTTGTAGCGAGTATGTCACCCACTCCAGTGCCGTGAAGTTCCACATTTTATCCACCCATTTGTCCCCTTTATATCTTAATCAGGGTTTTCATCCTAGATTTCTTAGGGAAGATTGTTTGAGTGAGGTGGAGGTGTCTGACATAGAAGGAAGATTGAAAATCATGGTGGAAAATATCAAGAGAGTGGGGGAAGCTCTACAGTAGCATAAGTCAAATTACAAAAGATTTGCAGATCACAAGCGTAGAGCAGCGCCCAAATATCAAGAGGGAGAATTTGCTTGGCTTTCAAGTAGGAATATAACTCTCAGAGGGAGGAATACGTTTAGTCCACGTTATATTGATCCTTTTTAGTTTCAGCAAGTCTTGTCTCCAGTAACAGTTAGATTAACGTTCCCTTGTGGGCTTAAAATACACCAAACTTTCCATGTCAGTCTCTTAAAACCCTGTAAGGAGGGTACCCGTTTGAAGCAGTCACCTGGTCCTGTGAATGTAGAGGGTTCAAGGGAAGAGTATGAGGTACAAGCAATTCTGGATTCTCGGGTGGTTCGGGCAAAGTTTCAATATTTGGTGGACTGGAAAGGATGCAGGCCGGAGGAAAGACCATCGGTGGCTAAGAAAGATGTTCACTCTCAGTCAGCAGATTCCATCAACTCAGACATGAGAAACCCATTGAGCAGGAATGCTAAAGGAAGGTTCAGTACAAGGAGCAGGTGGGCAGGGGGAGGTTTCTAGAGTCTAGGCATTTATGCAGTGAGGTAGTGTGAGTCATTTGTTGTCTTTTTCCTTAACTCTATTGTCAGGCAACAGGAATTGTCTCAACACAAGATGGTGGCTCAGCAGAATAACAATAATTGGACTAGTGCTCGAGTGAGGTAGTTTGGAATCTCTGCAGAGGTTCTAAACTGCCTTTCATTCAAGATAAGCTCACAGAAGGTCACAGCAACAAGAAGCTCCTGAGAACATTAAATGAAGCATATGTTTTAGTGAAGTATGAACAAGAAACTGAACTGAGAGATCCTATGAATGAAAATTCAGATAGTGACTGTTTAAAATAGGGAATTGAGAAGCACAATGTATTTTTATCTTGAGAAGTCAAAAGTATAAGAGCTATAAACTGCTCAGAGACTTTCAGAGACCTTTGAATGAAACTGTCAGTGTAATCCCTATTTATTTTTTGACTAAAGTTAAATGTTTTGAAGTTACAAGTTGAAGGTTTTCAAACTGTTGTGGTATTGGCTCTATATTGAGGCAAGTTTAAGTAGACGTGCGGCTAACTTCAAGGATCTGAAGTCCAGCGAATAATTGAAATAGTCAGTACCCAATTGTATTAGTGATTGGAGTCCTTTTGTTGTCGTACGTGCGCATTTAGTTTTTCCTTGCACTCTCTAGAAGAAAGGACTTAACGGTGCGTTCTTGTGTCGCGAATCCGGAAGAAAGAAAGTAGCTGAGAAGCGGGTTGCGTTACCAGTAAACTGCGCAGCGTTTATTCAGAGTAGTTAGTGGTGTTAGGCAGCAGCATCAGAATAGTACTTTGCAGGGCGCAGTGAAAGATTTAAATAAGCAAAGAAGACTTCTGCGTGGCGTGAATTTAGCCGTGTGTCACAACCAACCGAAGTAAGTCACTGACATTTTTAGATTTAAGGTTTTAAACTTCGAGAGACAATACAAAGGAGTTTGAACCACAAAGGTTAATTTAAATAATTTAAGTGAACCAAAAAAGAGAAGCAGCAATAAAGAATATTTGTTTTACGAATGACACAAGAAAGTTTGAAGATAGGACAAGAGAACTGTCAAGAAAATAAATAGAACTATCTTCTCCAACCTTAAGGTTAAGATTCAAGGAAAAAAGTTAAATCAGTTTGCAGCGCAAGTAATTCAAAAGTATTTAAGTTAAAAGAATACATAAATCAGCAGATAGAGGTTGATTAAGAAATATAAGTCATCCACTAAAATTGAACTGCCTCCCAGGCTATGCGTGGAGGGAATCAGGTCATCTATAGGTGAACAAATTAAAAGGTGTAAATTAAGGGAAACAATCAGAATGAAAGCACATGCCTAACCATAGATGTATTTATTGCAGGTTTCCTGATTTGTAAAGTTTTGGAGTTTGAGACATTGGAGGAGACTTGATCTTTGTAATTTTATCCACTTCCTCTTTCCCCCCGGGGTCGGTCAGCTTAGTAGCTGTAATTAAAAGTCTGTTGGGAAGACTGGAACAAAGAATCTGGAGGACTATTGTCTGCTCCTGCAGCATTCTATGGTGGGACCTGATAGGGACTTGGCACAGGAGGTGAGCTCAGGTGTGAAGCCCTCAGGGGTCATGGTAGATAGCCAGGTCTGTATGTCTGGGTGTTCAGTGTTGTTGGTGAGGAGTAGGAATTAGGTCTTGGAGGGGTTGAGCTTCAAGTATGCACTGGACATCGAAGACTGGATCAGCGAGAGGCAGGTTTTGAGCCTGTGGATGTCCTTGATGGAGTCGATCTTGGGTTATAGCTGCGTGTTGTCTGTGTATTGGTGGATGTGGATGTTGTGTGTGGCAAGAAGGGCTCCCAGCAGCTCCATGTATAGATTGAAGATCACTGGGGAGAGGATGGAACAGTGTGGGACTGCACAGGTGACGGTTAGCATTTGCAATCTAGAGGAGTCCATCTAACAAACTGCTGACGGTTGGCGAGGTAGAACTTGAATAAGCATAGGACAAGGTCGCCGATCCCCATGCAACAATGTAGGGTGTCCGTGAGCACTTTAGGGTCTACCGTGTCGAAAGCGTCCGAGAAGTCGAGTAAAACCAGGAGCAGGGGTGGCCATCGTCAAAGATGTTGAGGGCTTCATTGACCACCTGTATAGTTGCTGTCTCTGTGCTGCATCTGGGTCTGGACCCGGATTGGTAGGTTTGGAGGAGATTGTTGGTATTGATGTGTTGCCGCAGTTGCACAACTACCGCTTTCTCCATGATCGTACCTAGGAAGGGAAGTTGATGAGGCAATAGTTACCTAGGTTGCCAGGATACAGAGTGGGTTTCTATAGTAGAGGGAGGATTTGTCCTGTCTTTAGGGTCTATGAGAAGGTGCCTAGAGTAAGGGAGTTGTTGATGATCTCCAGGTAGGGAAGGAGAGCTTCTGCAGGGAGGGTCTTGAGGATAGCTGCCGGAAGGATGTCCTCTGTATATAATGCAGCTTTGCAGATAGCCAGGATTTCTACCAGGTCCTCTGTAGAAAGTGTCTTTAATGTTGTCCAGGGTGTGGAGATTTTGCTGGGAGGGACGTCAGATGGGTCGGTGGATGCAGAGCTGGTGTCTATGTGCTGGTGAATCTTGCTGATTTTGTTGATGAAGAAGGTGTTGATGGCAGTGGATTTTTCGATGGAATGTGGTATGGAAAGGTCGGGTAGCAGGTTGACGCAGTGCTTAACCGCTTTGCAGAGGGCTCTGGTTTTGTTGTCGGATCCTGCTATGGTTTTCTGATAGTAGGAGGCCTATTAGGTTGCTGCCCTGTGATGGTTTTGACAACCTTGTTTGTTCATACGTGTTTACGCAGGAGGTTCAGCGATTTAGTAGCATAGTTCTCCAGAATTCAGTATGTGATGCAGTATGATATGATAGGGTATTTTATTTTTACCGCCCTCATACAGAAGTGTTTCAGAGCACGACCAAGCAAAGGGGGGGTGAACAAGGGAGAACAAAAACAACGATCCTACTAGGCCCAGTGAAATTAAGAACATGCAAGTACATGGAAAAGGGAAAAGGGGGAAAGTGCATGGAAGGGGGGAAGTGGAGAGTGTGGAACAGAGGAGAGAACAGAATAAATAATAAGTGCAATAAATAAATAAATAAATAAATATACAGTAAATGGTGGTAGTGCAGATAGCAAGTGGCAAGTGCAAGACTAGTCAGATAGGGTATATCTGATAAGTGCAGAAGAAATAAATGGGGGACTGTATGGGTACCGATACAGATCCCAGTGCCAGGGGTGGCCCAGAGGCAGTGCAGGAGGGAGGCAGGGTGAGCAGGTACCTGGGCCCAAAGAACAGAGGGTGGCCAGGTGCACAGTGAAGAGAGAGAAAACAAATCAGAAGGGGAGAAGAGGGGCAAAGGCAGATGCGAGGAGGAAGGTCTTGAGGTGCTTCCGGAACTGGAGATGGTTCTCCTCAAGTTTCAAAGTGGCCGGGAGGCTGTTCCAAAGGGAGGCCCCAGCTGAAGACAGAGGTCTGCCCCAAGCTTGTTTCTTTGAAAAACGACTGACCCGGAGAGTGTTAGAAGTAGAGGAGCGAAGGGCTCGAGAGGGGAGGTATTTACAAAGGGATAGGTAAAGGTATTTGGGTCCCAGGCCCCAGAAAGCCTTGTGGACAATGCAGAGGGTATTACATTTAATCCTTGCACGCACTGGGAGCCAATGAAGGGATTTCAGAGCTGGAGACATACAATCCCAGGGCTTGAGGCCAAGGACAAGTCTTTCAGTCCTGTTCTGGATTAGTTGTAAAGGGCGGAGGGTGGAGGCAAGTAGATTTAGAAAGAGGCTGTTACAGTAATCAAACCTAGAGAGAACCAGAGCTTTGGAGACAGTGAGCTTCTGAGGGAAGGAGAGGAACGGCAGAGTACCTCTAAGCAAGTGCAGTAAGAAGTTTGACTTTTTAGAGACGTCAGAGATGTGTGCAGAGAAGGAAAGTGTAGAGTCAAAGATGACCCCAATATTCTTAGCCTCACAGGTAGGAGTAGGGGGAGGGCCAAGGGAGGCCGGCCAGAGAGTGAGGGGAAAGGATGGTGAAGGTGTACCAATGAGGAGGATCTTGGTCTTGTTGGCATTTAGACAAAGATCGTCGGCGGCATACCAATTTTGAATGGCGATTAGGCAATCAGAGATGAAGGAAGTAGAGGAGGTGTCAGAGGGAAGCCTGACAATGAGTTGGATGTCATCAGCATAGCACTGGAAGTTTGAGTAGAAAATAGAAATGCAGTAGGCGAGAGTTGCCAGGTATTGGTTGAAAAGCCAGGGCGAGAGGTTAGACCCCTGGGAAACACCACAGGTAGAGAGGGAGAAAGAGGATAGGAAGGACCCAAGTTGTACCTGGGAGGGTCGATCAGAAAAGAAAGAGGCCAGAGCCTGATTGGTGATACCCAGGTTGTCACAGAGACGATTGAGCAGGATGGTATGGTTGATCGTGTTGAAAGCGGAGGAGAGATTGAGTAGGATGAGGACGGAGGGAATGTTAGAGTCACAGTTGGAGAGCAGGTCTTCACGGATGTTCAGGAGAGCAGTTTCCATGCTTCTGGCAGCTCTGAAACCAGATTGGTGGTCATGGAGAGAGCCAACAGAGTCGGAATGAAGGTTTTGCTGGGAAATGGCTAGCTTTTCCAGGAGCTTCCCCTAAGAGGGAGTAATGGAAATTGGGCGATAGTTAGCCAGAGAGGAGGGATCAGCTGTGGGTTTCTTGAGGAGAGAATGCACAAGGGCGTGCTTCAGAGCGGAGGCAAAAGAACCAGAGGCAAAGGAACGGTTACAGATATTGGCAAGGGCTGGAGCGAGGGTATCGATATGGTCCTTAAAGGTTTTAGAGGAACAGGGATGGACCTGTTTTCATGAGGCTTTCATAGATCGGACTTGTCTAGCAACCTCATCCAGGGAGAAAAGAGGAAATGACGAGAAAGAGGGAGGGTGGGTGGTTTTTGAGGGAGGGACTTTGAACAGATTTTAAGTAGCCTTTGAATAGCTAATTTAGGGCTGTCAGACCTGGTGTGATATTGTCCCAGAATACGTCTTGTTGCTTTATTTGGGATACAATGCAGTTGACTTTATTGAATTTTATTTTACACTAGGTAGAGGATATTAGCATAATCTAGGCAGGAGAGCATGAGCATTCTGGTGACTGTAAGATATTGTCATCTGGCACAGGTTTAAAGGCTTGGCTTTATGATTTTAATTAATAAATAAAACAATGCAGGTAATTCCATCTCCAAAAGGGTAATCTGTTAACCAAATTCCCCTTAATCGTCAACTGCATGCCAAAAGCATAGCATACTTTTACCCTGCTGCATCAGTAGCCAGACACCGCAGCGCCTGCTCTACCAGTGGCGTAGAGCAGGTTGAGGGGTCACAAGATGCCCACACAACAGCCGTAGCAAACGCCAAGTCTCTTCAGGACAGGGGCGCATGGCTGGACTGGCCCACTGGGCCACCCCAAGACTTTCCCAAGTAGGCCTCGGGGGCATAGGACCTCTTTTCGTCCTTGGGGTCCCAGGGAAGGATACATAATTATGACTGAACGAACAAACATCCAGGCCAGCCTGGTGGTTCGCTATCACACTGGCTGTGGCTATTGCATTTCTTTTCTTCTGCCTGGGCCGAGATCGCAGCGTGCCTGCACATTGGTGAGGGAAACCGCCCGGCGAACGAACCGGACATGCCCTGCAACCCTACTGTCTGCTGACTATGCTCGCATCACATGATGTGCACCTTGCGCAGGGGCAGAGTGCAGCTTAGGCGACCTCAGCGCTGAATCTGATGCTGCTGAGTGCTCAGACGAGGTGAGTTGTAGCGTGCTCAGGCCGGCGCAGCCATTTAATTTTCAGGTGAGGTGCAAATCCATGCGATTGCTAAATATATGATCTATTTAACAATCACATCTGTTTTTTATTTTGGGCTATTCATTCAGAGGCCCCGCTATTGCCAGATTGGCTGCATGTACAAGTTGCTGGGCAATCATGGGTGGGTGGAGGGGCTAGTATCTTCCATTCGCCATTTTTCTGGTTGAAAACTCTGGTGATGGAGTTTTGCTGAAATGAAAACATGATGTGTCCAGTGCATGGAGAAATGACAGGCTGGGGAACCTGTAGACCAAACGCAAGAGTTTAGGTTGCTGCTGGCCCCCCTGGCTGCGGGCCGATCACGAAACCAAATCACACAGAAATGCATATGTTTCGACTCCACAATGACAGTGGTAAGCTGTTACCTGGTAGGCTGTAACTTGCAGGTATACCCCATGTACATGGGGTTTAGCACCATAATGTGAGAGTGCACCGTAGGTGACAATTTTGTATAAGCATTCAGAAATGTAAATAGATTTTAGCACTCATTAAGAAATAAACCCATAGCCCCTTTTCCTTCTGCAAGGCCATGCACCCGTGCTTACAAAGGGAGTCGAATTGGGACGCAGTATGTATCATTAAAAGACGATACAAGCATGAAGTTTGGGTTGGATTTCTTCTCTTTGTCTGCAAGGCAGAGGTTTGGTTGCGGGCTAGCTGTTGTTATGAGCGTGTGACGCATGTGCTGCTTGGATCACATTCAAGAGGGCTGAGTCCCTATCAAAGGATGCAAAACCTTTCTGCAAATCAAGATGGCCACCGCAGAAAGCATGTTTCTACCCAGGGGTAATATAGATTAACTACAGAGCTGAACCTGGTGGGAACTAGCACATTCACTTGATAGAGCAGGGCTTCCGGGAGAAGCTGCATGAAGCTGGAGGAGGGGGATGGGCTGCTTTGCAAGGCCAGGAGTATTTTTATGCAGAACCAGGTGGGAATGCCTGTAGTAGAGATTAGCCAATGCAGCGGGGGGGGGCGAGGGTCTAGAGGGAAGTACCTTCTCATAGCCTGGGTGTAATAATAACACTAACACTTTTTCTAATTGTAAAAAGCCATCACAAGGAGTGGTGGACCCTCTGAAAAGGAAGAAGCCCTCGGGTAGGAACAAGAGCCAGTCACATGTTCGCCTACCCACTGAAAAGGTTGTAGGGCTGGGGCGCAGTGCCCGGTCAGTCGTATGTAACCCAAGGCTCTCAAGTGGAGCTCAGACAGTTACGCATCTGATACCATCTAAGGCCGGCAGCGATGCAGGTGAATAGAAGTTGTTTGCTCGCAGCCCTCTTAAAGACCAATGGTGCTAGGGCTAGGGCCGCGGGGCAGATGCCTGGTGCAGTCCCACTGTACTTTCTGAATTACCCTGGCTTTGCATAGTATAAAGACTGGAGGGGGGTGTCTGTACTTCTGCTCTCTATATGGTAGAGGAGAGGCACAGAAGACCCCAGCCAAGATTCTCTATTACGGTAGCAATGGACGAGCAATCAAGGCCTAGCTTCTCAGGAGGTGATGCGGGCTGGTTCTTAAGTACAGTGTAGTCCCCGAACCCCCACAAAGGAATGTCCACACACTGTATTACTGAAAACACAGTCTTTATATAATTAATATTCAAAGGTATGTACACTGTCACAATAACTCACTTTGTGCTCAGGAAAATCAACAATGGTAAATTATCTATAATTCTAAAGTGGTACCACCAATATTATTAGATCTCATTAAAGTGCATCCATAGCAATGTAAAAATGTCACACAGATCAATAAAGAGGAAACCATCCAATAGAGAGAGGAGGGAAAGCAAGATGGTTGACACAATTGGCAGAATACTTGCCCCGTTACCTAGACACAGTTCTGTGTGGAGATCCCCCCACCAGAGCAACCTGTAAAATAAGATATATAGCACAGGCCCAGTCCATATATTGTTCAATAGTCTTATTCCCTTCTATAATGTTTTTACCCCCCCAATGTACCTGGTGGAGTAGAGTTCTTCGAAGAGGCGTCGACAATCCTTCTTGTGTGACCCCCTTTAAAGCGGGAGTCACGGATCGTCGAGAGGCGCCGAGGAAGGTGAACTTGGCGTTCGGCGTTGGGAATCGACCGTTCTTGAGTGCCCTCCCTTTAAAGCAGGAGTCACGGGTTGTTGAACGTCTGACGGTGAACAGGGTAGAACGGCGTCAATGAGGCAGCAGCTTCGATCGAAGCGGTGCTCGTCGATGACGGAGCGTTGGCGTCCTGCAAGGAAGAGGCGTGCGGGGCACCTCGGTGACGATAGAGTGTAAAGAACTGTGGCCCAGCAAGGGCGTCGAGTCGTCGAAGTCTTTGTGGTCGTGAGGTGGCGGGAAACCCACCGGCGGATTCTCCTCGGCGCGTTGGTCGTCCTCGACTTTCTCCGGCGGGATAAAGTGGTCGACGGCGCAGACAAGGGAGTCCTTCGATTCAATGTTCTTAAGCAAAGGAGCGGGCGGCACCAGTCGTCGGCGGCACGGCGTCAAGTGGTCCCTGCGTCTGGGCAACACAACTTCGACGGGCCTCCAGCGGTTACACAAACCTGCGAACCCTGGTCGACCGCAATGGACTTCGACGGCGGCGAAGCCCGGGTGCTTCACTTCGATTTCCTCAGCGGTCCTAGTCTCCGGTCGGCAGCCTTTCGAGGGTCTGACTTCCAGGGAGCTTCGGCAAAGGTTAGCGGTGCTCGATGGTCCCTCGGAGCACGGGAAGAGGGCGCCTTAGCAGGTCCTCTCTCGGATCAGTCTTCGACAGATTCGGCAGCTTTCAGATCGGTCGAAGCAAATGCAATAGCAAGTCTTCTTCTTCCAGCTGGGCATCGAGGATCAGCAGTTCCTGTTACTCTTCAAGTGTAGACACACCTTCTGAACGCTTCTGAACAATTTCCAGTGGTGAGAGGTCCCCATATATACTATTCTGTCTCTCATCCACACTGCTGGGTCACACTAAGCACCAATCATACAGAAGGGCATTCATGCAGTCAGTCAGCCAATCAGGCACACAGTGCATTCAGGCCATCCTCCTCCCTCTCAGACACTCGCAACAAGGAATGTGGATTGGGACAAGTATCCAGCCATTCAACACTACGCACTGCATTCAGGCCAGTTTCGGGCAGGGCTGTCTCAGTCTTTGTCTCTCATACCAGAAACCAGACAGCCACAACAAGAAGTGCATATACAGTCACTGGGAAGGCTCCAGCTAGTCTGGCCGGCCTTCACAACAACACCATATATGGCACTTCCACCCAACAGCTAGTCAGGGGGAAGTGACAGAGTCAGGGCTTCCCAGGACTTTGGGAAAACAAGGTAACAGGCAATGTAAAGCAAGAGGCCACAGGGGCCATCTTGTTTCCTATCAGGAATCAACTGATTCCAATGGCAGGGCCTGGGTATCTCAAAATGGAGGACACCCAGAGCACCTGTCAAATTCAGCATGGAGCTGCCACCAGCCCGGACCCTGCTCTGCGGGGCCCCCACAGGTGCCCAAAAACATACACTAGGGGCACAGGGTTGTACGCCCACCCATGGGTGCCGTAAGGGTATCCCATGGGTCTGTTCACCAAACCAAAAGAGAGAGCTGCACCGCCAGGTGTCCCACATGGACTCCTGCGCGGAAAATATGACAGAACACACAATAAAAAGGTAGTAAAGGACAAGGATACGGAGGCCCTGTACCTCCGATGCATTTCCAGCATCACACATAGCTTTACAACTCACCAGCTGTGTATGGACAAAGAGAAGAGTGGTGATTACGCCCCAAAATGAAGTCAGTGTGTGTGTGTGTGCCATCCTGTGGGGACTGCACTGGTGTTGGTTGCCCTTTCTGAAGGGAAAGCAATCTTGTCCTTAGAGTCGCTGGGCCCGATTCCTAAAGTTTTCAATGCTTTGTGAAACAGGACCGCATTGTCCACATGCAGTGAAAGAGTTCTTGTATCCGAGCCATCTTCTCTTCTCCTCCTGCCTCTGGCATTGCCCACATGTGCTCTTACCTCCACTAGGAGTGCTAGATGGATGCCCTGGATGACAGTGTGCCAATCTAAACCAATGATGTTAAGATACGCATGTTTGTGGCGTGTGTCGCTATTCTCCGGGACTCAGGATGTGGATGTATGCTGAGATTCCTGGGGTGCGGGAGATCATGGCATGTTTTTGGGCATGCATTGGTGGCATCAGGGCTTGTATAGTGCAATTTGGGTTATTGGTAGTGTGAAGGCAAGGGTGAAGCTCATAGGGTGTGCAACAGTATGTGGGGTATTAGTGGTATGGCAGCAGGTGGCTGTGGGTTGCCGTTCGCAAGGGGGTGTTTGTGGTATTGGGAGACAGGTCAAGAAGGATGTCCATGGCGATATGTATGGTGCTGAGGCGGGCAAAGCAGAACGTGCATAGGAAGGCGTGTAGTTATTGTGAGGTATTGGTGGCATGGGAGCCGGGAACACATGCAGTGGAAGGAATTCAGTGGAAGTCTTTGAGGATGGTTGATGATGACTTGTGCAAGGGACAACTCGAAAGATGCAGGAGAAAGTATTCAGTGCATGCAAAGATATTATGGGTGGTGTGGAAGCAAGGTAAAGTTTAAGGGAGCATGTGTGGTGTGTGGGATATCGGTCGTGCAGGAGCAGGAGGGAAGCATGCTAGAAGGTGTACAGGGCTCGGCAGTATTTGTGTGATAAGGGACCTGGGGGGAGGCATACAGTGTGTGCGAGGATCTTGGTGATATGGGAGCTGGTGCAGCTGTTCTGGTGCAGCTTCAATGTTGAGTTGTGGCCTGAAACCAGACACTTTAGGACTGCTTTAAGAATGAGCTGTGACCACCGCCACCCGCAACCTTTTATTCATTCACCTGCCGTGTAAGTATTAACACCCCATCACGATTTGTATTGCCTAATAATGTGTGCGTGCAAATGCAGTTGCAAACAATTAAACCCTTTACACTCGTGATTGCCAGCCAGGCTTTTGTTAACTGTACAGCCGCAGGCACTGTTTATTGTTTGTGTCAAGTCCTGTCTCGGCTCTGGAGGTCAGCAAGATGAAGTCAAAGTAGCCCAAAGTTGCGGGGGCTAATGCAACAGCCAAATCTGGCCAATGGTTGTTGCTCACCACTGTTTAATCGTGTATCATTCTGATATGTTTGTGGGTGCATTGTTTCTTCCAATGTTGCACGAGACTTAACGCGGTGCATTTCCCCTTTAAACTATTTTATTTTTGGCCAACTTTAGGCTTGGGCCAGTGGACTTTAATTCTTTTTTTTTTTTTATTTCTTTGCATGATTTCATACAACCCTGATAGTCTCTGCAACTCTGCCTCTCGTTCATCATTGATGCCCGCAGCCGAAGGTCTGAGGTAACTGATGGTGCCATTATCTGAACACGTGCCAGTCCCAACAGCTCAAACGCAAATTGCGTTCTACGCAAGCAAACATTTCCGACGGTAAGCCTATACATTTTTCAACTTAAACTTGCTTGTTACTAGTCACATTTCGCTCCAATTGTTGTCATTCATATCGTACCCCACCAGCATCCCTGTGGGTAGCTGTTTTTTCTTTGGAAACCAAAGCCCAATATTGCCCTTTCAAAATTGCATGCGTGTGTAGGATCTGACAGCAGTCATGGGGAAATTATTTGCAGAGAAGAGGTTTAAAGTTATGCGTTTTAAATTCCCTTTATAAACTAGCATTTTTAACTGTATCTGCCCACAACATTGCATCCATGCAATTTATTTCATGCTGGCTAAGTTGTGCATATGCTACACATGGTTCTTTGTAAATGTCACGACGAGCCATTTTTAACAATAATACAAAGTTGTAACTTGTGCAAGTAAACCCATAGCTTTGGGAGGAGGCACCATGCCAGTTGCAATAATGCGATAAGGAAATGAAGGGGATATAGAGAGAGGGATTACTGGGGGAGTGGATGGATAGTTGGGTGAGTTAGTGAGAACATGAATGAGTGTCTAAGAGCATGAGTGCATACCACTAAGCTCTCTACATGCCCAAATAAGTCAATGGGCTTTCAATTGCAAAAAAATAAATCGGGTGTTTTCAACCCCACCTTATTACCCCCTGTCGCCAGAAAATGTTGAGAACTATGAGGGTGGATGAATTGATGAGTAAGTAGATGAATGAATTAGTTGATTAGCCAATGAACAAATGAAGGGATGGCTAGGTGAGTGGATAGATGGATGTGTAAGTAGATGAATGTAAGTGCGAGTTGGTGAAAGGGTGAATGAGCACTGAGACAGGTGAGTGAGCAGAATAGTGAGTATGTTGATCCTTGAGTGGCTGGAAAGGTTTCTGTATAGACCGATGTGTGAGTGTGTATATGGATAGAAAGGTGATTGGATGAGTGGATGGATTAATGCGTAAGTAATTGGAGGGAGATATGGTTGATCAAGTGGATGGATAGATGATTGGTGAATTAGTGGCATACAGACAGTGACTGAGTGGATCAATACATGCATTGGTGGCTTGGTTGCCTGCATGTGTGACCAAGTGAATCAATGGGTGACTTAATGAATTACTGTGGATAAGAAGGTGGTGGTTAGATGAATGAGTGAGTGCTGCAGTGGGTGAATCGCTGGCTCAGTGAGTGGATTAAATGGTCAGAGTGGATGTGTAGCTTTACTTAATGAGGATAAGTATGAGGATGGACTGCGCTCTGAAGTGGTCGAACCAAAAGCACCTTATAAGACTCCAATGAATAAATAAAAGCGGTGATGCTTTTTCATTTAAAGTATTTTATCTTTGGGCCCAAAATTAAATACAACGACATGATGTAAAAATCAAGTTTTAGATCAAAATTAAGATTATGCCCCATTGAAATTGGACAAATTTACATTGCGCTTAAGCAGAGTGAAAACATTGTGCAGCAAACCGGGCTGCTGAAACCTTTATATAACTGGCCGCCCGGGAATGAGCTACGTCACCCAGTACGCTGATGTGCATAAATCCATCACACACTACTTTTTCCCTCGATAAACGCTGCAAAGGGACTGTAGTAAACTCTAGCAATATGTAAATTCCCCTCGCAAAAATCAGATCACAAGTAAACCCGCTGTATAAGCACGTAGCCTAGTCTCGAGTGACTGACCACCAACAGACTTGATTGTAATACTTGGTTTGCTATTACTAACCAAACGATGGAAGCTTTTTGATCCCTCAAATGTTCTTTTACATTTGTAGACTTCATCATGGATAAAAAAGGTGATAATAGGAAGAGAAATCAATTTAAAGGAGGGGCTGAGAAAAAACGTGCGAAGAACAAATATCAAAAAGTAAGTGACAAAACATGTTTATCCTCAGGAAGATCCTACACCAGAAAGCAGCTGTTCTGCCAAAATTACCACCACTGAAACTGGAGCTGTAGGTACAGGACAGGGTGATGAAAGAACTGAAACAGATGCTTCAACCTTTGATGGCTTCCTAGAAGTACAAGCTGAGGAAGTAGAGCGTGATAATGTGGATGCAGTGGCTGAAGCTGAGTCAGCTGGAAATGTTGAGGAAAAACAGAGATTCGTCAGGCCATCATCAGAAACCCTACTTGCCTTTTTGAAATTCCAACCATGTCAACCAGATGGCCTTGCAATTCCTTTCAATACAAAAAAATTATATCAACATAAAGATGGAGAATGGCAGCAAAGATAGAGCTTTTTCTGCATGGTGTGTCTTGTTTTGAGCAGAAACACGCACAGAAGTACTTTCATTATTGAAGGATTCTTTGACGAAAAGCATATATACCAAAGTATTGATGAGCACGAACGAAGGAACTTACACAACAATAGTTCCACCTCTTTCTTTATGAGATCAAGGAATTTTGATATTTTTAGTTGTCTCTTTCAAAAACAAAAAAACACTAACAAGCGGAAGCGAAAAAGGAATGGGCCATTCTGGAGCGTGTGGTGGAAATAATTAAACTGATTGTCAATAGTGGTCTAACCCGTCAGGCAACAATTGAAGCAGCCCATACCTTTGAGGATGAAAGTTTGGATCATGGCAATTTTCTGGAAATTCTTCTTCTCAATAAATGTGATCCTTTTACTAAAAAGTCACCTTGAAGAAGTCGGAAAACTGTGTACAAAAAAATCCATATGACTGTGTAAAGAGTAGCAAAGGGCGTGGCAGCCCGGTTACACTGATTTCAAAAACTACTGTTAACAAAATCATTGATATTATTTCATCATTATTGAAAAAAGCCATTGCTGAAGAAATCAGAGAAGCTACAATGTTCTCAATAAAGCTGAATACAACACAGGAAATAAATGCTTTGGATCAATGCTCTGTTGTAATTAGATACATTACGGATGATGTTCACATGTGTCTTATATCTTTAGTAAACTGTGCATCATGATCTGGTCTGTGATGCATCTGTAATGTTGTGCACCTCTGCGTTATGTATCTGTATTGTTGTATTCCTCTGTAAAGCGCTATGTTGCTCCTGTAATGTTGTACACCTCTGTAAAGCGCTGCGTTATGTATCTGTATTCGTGTATACCTCTGTAGAGCGCACCTAGCTCGCAGCTAGGTGAGCACTCAATAAATAACATAATAACAATAATAATAATGTACTGCAATCAATGGATATTGATGTATCAAACTGTGTAGGTCATTCAATAGATGGAGCCTTCAACATTGGCGTGACAAATGCCAACAAGATCGATTTCGTTCAATATCTGGGGAAACAAGATGGTGGGCAAAAGATGCAGCACTAAAATGTTTGGTTCATATAACGACCCAAGTTGCTCAATTTTTGTTGATGTTGTGGAAACGATGCTGGAGTTAGCCACATCTGATCGCTTCAATGTTGATACTAGGTACAAGGCTGAAGCATATGCAAAGTCACTAATTTCATTCCGTCCTGTTTTGACTGCTCAGATGTATCTATTGAATTTTTTTAATACCACTCCTTTATCTCAGTTGCGCTATGGTAAGGTCTTGGGGACAAACACGAGGATTGGATGTGCTAAAGGGATATTGTATGGTAAATGAAACCATAGAAAGACTACAGTCACAGGTTTGTAATTTTAGTGATATAATGAATGCAAGAAGGAAGTTCATAATTTGGGCAAATTACAGCATGATTTGGGCACAGCAAGCATGAGGAAAGGGAAAGCTAAGTTGTAGTCCAAGAAGACTTCCCAGTGCCTCGAGTATGTCGAAGGAAGGTGATGCCGGGGGCGCTGCTGAGCAGCTAGCAAGATGGCTGCTTAACCCTGGAGCTCTGCTTATGGCCCGATGTATATTCAGTGTGGTGGCAGCAGTCCCTAAAACCAGGGGCTCCAACTTGGAACATTCGCACCTACTAATATGGGGAACAACTGACACCAATATCGAGAAGAACCGGGCACCAGGCTGCCTGCTGAGACCTGCTAAACTCTCGCCCTATCCTGTGTGGGTGGGCCTGCGGGGTCGCAGGTGTGGCACACGCTGCAGGAGGACTGCATCTCACCAAAGCCAGCATTGTCACATTGATACACAGCATCCGAAGCCCGGGAAGAGGCTCCGCTGAGAGAAGCGACACTGCAGCATTCTAGACCCGATCCTACCGGGAGGTGGAGAGCTGGCGGGCACTCTGGCGGGAGCAGTCGTTGAGTGCTCCGCCTTCCCTGTCCCGTTGGTCCTGCCCTGCGGGCTGTGGCCGATTGATCCTCCTGAAGCCGCGCTAAGCCTTGGCTGCAGTTGCTGTGTCCGGGGCTGGGGTGGCCTCACATGGCCCTTCTCCTTCTGATGGGGGGGCATACATGCCAGCCTAAGCCCTGTGGGCTGACCCCCCGATGACGGTGACCCATTAACAGCCATAGTAAACAGTGGGACAAGCCGCTGGACTACGGTGCTGATACCTGGTGAGACCGCGGCCCTGGGAACGGAGCCAGCATATAAGATAAGTCTACGACTGCAGCGAAACCCAGGAACTACTATCCGGGTGGGTAGGAGAGCCACAGGGGGCGTTGCTCCGGCTGCTCCTAAAATAAAATCCAGCGTCTAATCTTTTTCATTAATATCTACAAGACTTTTCTCTGGGTTCATCCGGTGGCCGAGTGGTCCCCCTGCTACTCCCGCATTGGGCCCCAGCCCCAAACCTCATCATCAGAAGAAATGAGACTCATCTGATCCCCGGGCTCTACTATCTACAAGGTCCCATAGTCTCTGGCCGCACACACGTGGCTTTTTTTAGCCATAACAGTGCGAGGGGGCACCAGATAGGGCACAGACGTCTAAGGCCCCTGCCATCACGGGAAAGCATCCTTCCACTCCGGGGCTTCTCTGGCAGGCCCCATACCAATAGGATTTGGCATATACCAGCTAACAGGGACAGCTGGCCTTGGGCCCACACAACTGCCTTATAGAACTGTTACTGTAACCAAAGTGAGTCCTCAGTCTTCTGGGGTTCGGGATCTGGGGACCAGTCGCCACCCATGTGGGGATGCATCTACACATCTGCCATGACCAGAGGCACGGGAAGTGGAAAGAAGACAGGCGCACTGGACAAATTCACCAAAACCACTACACGTGAGACCCCACAGCCCTCTACTAGTTCACAAACTGAACAAACGCAACCAAGTATGATTCCTCCCTAGGACCTCACTAACATTATGGTAGCCATGGCCAAAGGCTTCACGGCAGTCCACAAAAAGTTGGACGATATAACGGCCAACGTACCATCCATGAGGTCACAGCTCGCTAGGGGATCCGGGTGCATCATGGAGGCAGAGACAAGAATTGGGGCAACCGAAGACACCGTACAAACTCTCCACAAAACAGTAGCCACCCTGGTGAAGAACATGAAAACGGTGAAGTCCAAATGTGTCGACCTCGAATCACATTCCAGGAGAAACAACATCAGAATTTTTAGGGTTCCTGAGGACGCATTATCCAGAAGCATGATGCAAGCAGTGGAAAACTTACTCAAGGTCCTACTCGGAACCCCAGAACTCTCCCCATTTTTTGTGGTGGAGTGGACTCGCTGGGCGCTTGCCCTCAAACCCAAAATGGCGACTTTCCACGGCCTAGCATTTCAAAAATCCTAAGCTACTGCGACAGGGATCATCTCCTGCGCCTTGCCAGAGAGAAAAAGGAACTACGTTTAGGATCCCAGACAATAAGAATTGTCCCTGACATCTCGATTGTGGTTCAGCAAGAAAGGTGCCAATTCATCAGAGTTAAGAAACTGCTCAGAGACCGCAGTATTCAATATGCAAGGCTATTCCCTGCCCTACTGCGATTCTAATTCCGGAGCAAAATGTACTTCTTCACGGTTACAATTGAAGCAGTGAAATTCATAGAAGCTCAAATACCGCACCCAGAGCTACCTTCACTGTATCATCAACGACTCTGTGTCTTAAAATGAGTACATAGCACCAAATAAGTAATTACCACCGCCACAATTATATCCGGATATGTGATCCTGTAACGAAGGGGTGGCGCGGAACCAGCAGTAGCAAGCAGCCCCACAGCAACAGCTTAGTTAATGTTCTTCCAAATGAGGGAGAATCTGCCGGGTTGGGGTAGGCCTTAGTATTTACACTGCTAAGTTGGGGTGGGCAGTGGGGGAAAGGGGGTGGGTGTTGAGATCCATGGTGGCATTGGTACCACTCAGAAGTTCACACGCCAGTTGCGCTATGGTAAGGTCTTGGGGATAAAGAAGGAAAATTGTTTGGCAACAGAGTGCAAGAGGGGGGATGGTCAAAACTTTAAAGAAAAAGTCAAGGTTCAAAGATCGGGGGATACCCAATGAAAATTTCATTTCTTTTGCAATGGAACTGAAACTGATGAGCTGGAATGTGAGGGGGATAGGGAATTTCACCAAATCATGGAAAATCACGGCATACGCCAGTCGGCATAGGGCAATGATTCTTCTCCTTCAAGAGACGCACGCTAACGAGAGGATGTCCATGGCCATCGCACTTACATGGGGGACAAATCGGTTCTTTACGTCGTACTCGACCCAATCCAGGGGAGTAATAACACTAATCTATAAGGCTGTAAAATTCACCCTAAATAAGAAATATTCAGACCCAGGAGGGCGTTATATCATCCTACATTGCCTTATAGAGGGAACTGAGCTGTTACTGGTCATCCCAACATGGACTCCCCTGGGTTTGTTGATGAAGCAGTGTTGATCCTCAGTGGTTACATAGGGACCCCAATTCTATGGGCGGGTGATATGAACTTAATTCTCGACCAAACTATGGACAGGACCGGTGTGGCTCCCAGACCCCAATCTCGCGCAGCTCCCCAACTCTGTAAACACATGGAACATCTGGGTCTGAGGGACACATGAAGGACATTTAACCCACAGGAACGACAATACACATTCTATTCATCAGTGCATGACAACTCATCACGCACAGACTTATATGTAAATTCCGGCTCATTAATGGGCGGAGTGGGGAGCGTGGTAATTCTATCCTGTACTCTGTCTGACCATTCCCCAGTAGCACTGACTCGAAACACAGAGAGATCCCCCAAATCAGGTGGAACCTGGAGGTTTAAATCAGAAGCACTCAAGGATATAGTATTCAAAGCAGAGATCCATTCAGATAGAGACCTACTTTGCCTGTAATGAAGCAGGTGCAACCACAGCTGGGGTGCCGTGGGAGGCCTAAAGGTTTATATTCGTGGAATGTCAATCTCTAAAGAAGCAGGAGTCCTAAAGACCATAAGGAATGACCTTAAGTGCTCCGAATCCAAACATAAATCCTTGCAGCGAGAACACCCCAACCACCCAAGCTCACAGACCCTGGCACAGATACGCTCCGAGTTAGAGAAATTCGAAGCCCATGCGTCAAGGGAGGTGCAATACCTATTTGCCCACAGGCAACTAGGAAGTACAGGGAAGGGGAGAATTTGGGCAGAACCTTAGCCATATTGGCTAAATCAGAGGGAGGGCACTCTCAAGTGGAATGCATCAAGGACCCACAGGGAAATCCCAAATGGTCGGACCAAGATATCCTGAGAGAATTCTCTAACTTCTATAGCTCCCTATACACCCCCGAACAACACCACGAACCAGAGGTTTTACGCTCTTTCCTCAGAAAGATTCCCGTCATGCCTGAGCGCTCTAGCCAGCGAAGAACTGGGAGCTCCCCTGTCGCTAGAGGAGGTGCTAGCAGTAATGTCTAACCTACCCAATGGAAAGGCTCCGGGTTCCGGACGGCCACACGTCCGAGTTCTGCCGAGAACATACTGCCCTACTTGCTCCACATCTTCTAGAGGTGTGAGAAGAGTCACTCCAAGAGGCCATTCTTCCCATGTCCTTACGAGACGCCAGCATTACTTTTCTTCTTAAGCCAGATAAGCCAAGTGATGAGTGTAGGTCCTACAGACCCCTGTCCTTGATTAATGTGGACACTAAAATATTTGCTAAAACTCTAGCGAACAGGCTTCTTCCTCTAATGCCCCACATTATACACAACAATCAGGGCGGCTTTATCCCTCTCAGGTCCACGTCACTGAATATCAGATGCTAATTTGACATCATGGCAAGAATAGACCCACGGCAGAAGCAGTGGCAGTGACGCTGGACGCCCAGAAGGTATTTGACATGGTGTTGTGGGAGTGTCTATGGGTAGTCCTCGGGCAAATGGGATTTGGCCCCAAAATGCTCTTCTACATTAAACTTCTATATACAAGCCCCACAGCCAGTGTTCTAGTCAACTATGGCAAATCATTACCTTTCACGCTAAGTAGGGGCACAGGAATGGGACTGCCCCTTCTCCCGGATTTTCTTTGCCATTGCCATTGGACCTATGACCAATATGATTTGCTTCCGACACAGCCACCGTGGTATTCGACTCATGGATCAGCCTGAGATAGTGTCGCGATACGCAGATGACGTACTGTTATACGTAAGGGATCCTCAGGAAAACCTTGACCCCATCCTCTGTGACGTGATCCACCTGGGAACCTTCTCTGGGTTCACAATTAATTTTACTAAATCGGAAATATTCCTACTCATGAACAACATTAAACAACCAAAGGGTATATATCCTTTCCGTTGGTCCCCCAAAGGAATTAAGTAGGGGTGATGATATAAAGTGCGAAACAATCCTTCCTGACAGATAACTATGAAGCAATATTGGCTGACGTGGAAAGCAAGCTAACCCGGTGGTGAGCACTCCCTGTCACAATGGCTGGTAAATTATCCCTGCTCAAAATGGTGTTAGTACCAAAATTCCTATATATTTTTTCCAACGTCCCGATCTGGCCGGGGAAACCATTCTTCTCCAAATTACAGTAACTCTGTGCACAGTTCCTATGGCATGCTGCAGGGATCCAGAAGAAATGGGCAGACATGACCCTGCCATACGACATATTTCAGCCCCCAATCTTCTTTTGTATTGGGTGGTGGCACAGGCACAATTTGCCTCTTGTTGGTATAGGGAGAACCAACAATCACCACATCTCAAACTTGAACGCCTAGCTGCTGGCGACTCGGACCTCAGGACATTAGTTTTGACCCATACATATAAAAAAAATCCCATCTTCACTACTTTATGGGCCTGGCGCTACATATTAACAGCACCGCCCGGGATATATCCTATAAATGGCTCCTAATATGGAAATTCCTTGGTCTAGGCCCCACATGGGACACCACCCTGGCAACACGTTGGGAGAGATTAGGCTACCATGCACTAGCAGACCTGTTCCCAGACAGGGTATTCATAACTCAACACACATGGAGGGAGGGACATCCGAGATCAAGTCTGGAATTATTGCAATATTACAGGATGAGGGCGCGATAAAATCGGTGTGGCGCTGCTTCCCAACGGAAACCCTGGAAACAGAGGAAGCGATGTACATAGCTAACTCCAGTGGCACCCGCAGAATATTGTGAACATTATATAGAATGCTCTTGGGCAGGCAACCCTGATCCAAAATCCAGGGTGCATAGGGGTTGGTCTGACAATATGGGGGTGGAGATATCTGACAGCCAATGGAAACGCATGTGTGCACACACCAAGCAGGTATCACTGAACTTTAGGTTCTGATGTATGCAATATATAGATTATTGAATAGGCTGTACTACACCTTTCAAACTTACCAGAATTTTTCAAGGCACAGAATACCTCTGCCTCAGATGCCGCTCCAGCTCAGCTGACCATCTACATGTGTGTTGGTCTTGTGTTCAGCTAGAATCCTTTTGGGACAAAGTATTGCATACCCTTTCGACAGTAGTGAACATTCCTCTTGGGCACTCCTCCATGGGAGCCCTGTTCCTTGTCTGGAACAACATTCCGGACAAAAGGACACGTACATTTGTAAATATGGGATGCATGATTGCGAAAAGTTGCTTGTTAAAAAAATGGAAAAAAAACAGCCCCCACCCAACAACAAGACATGGTTGTCCACACTAACCTGGGCCAAGGGATGTGAGGAACAGTACATCGGCTCATTACCCCTCACCTTCCGTCCCAGGAATATATGGACTGAATTTCAGACATAGCTCTCCAATTTCAGACATAAGTTATGTTATGTTATTTGGCATTTATATAGCGCTCTATATATCAATGGTATGATCTCAAAGCACTGGTGGGTTGAACGCCCTCGGGGACCGCAGTCAAGGTCAGTAGAGAGAGAAAGTGTCATAGGGTGCGTGGGTGCACCAGTTATGTGTGCAGCTGGTGTAATTGCCAGATGGTAGCTGCATCCTAGCGTTAGGTGGAGAAGATATCAGTTAAATGTGTGCAGTCTGGAGGGGTGGACATTCCTCTACAAGCCATAGCGCTTTGAAACACTTGTGTATAGGCGCGTTATAAATGCCTTAACAGATCATATCAAATCAATCTCACCTAGGAATAAAAACACTGCATAATGGACACAATTACATGCTTCTTCTACCTGTAAGTGACTAATGTGGGGAAAAGTACATAGGCCAAACAACCCCTGACCGGAAGCTGATATGTAATCTTTTGACCTGTCCTTAAGGTTACACTATGTATCGTTAGTAACCCGCTGTACTCTGACTTGATTGCCAATAAATAAAAAGTTTAAAGAAAGAAGGTGATGCCTGGTGAAGCTGCAGCTGATGAACCTATAGAGTTACCCAGTGATACATTTAGGGTGGAAGTGTACAATACTGCAATGGACAAGATCATTACAAGTCTGCAAAGCCGATTGACCACCCATGGTCAGCTCTTTGCAGATTTGGCATGTTTGGACCCCAGAAACTTTCAGGAGACCCTGCTAAACCTTTAAAGTAATGCCCTGGCTCAACTAAGCAGCTTACTGACCAGATTTGATTCAGAAGCATCCACTGAAACATTACATAGTGAACTGCCTGATTTTGCATCAAAGTGGAACAGACTCAAAATGTCTCTTGATAAAGAATATGAAATGCATGCACAAGAAGATGACTCCTTTTATAATGTGCTATGGAGATTAAAAATGAACAGTCAAGTCTATAGATCACTTTCTAATGCCTACAAGCTTACAGTGACATGATCCTGTTCTCCGGTGGCATATGAAAGGTCATTTCCAAAGCTCAAGTACATCTTGAACAGACTTTGCAGTTCCCTTACTCAACCTCTTTGGAAGCCTTTATTCTTACGATTTATGCTTATGTCAGTTGAAAATGATGCATTGATTACATAAAACACAGATGAAATCATTGATCATTTGGCCTCCAAAAGTAGGTTGTTACAAAGATTGATAATTATTTAATATAGGCTTCTAGACAGTTCTAGAGTTTTCCAGGGTTTACATTAATTAATACTGTATATGGAAGACCCGTTAGACATCAACAAATGTGAATCCCTAATCATACGTTTATCAACAAATCCCAGAACAAACCTGAAATTCATACTTATATACAGACCACCGATGTAGGATGCGGCCTTCATTGATAACTTCATAGAAGCAATCACCAACCTAGCTATCAAGCATAACCACCTGATTATCCTCAGAGACTTCACCATCCGGTTCTCTGGTTCGATGAAGAAACCACAACCTCACAAAAAACTCTTGCCAGCCAACTAACAACAATGGAACTACATCAGCTGGTCAAAGGAGAAACCCACACGGCAGGACATACACTGGATACAATTGTTGCCAACAGAAAACTAATTACCACGGCACCACCGATTCAAATCCTCTGGAGCGACCACCTCATCATCCCTTTCGTAATCACACTGCCCTCCCCAATAACCAAGAAACAAGAAAAACTACCAATCATCATGAAAAGAAACTAGTTAGTCCTTCTATAGTTGAAGATCTATTTTGCGAAATCATGAACTTATTCAAAATATTACTTTTTAATCCATATATGTTTAAAACATGCTTTAAATGCACTCATTTTGACAAATTGTATTCAATACTTTCTTGGGGTATACTCCCAATCTCCTCATAGAACGATTGGGCTCACGCACTGTGCTAGCCTCTTCTGCAAATTATGGGGCCACTTTGGAAAAAAATGTCAGGCCCACTTTTGGATCCCAGTACAGCCTTGCAGGGGCAGCATTTAAGATATGCGCCGACATACCAAAACTATAATGATCATATTTAACCCATGATGGTGGCACGGTACACTGTAAAATAAAGCTATGTCTGAGTTTAGGCGTAGCACTACTTATGATCATGGAACACATCCCTATTGATATCGCACATGTGGAAGGTGACGGGCATTCTGATCAGTCGGGTGTTGACTGCTAAATGGCAGGAAAGGAACCTGGAGAACCCGGTCTCTTCTCTGATCTCTCTGTGAGGGGAGGTGGACCCCCTCTGCCTGAGACAGCCGCACAGGGTGCAGCTGTGCTGGGCCTGGGCATCAAAGGAGCACACCCATTCAAAAGGAGTAGCCTCACACAGGGTGCTGCATCTCTAAAGGCCTTTATTCTTAGTGAGAAGGGAAGGTGGGATTAGAGTAGGCAGTTGTGCTCGGCTCAATGGAAGGAAACTTCCAACATTTTGTTTCTCTGTGTCTCTCTTTCTCTTTCCTGTTCCCTCCACTTCCTCTTTGGGTGTGACATCATAAGGGCAAAGACCACTCTATTCAAGAGCAGGGATTGGACCACTAAGGCAGGCTAACTTTAATCCAAACACCTGGAGATTTTTGCCTCCACTTCTTCAGATTTGCTCAAGAAACTCTAAAGATTCCCTCCGAAGAACCTGAGAAGAACTCACTGGACTTTCTTTGCATAAATTGTACTTTCCAAAGCCCTCAGCCTGAGGTGAAAAAAAAGGAGGAGTCCAAGGCAGAGGAGAGCTTTGCCCCCTACTGACTCCCAGAGCACACTGAAGGTGACCTTTGCTGTGGATCAGTACCTCACACTCTGCGCCGGAATCTCCTAAAGCTTAGAGAGCAGACCTTGAACATAACCATCCATTCCTTGAGTCCCTCTGAGTGTACCTCACAGCAGCCAGAGGACCAGACCAACTGAAGCTCCCTGTTCTATCGCACTGAGCGGTTGCACCGGGTTCACTGCAACTTGAACGAGAGGGAAGACACTGGTGCTGGCTTTTGCGCTCCTCCACCAATCCAAACTATTACTTGCCTTTCCAGCCAGCTCAACGCTGCATCATGCCAAGACTGAGCTCGGATCAATTGCTAGATATTGGGACCCAATCCGAACCGCTGGAGAGTCACATGATGACTGCCAGCCCACCGAAGAACCAAAACCAGGTACTGTTGACAACAAACACCCCAAGGGATTGTTTAGGCCGCTTTGTGTATTCACTATGTAAGAGGCAAGAAAAAAGACTAAGCAGAGTGGATTGCGTAGCATGCAGGGAACTGGGCAAACTAGGTAGAATATTGGGCCTCATTACACGGTAGGCAGTAAGGGTTTACCGGTACCGGTATTTTAACAGTACCGGTAAATCCTTACCGCCTTACTACGAGGTCCCTTTGCGGGCTGGGGAATTTAACGCCTGCTTTTTGCAGGCGTTAAAAACCAACCCGCAAAGGGACCCAGGGAGCTAATTACAGTACCGCAATTTGCGGTGCCGTAATTAGCACCTTCCCCTTTCCCATTATGCCCTATGTGGCAAAAATGGGAATGGGGAAGGGCAATGGTGGAAGGGGGAATTACCGCCCCGCCAACCTTGGAATGGGGCGGTAATTCCCCTTTCCACCAAGGCGGTGCCGGTATTTTACCGGCATGAACCATGGCGCTAATTGCGCCATGGTTCTCCGCCTACCGTGTAATGAGGCCCATTGTAGTTTACGGTCATCTCACTTTAAGAGTACCTGCTATAAAGCGACAGGGTTATAATATGGAATGTCCAGGAGTATGGGTTCGCTCATGGGTTGGACAACAGTTGCAAGATTTATGCAAACTGCAGGTTACAGAACTACGTTTTCCATCAAAAGCATTTGATCATGTGATCATGTACATTTTCAAAAGTGTTCACTCGTCAATATGATACATCCTGCCAAACTAAATGAAATATAGTTGATACTATGAAATTAAGATACACTGACCTAAACTTTACTGTAAAGCATGGAGATGATGCAGTGTTTTACTGTACCAATAATGTAATTATGCATTATGTAACAACTTACATTTTAGGAATGGAATTGCTGTGGTCTTTGCCAGAGAGAATATAGAAAGCTTAATAAAAGTATCATCCCAATTACTTCTGGATTGCAATTATTTGAAAAAGAAAAAGAAATGCTTGCCTAGTACTTCCACACATGCCTTTGGGACTTAAGAGTGGAGGAGATGATTACTGCTGCACTTTCTGTCCATTAGCACTCGAAGTGACCAGAGAAAAGAGGAACGAAGGGTGAGCTGTGCTTTCATTGAAGAGGGCAACTTAAATAGCTAACTTTGCTACACAAGTATCCATTTGATTAGCAAACCTACAGAATTGCATAGCAAATTGCTATGCGACACTGCTTATTTTATGCCTTGAACTACCATAGGACAAGGGGGACTTGTACCCCCAAACAGTATCCCAAACAGTCATAGGACAACCAAGCTCTCTCAAAAACTCAACATTCAGCCTTTGCAGCATGATTTCAGCGGGACATACAGGATATCAAATCTAATATGGACTGGCACAGAAGACTAAGCGATTTGTTTTCCAATAACTGTTCCACGCCAAGACTGTTAATCCCAGTGAATTTAGAGTTGAAGGTACTGTATGATCAGCTGCCTAATGATGATCTATTAGAGGCGGGTGCTGTGCCTGGGGTAGAGGGGGAAATACACCCTCTAAAACCGATTGGCCAACCAGTATTGGAAGACGGAGGACAATTGAGTGAGGAAAATATAAGGATGGCGCGGAACGTAGAGCTCTTATACGCATCCTCCTCAGCTCTGGCAAGCCGGGAGCCTTCAACATTTTCATTGAATATAAAAAAATATGAATCCATTTATACAAAGGGTTATGCTAACTTGGAAACGACCCTGGTCAAAGAAGATTGTTTCTCTAGCAGTATTTAATCTCTATTGGAATCCGGCAGGAATCGGGGAAGAAGTGTTTGTTAATACCTTTATAGCTTTAATTGATGAGGTGTATGTGGACGTGAAAGATCCACTAATTGTGATTTGTGGAGACCTCAATATTAATTGTATTAATGAGGATGAAACTAGAATGCCATTAACTGCCCTGTCCGATAAAGCAGTGCTATGGGTGAATGAATTGAGGGAGCGAGACATTTTCATGCTGAATGGTCAGATAAAAGGAGATATGCTGGTTCGAACGACATGGGCACGAGGCAAACAACATTCCTACCTGGACAATTCTTTTGTATCGGGAGGAATGTTTAAATTGGTGAACTCTTTGACGGTGAAGCCCATGGTAGAGTGACCATCATCTATTGATGTTAGAATGGAATGCGGAACAAATGAGGGCTCAAAGGGTTTGTGGGGAATTTAGTTTAAGTGAATCAGGGGAGGAACCATCTTTGAATACTCCCAAGCAATCAGTCTCTAGCAGTAAAACAGGTAGGAGTGGAGTACTCTGGCATCTTGATAGAGTTTTAAAATCATTATAAATCTGATCCTAGGAAGGGAACCAAAAGATTAAATTTCTTTAACAGAGAACTGGTTGACGGTAGAAGAAGGTATAGTGGTGATCTAAGGAGAATCAATCGATCACATGAAGGATACATAATTGTCTTAAAAAGGAAAAGAAAGCAGCAATATAGAAATTGGCTCCAGGCTACTAAGTCTCTGCGCCTTCAGAATGATGCAGAAGCAAAGATGAAGGTGATCTGTAAGAGAAACACACAAGATCTCTTGGCATTATTAAATAATTATAATGAATATCAAAGTGCTAGTACCGTCTTGGCGGTACTGTGGAAAAGTGGAAAATTGGATCAACCGTTTCTCTCAATTATTTGCAGTGCCTAAAGATGCAGACACCGCAGGAATTAAGTAATTCCGTGAGAGGTGAGCAATTGAATTTGATAAAGAGGATATTCTGTTATTAATAAAGAACTTAAACGCCTCACGAGCCGCGGGCCCTTATGGCCTGAATAATAACCTGATTAGGCAAAATACGTAAGATTGGGCAGATTTTTTCGCTTCCTGCCATTTAATCAGATTCTGAAAAAAAGATCAGTGCCTTTCTCATGGAAATCCATGCTGATTGTTCCAATATTCAAGGAGGGTGATAGGGAAAATCCACGCAACTATAGACCTATTTACCTCATGGATACTTTGGGGAAAATCTTTGCCTCGATATTGCTGCGCCATTTAAACCGATGGGCGGCTGCATGAAGACAAACAGGCTTCGTAAAAGGAGGAGGCACTTAATCTAATAATATTAAAAACATTGGGGGTCATTACGATCCTGGTGGTAGCCATGGCACTATTTGCAGCATGGCTACCCCCATTCCGGGTACCGGGTCCAGGTTTCCTGAATGGGGAGTTACCGGCCATTCTGACCTTGGAGGGCCTGGTATTTCCCCATTCCGGGAACCCAGACCCTGTGCATCCCCATTCCCATTCAAGCCCCCATAGGGCTCAATGGGAATGGGGATGATGCTAACAATGGGCCCGTTAGTAACAGGTCTGTTGTTAGCATGCTGGCCCACTCGTGGGGCCCGCTAAGGGCGCCTCTTTTTACCAGGCGTCCTTACCGTGTCCCGCGAGCGGATCTCGTAATGAGGCGGTAGGGGTTTAACAGCTATACTGACCCTGTTAAACCCTTACCGCCAAGGTCGTAATGACCTCCATTGAAGCTAAGAGCTTTGAAAACAAAATCTAAGCTCTATATTGCTTTTATGGACCTTGAGCAGGTGTTTGATAGTATAAACAGAAAGAAGTTGTGGGCTAAATTGAGTGGCTGCACATGTCCATCTGCCCTTCTGGAGGCGATTAACGTATTATATACAGAAACAGAGATCTAAGTTAGGCTATCTACTGAAGGTGTATTGTCTGAAAAAATACACACACTCAGGGGATTGAAACAAGGCTGCCCACTGGCTCCCATACTTTTTAATCTATACTTCTCGGATATGGCGCAGAGCCAGGAGGGCGTGCAAGTTTTTCTGCCTAAAATCTATGGTCAAAATGTCCCTGGACTATGTATACCGATGACTTGGTCATCATGGTACAGAGGCCCGTCGGGCTTCAGCAAAAATTGGATTAGTTAATAGCATACCTCTTCATATAAATCCCAAGAGGACAAAGTTAATGGTACTACCGGTAGACAGGGTAAAGAGATCCCCTCAATTTAGGTGATTTGTGGGACAGGAACTCCTTGAATGCGTTAATCAAATGATGCACCTGGGTGTGTCCATTAACTTAATTGCCATTGAGACTCAATGGATGGAGAATGTGAGAATGAAATGTAAAAGGCTGACAACTAAGGGCGTAATGTTCCAGAAAAGGTATGGAAAATGCTCATTATTAGCAATAGTGACTTTCTATAAACAGAAGGTTATTCCCATTTCTGTTTACGAGGCAGAGACCACACTGTACCTGCCAATACAGTTTTGGGAGGTTTTGGAGGACTACCTCTGGAAGCGGGTTTGACACCTCCCCCAATTCTTGCTGATTGCCTCAATAAGGTATGAGTTGGGGCTTCAATCCATTTGCTCAAATATCTGGTGGAAATCTTTGGGCCTATTTAAGAAGTGCGTAGAATTGGAGCCGACCCCCACCCCCTTCAAGATTCTGAGCAACAAGTGTAATGGGAACGGGGACTGGTGGGTAGATATCGGGAAGCATAGCTGTGAGGAAAGCCTTTCAAGTCTGGACTTACCCAGGCAGATTCTATTAGAAACTCCTGATAAGATAAAGAAGAGGATAATGACCCAGGACAGAACCCAAAATATAAGGTAAACCGATAAATTGACATTAAATGCGAGTCTTGAGCGGTGATCAATTAATAGGCTTCTGGCCTACCTTACTAAATTCCCTAACCCTCGCTATCGATATATGTTAATAAGACGAAGATTGATTATCTTGCCTACCAGAGAAGTACTTGCTTCCCGGAGACAGATAGAGAAAAACTATGTATGTTGTAGGTATTACTGTGAGAAGGAAGTAATTGAGACTGCTAAACACTTGATGATGGAATATACGGGTTTAGAAATGCTTAGAATGAACTACGCGAAGGATGTTGCAAAGGGTTTTAATTCGCTATCACCTGAAGAGTGGTGAAATATGTTTATAACTGGAGAAAAACCGTTGATGATGTTTGCTAGAATTAAATTAATGGTAGTAGTTTTAAAAAGTGGGGGTTAATGTTTTTTTAGCTGAATCCCTCCATTATTAGGCTTGTTGGACCTTTGTATTTTTTGATGATGAATGTATGTGTTGTATCAGTGAAAGGTTTGTAATAAACCAACCATAATAAAAAGATTAGCTTGTGAGGCGCAGCGTAGGTTTTGGACACGGCACAGTGAACTTTACTTTGGACATTCTGACGCAAACTGACTCATTAGTTCAAACCCCATCCTAGAGTTAGGGCTAGTTAGGCTTTTACCCAACCCCCACTTTTTACTTTATAATAAAAGTCTTTGAAAATCAACATGCCACCCTTATGTCCGTCTGTTACTCCTAAACCCTCACAGCCCCACTGCAGCCTTTTCTATTGAGCCATTTCACGGTTAGGACATTAAATGTCTTCCCAAAGGAAGTTATTGAAGTCCAGCAGTGAAAGGTAAACATCCTATAGTTTATTGGCATCAACAAAGTATGATAACTTCTTGCACTCATCAAATCTATTTTTGTGGCTCTTTCTGGGAGGAAAAGAGAATACATGTCTGGGAAACCCCAAATCATGATACATTTGTAATTGGGTCTTTGCTAGAGATGGAGATTGTCATTTTGCAGTGCTGTTTACGCATCTCAGGGTTTCAAATTGCCAGGAGCTGGGAGCTATTTAACTCCTGATTGTAGTCTAGAAGAGCCTCCTTAGCTTGACAACATCAGCTACCAGGAATATGTTATCCCCGCAGGACAACTGGTGCTTTGACACATACTTATGAGACATTAGCTCTAGGTGTTTGGTCAAGTGTATAAAGGTGCATTAGACATTAAAAGCATAACGAGTCATATATAAGGGATATGACGTTAAAGTGGGCATCTCATGTAGAAGTAAGATTTGCGACTCGCCTTCTACTAGCTCCTTGTTACCCAGTAATAGCACCTGCTTATTGAGTGATGCCAAACACCAGGAGCTGATTTGTGTTTCTCTTCAAAAGTCCTTATTTCAATCCCTTTAATTTCATCCAATGTTAGTTTCTTTTTGTTATTTGTTTTACAGGACAGACTCCCGAAAGTGGTGAAGTACATAGACACACACACACTGCTGTACGAGAAGCCTAAATCTACCCCTTCCCTGACTGCACTCTGCAAATGATGAGAGAGGTGAGGTGGTTTGGGCTGTACTGTTTCCGCTAAACTGAGGAGGGAGCAGATGTGACTATGCTTCAGATAGCGTCACTTCTCCCCAGGGGGACCCCCTTTCCATGAGGCTAGGAAGTTGGGACGACTAACCAATAGTCACCCTAGGGGTGGATTATATGCAGGAGGACCTCATGGAGAAGATCTCCCCCGCTAAGGATAAGAACACAGGTCGGAGATACGGTCCCTTTAACTCCCAATCCCTTGAGCTCACATCAGGGTCAGAAATTCCTACATTTAGGATTATGTCTGAAACGATGTGCTATGGGAATACATGCAAACCTACTGGCGAGACAAAGGCAGAAGCAAACCTGAATTCAAAACCACTACCACTAGTCCATTGGATTGACGTTACGCTGAGGCCATCCCTGCTACTTAAACAGAACAGCAAAGAAAGACTGTGTTCTTTATCATTATCTGACCCATCCGGCTTAGAACTGTGCGGTTCAGGACTTATCAGAGCAGTTACACATTCAGAAGGTGAACCCTGCATGCAAGGAGGCCGCCTGGAAGCCTGCAATACTGGACTTGCGCTCCAGGAGACTGCAGCAAGGCCAGTTTCCAAACTTCCAGAGACGATCAGTGGGACGCCAGAGAAACCTCTTGCGAGTCAGCAGGAGGCTGACACAGCAGAAGCAGAGTGAAGGAAAGGTGGTGGTGTGACCTGTTGTGGGCGGACAGAACAGTCTGACAACTATGCCGAGACCACCAGTATCGGTTGGCCATGGAGAGAAACCGGCCAGAGAAGTAACTGGCTCAAGAGGTGGCTGGAAGAAGAAGCAGTAGTAACAGCAGTTGATTGGCGCAGGTGGTGGCTGAAAGAAGGAGAAACTGTAAGAAGAAGAGTCGAGCCGCAACCCCAGGCCAAGCCGGTGAAGCAGTCCCTAAGACAAGGTAAAAGGAATGAGCCTAAATCCGGGAGGGGGCCGGGACGATTGAACAGTAAAGAGAATAACAAAGATATGAACCACTTTGTTGCACAGATCCCTAGGCAGTTCCACAAGAGTGTGATACTGATAACTCAAAAGGAACGCAGAGACCATTTTCCTCATCCACTGAGGACCTGGCAAGATAAAGAAGAACCTCGTCTAGAGAAATATTAGCCGGGTTAAAGTCTACACCAAACCTTGGGGAATCAGCTAGGAGAAGAGAGTAATTCTTCTAGCCCTTTGGGTATACTATAGAATTTTGTGTGCCAACATTTTGAACTTTTATGAACTATCAGTTTGTCGAAAAACTTTGCATCCAAGGGAAGGGAGTAATTCTCCTGTATTCGAAGAAGACAGTGTTATTTTTGGAATTTGGTTATTGTAGCAATAGGAATAGAGTAGGGGCTCTGACCAAGACAGTGCCTTTTTATTTGACTTCCCCCGGACCACCTGACACTTGCCTGAGTTTCTTTAGGGTAGGGTCCCCCTGTGAGAGATAGGTTACAATTTTGTTAAAATAAAAGTTTATAGCAATCATTATGGCTCCACTTGGTCAGTCTCATCATTCCATGTCGTCACAAAGAATATCTATTTTGGACATTTGTGTAAGAGGGGGCCATGGGAAACCAATGAACTATATACCAAAAGGACACCGGGGAGGCGGGATGTGGGGCCTCTGAATAGTGGGCTGCCTCATTTATTTTCAGATAAAAGTGATGAAATATGCAGTGCATAATTAACAGGATTCCATGAATAATGGGCTAACAAGTTTGGCAAAAAAGAAGCACTGATGGCTCCCATTGAAAAAGCTGAAGAGTATTCAGAAACTGAAGTTACTACCTTAATAAATGTTATAAAAGAGGGTAAAATTAATGTGCAAGCTGAAAAAGGTAAGATAATGCTGGAATATATCACTCTGAAGCATTTTAATCAAGATGTGTTCAATTCAAGGACAACCCAATTCTAAGAAGAAAGCCTCAGCCACATAAAAACTATTTAAATGCCCAGTTTTATACCGACACCACAACGGGATTAGGCAGCAGTGTGGAAGGTGATACTTGTTCCGATGGGCGTGATGTTTAGCCAAGGTGGTAAGTGACTTTGTCCAGGAGCTCAACCAGAATGGGAAGTAGAGTTCAACCAAGGTGGGGTTGGGGCTCAACCAGGTCAGAAGGTGGAGATCAACTAAGGATGGAGGTGGGGTTCAACCCAGGCTGAAGGCAGTGGAGCTCAATCGGGGCTGAAAATGGAGCTCAAGCCAGGGTGGAGGTAGAGCTCAAGCCAGGATGGAGGTGAATCTTTACCCAGGATAGAGATGGGGTTCAATCCAGGTTTCAGGAGGTAGAGTTCAAGCCAGGGTGGAGGTGGTGGAGCTGAAAGCAGGCTCGAGGTGGAGCTCAACCCAGGCTGAAAGTGGAGCTGAAACTGGGTGGGAAGTGAAGTTCAATGAAGGCTGGAGGTGGAGCTCAACATTGGAGGAGGTGAAACAGGCAAAAATCAACCAGAGTGGGAAGTGAAACCTCAACCAGGGAGGTAGGTGAAACAGATATAAGTGAAACAGGGAAGGATGTGAAGTTCAACCAGAGGTAGAGGTGGAGGTAAACCTGGGTGGGAGTGGAACCAGGAAGGGCAATGACACTGAAGCAGAGAAGGAGTTAAATCAGGTGCATCTCCAGCAAGAGAGGTGTAGCTCATCGAGGAAGGGAGGAGAAACCCAAGCAGGGAGAGAGGGGAAACTCAAAAAGGTAGGGAGGAGAACCTCAACGATAGAGGGAGAAGAAACACACCCAGAGAGGGCAGTTACATTCAATCAGGAAGGGAAGTGAAACCTGAACAATGGTAAGAAAAGTATGTGAATAAGCTGTGTTAAATAGAAGATCCATCATCACCTGGTTGTTGTCGACCTTGTACGCATGCTTGATGGAAAACATCTTGCAGACTGAGATGGTGAAAGCGTATGTTACCACAGCAATGGCAAAGGCATTGCCCACCAGCTTTCCAAAAAGACTGCTGTCAGGCACTGAGGGGGCTCTCAATCTGCAATCAGAAGAAAAAAAACATTATGACAAGTGGTGATTCATAATATAGTACACTTTTAATAAGCATAGGAGAGTATTCCCACACCCAGCTGGCAGGACAATGAATATGTGAGTGAATAATATAAGGCTTGTATAGCACACTATAGCAGACTCTAGGCACGGGTGCAATCACTGAAACTTTCCAATTGAGAACAGAAATATGAGGTTTGTAGGCAGCACAGAGGAACCGCTGACTAATGGTTAGCTGATATTAAAATGATCAGCAGATAAGAGGTGCACAAGTGGTGACAATGATAGATATCAGGAGTGTGTTGTTTTTTTAAGAGATTGAAAACAAGTTAACAAATAGCGAATTAATGGCAAGATGTATGACACAGAAAGTAGCCATATGTCAAGTAGGGGAGGGAGGGTATCCTTTACTATTTGTGAAGTAACAATCTGTACCTCACACTGATGAGTGGGGCTATATTATGTGGGGCAGAAGCAAACTAGGCTACATGGGGAGAGGAAGGGTGTACCTGGTGCACACAGAAGACACTATGGGCCTCATTACGAGGTTGCCGGTAAAACCCACCAGTAGCCGGTAGGTCGCCGGCAGCCCGTAACCCTGTTACCGCCGCCTGACATCCTGGTGCTACCGGGATATCACAGGCGGCGGCGGGCGGCACGTTAAGTTCCATTAATTATCATGGAGTCTGATAATTGGAACCCTGAAGCACAGGCACCGTTAGTAACGATGCTAGTGCTTTGGTGAAAAAGATGCCGGTAGGGGCCTGAACTCCCGGCAGGTCAGATATGCCGGTAGTTCAGTGCCCCTACCGGCAGACTTGCAGTGATCCAGTGCGGAAAAGGTGCTGGTAACTTGTAACCGGCACCTTTATTTCCATAGCGGGTCACTTGTAATGAGGCCCTATGTGAGCTTGCAAAAGCCAATAGGTGGTCCATACACTGATAAGCACCAGGGTGAAAAAAGACATAGGGCCTCATTACATGTCTGGCGGTAACAGTGCCGATGCTACTGGCGGGTTGCCGCCAGACTCTAAAAATGTTACTGGTGCCTGACGTCCCAGTACCACTTGGAGATTACAAGTCCGGTGACCTGGGCAGTCAGTTGCCGGTAAAATGTAAGCCCCCATTCTAATAGATTCCTATAGAAATGGGGATTCGAAAGCGCCGGCACCATTGTTAATGGTGCCGGCGCTTCCGTGACCGGTCTGCATACTGTGGCCGCTCCGTCCGGCAGGTTCAGGACTGTCGAGCACAGTGGCCCGGCAGACAGACTCGTAGTTTGCCGGTCCAGAAACAAGGGTGACGATGAGCCTACCAGCACCTTTGTTTCCGTTCTGGCAAGCTTGTAATGAGGCCCATGAAAATATATAGGAAAACACTGTCCAATCACAACAATGGGAGATGGCAGCCAGACAGTGATGGTCAGCAACCCATGTAATAATACGACAGCTCAGATTTACACGCAAGTAAACTATGGCGCCTGTGTCTTATGGACTGAAAACAAATGGGAAATATGAACCAAAGAACATCTACCAAAAACACTTTAATCATTCAGATTATCTTTCTAACAAAAACATGAGAACAGGAATCCCTACAGTCTTTTCTGAAAGGATCATTAGCTGGGGACAGACCCTTATGTTCGCCCCTACATCTAGCCCCCCAGAAACTCTCCAACCTCTCGCCCCCAACACCTTTCAATGCATCCTAAAACGAAACATTTGGAATTCTTTATTTGAGCACTGTTTATTTAAACCTCAGACTAGTCACCGGCTTTCCAGTGCTTGCGGCCAAGTCCTGGAATAAGCTACCGCCTGCACTAAGGACAGACTCAACATTCCTTTCATTCTAGTACAAAGTAAAAGCTTGGCTGTTTGATCAATCTAACTCTCTTGCATGTTCGTGATCCCTCGAATTCTTCCTATCGACTATGCCCATAGCTCAAGAGTACCCTTCAAGATGGCCATCTCTGGCCCACTGCAACATTGATCTGGATGGAGCTATGTTATGAATCTTGTACATAATGTATAGGTCCTCATCTTGTATATATCTGTGTATTACTATATCTATTACTGTATATATGTCTTTATCATTGTTGTAACCGTGTTGTAAACTAAGAAAACGCGCCCAGATACCCTTGGGTTCGGTGCGCTGTACAAGCAAATAAAACAAACAAAATACAACGCTCACAACCAGCCACAAGTCGAGATTGTTCTCCCTACATGGGTAGAAAGCAGCAAAACAGCGACTGGGGTTATATAATAAATGACAAAGTCCTGATTCTTTTATTGGACAATCCTGAAAATAATGAAACGTGGAATTAGTAGAGCAACAGCATTTTATGTAATTAAACAGATACTGAAAAAGTAGCTTGGAAAGCTCTAGTGTAAACAGTGATTTGAGAATTATTGATCGAGGTATTATTTATTTTAAAATATATCAGTTAGAAATATCTGATTAGCTGCTTTTATCTTGTTCCAGGGTCAATGATAATGTAGGAAACAAAAACTGTAAACGGGTCTATTTTGTTACCTTTCCTTAAAATGAAACTACCTTTAAAATAAACTGAGCGAAGAGGATAGGCGGAGATCCAGATAAAGGCCTTCTGCTTGGGGATTGGAACCTGAAATGGCACAGGTATTAGGCCTTCATCAGGCAAACACCATGAATATAATTTTCCAGGGCAGATCTTTTCACAAATACCGGTTTCTCGCCAGTCTACGTTGGGCATTGCTGCAACCTAGTGACCATTCCCACAGAATACAACTTTTTAGTTAATACTACAACTTGTCATTATCCTTATTGATATATCCAGCGTATATTTCAAAAACCATTCCTTAACATTTGATGTCAATTTTCACACAATGGAGCACACTTTGTAAAAAGTGCTAATTGAGTGCAGAGGATCACCAACATTAGGACTCATGTGCAGTTGGGTCTCCTGCAATGCAATATTCCACATTTGCAGAACCGAATGGAAAATGTAAGAGTAAAAACAAGCACAGAAGTGAATGGTGCCTCCAATGTAGCTTAACAGATGTCTTTTAATAGATTTCTATTAAATCTGCCTGCTTTTAGCAGGCACTAAATGTAGGGGGATTTCACAGGAATCCGTTCGTTTTACACCAGCATGAAAATCCTATGCTGGCAACAAACAGAGGGTTTGCAGGAGTGGGAAGTATGAGGCAGAAACATATTTTCCCTTCCGGTCTATCTCTCCGCCTGTAAAACCTTTGTAGAATCTCATGCAGCGGTGCAACAAGGCATCAACAGCTTCACACCTGCTGTTTACGCCTTGCTATACTACACCACCATATTTAAAATGTCCCCAAATGAGTTTTCAACAACAAATGCTTCAGGGTACCCAAACATTATATTAAACTCCACCATTGCATCTTTCATGACAGCACCATTTAAAATGATTCTAATCTTTAGTTCATAACCTTCAGTTCTTTGAGTTTACCTGTACATCATTATGCCTTTTCAAACGGATGTTATTGAAGTACACATCATAAACTACCATCAATATGTTAATGTTCCCATGAACATTATTCAGGATTGTATCCATTTCCGGTAAATTCTGTTGATGTTTGGTCCCGCCATTTCACCTCGTCTGGTTTAAGCTTTAAAATGTTTTGCTGTCTTCAAAATGTTCTGCCTGTCCATGTCAATATTGTTCTTCTATAGAGTCCTAGACTTTTAGGAACGTCTGTCCATTCATCTTCTTTTCGATATAGCGCTTGCTAATGTAATTCTTCCATTTTGTCACACAATCAATAACAGCTATCACTGTTATTCACCAAACCTATCAAATGTGAAAGGATGAAAGGCTGTGTCGAACCTGCGTGGATTGAAACATGCGTCCGACTGCAGGATAAGCACAGATGCAGTGGCAAGCACTTCACTCACTGAGCTATCACTACCCCATTTCTGAAATGTGCAAAGTGTGCAAGGAAGTGTCACTCACAAGATAAACAAAAATCACACTTATACAAATTGACACACATGCAGACACAATATAGACAAACACTGCTCCATTGATAAAGATTATGTCATAGCAGCTGCTATTGTGGAAAACGTTTAGTTTCTTTATTCTAATGAAGGCAGCTTGCATGTGTTGCTTGTGTTGATGGCTCCAACATTGTGCAACACCACAGTGACCTCCCCTCCCACACCTAATTTGCCTTTCAGGACCAAAATCAATATTACAATTTCATTTGTGAGGATGTTTCTCAGGCTTTCCGTTTACTTAATTACATCAGCCCCTCCTAACACTTGTTTATCCTTTCAGGAGGTACCTCCCTGCATGTCTTAAGTAAGCCTCTACTCTCCTTCTAGAAAGAGCATGCTGCAACAGTCTCTTTGTGCCTAATTACGAGTGTGCCGGTCCGTTAACAACAGTGCCGGACTAGCACACTATTGGGCTGCCTGCCAGAGTCGCTGTGCCCGGCAAGTGACCACGGTAAGCAGACCATAACGGTAACGGTAGCACCGGCACCGTTAACAACGGTGCCGGTGCTAGCGTGCTCCCCATTCCCATTGAGTCATGTAGGAAAGGGGATTAACACTTCTCGGGTGCCTGACTTCTCCGCTGTTACAGCAAGCCAGGCGCCAGAAAAACTTTCAAGTCCAGCGGCAGCCTGCCGGTTTGACCGGCACGGCTACCGCCGGACTTGTAATGAGGCCCTTTGTCTTCTTCGGACGTCTCCGTATGCAGGGTAGATACAAGAAACAAGTGGTTTCAATAGCTTTATCAGTCTTTGGTGATATTATTATGATTGTTCAAGTATTTGTTGAGCGCGGACCATTGCTCTGGGAGGCAACAGAGCACTTTACAGGTTAGAGATGGAAATACACAGTCAGGGAAGCAGATTGCAGGTGAACAGTGTAAAGGAGCAGTGAGCTGCCAACTGGAAAAGGGGACTGAGGGCAAAGAGGAGCAAGGGATCTACAAATAACCAGAGGAAGAATGGGTGAGCGGACTGCCCAACCTCAGGCGAATTGTGGAGGGACTGTGGACCTAGATGTTAAGGAGAAGCCATTCCTTGAAGAGGAGGGTCCTGAAATGTAGACATGTGGCGGGTAATAAGGAGTTACGGCAAAGGGGTTCCAGAGTCTGGGGGCATAGATAGGGAAGTCTTCTGGCACTTTCCTTTCGGCACCGGCAGAGTTCAAACCTGCACATACCCTTGCTTCTAGTGGATCATAGGCCTTCAGAGATGCTGATCTTCTCAGTGAGGTACCTTGGGGGCTTGAGGGTGATAGACTTGTAGCAAGAATTGAAGGTGATATATGCTTGGAGAAGTCGCTAGTGCAGATCGATCAGGGTGGTCAAATTTGCAGAGTCCTTTGATGAGTTGTGCCGCAGCAGTCCTTTGATGAGTTGTGCCCCTGGCATCTCAGGTGTGCCAAAGTGGTCACTGGATGGCATTCCAGGAGGGCAGTGCCACCATCCAGGTGCGAGGGAATCCAGGTATGGAGTGCATATTTTAAGTTGTTTGTTGGGATGATGGGCTTGATTTTCCACAGAAGGCAAAGTTGATACCAATCTGTTTGTGTCTTCCTTGTTATGTGCTCCTTGAAGGAGAGGTGTTTGTCGATGTAGACCTGAATGGACTTGGAGCAGGTGGTGAGCTGGGGTGGGTGGCCCTCGAGTTTCATAGCGGATAGTCAGGTCTGGATGTAAGGATGTTCGGTGTTGTTGAGCAACAGTAGTTATTCCGTCTTGGATGGACTGGGCTTCAGGTAAGCACACGGGACAGGATTGGATTAATTTGAGGCAGTCTTTGAACATGTAGATGTCTTTGTTGGAGGATATCTTGAAGCAGAACTTTATGTTATCTCTGTATTGGTGGATGTGGTGTGGAGCCAGGAGTATTCCGAGCAGTTTGAAGATCAATGGGGTGGGGATGACTCCACAGGTAAGGGGTAGAGTTGGTGATCTCGAGAATTCCATTTGTATTAATTGATGGCTATTAACGAGGGAAGATTTGAACCAGCCAAGGACTGTCTCCCCGATACCCATGCAGCGATGTTGAATGTTAGTGAGTGTCTGGTGTTCTACTGTGTCAAACGTAGCTGAGAGGTCGAGGAGTAACTGGAGGCAAGGATGGCTGTTAAAGACGTTAAGGGCATTGTCAATCATCTTGAAGTAGGCATTTCCATGCTGCAACTGGGTCTGAAGCCAGATTGGTAGGACTGAAGGAGGTTGTTGCCATTGATTTGTTAGAGGACTTACGTAGCTACTCCTTTCTCAGGGATCTTGCCTAGGAAGGGAAGAGTGTGGAATGGGTGGTAGGTGGTGAGGTTGTCAGATTTCAGTGCTGATTCCTTGGGAAGTTGGAGGATTTGTCCAGTCTTGAGGGTCAAAGAGAAGATGCCTTGAGTGAGGGAGCTGTTAATTATTGCCAGGTAAGGGAGGATAGCTTTAGTCGGAAGGATCTTGGGTATGGAGGCAAGGGGGATGTTGTTCGCATACGATTTGGCCTTGAGGAATGCTATGGGTTGCAGTCAGGTCTTCACTGGTGAGTGTCTTGAAAGTTGTCTAGGTAATGGTAGTTTTGCAAGATGTGGCGTAAATGTTGTAGGGGAGGAGTGGTCCAAAAGACCCCCCCTTGCCTACATCTCCACCCCAGGTGAGGGCCATGGCTCATCGGGCGTCCCCTCCTACCACCAGGGCCCAGGTGGTGGATGGCTCACCTGCTGAAGACATTGCCCGCACGCATTAAACACATAGAGACACACACGCCCTAGGAGGGCACGAAGATGGGGGCCGATAGGAGACAAGCAGTTCATATTCATGGTTGATTCGGGAGCGGAGAAATCATGCATTAGAGAGGGCCGGTTCCCGTTATCTAACCGGAAGTTGGAGACGCAGGGGTTCTCTGGGGCTGTAATGGAAGTTCCTTACACAGAAGCACTGGATGTAACAGTGGGGGGTAAGACCGTAAAAACACCTTTACTGTATTATGAACACTCACCAATAAATTTATTAGGGAGGGATCTCCTGAGTAAACTCAACATGACCATATCATTCACTGAGAGAGGCATAGTGTGTTCAACACCGGGAATATGCCCATTGCGTACAATGTTGGTAGTACAAGCCTACACAACCACACAAGAAGTACGGGGATTGCCGGAAAATGAAAAAATGTTCATCGAAGGGCTAAAGACATTGGCCCTCATAATTCCAGAGCTGAGAAAAATGGACTGGAGGATTCCAGCAGAGTTCCTCTTTCGCCCCATAGTGTGCCCCGACACAGTACCAGGGTCAGTGGTATCATTAGACTTGCACGCCGTACAGGTATCAGCGAAAAGGATTGCAGTGATTGGACTAGATATGGAAGGATGTGAGTGGCGTACCGTACTGTGTACGAATGCCAACATCGCCCTGAGAGATTTAACAAATGAGGATCTCTTTTCGGATGCAGAGGGGGACGGGGAAATTGTAATGGAAATAGCGATGCCCTGTGACATTTTGATTCAAGCTAGAGAAATCCCCGCTCAACTGATGGCAGTGGTAGGAGCACCGCCGTCATTTTTTGATGATGACATGAGACTCGTACCAAATAATTTGTGGACAACAGGCCCCCATGATGTAGGGCTGTTGCATGGAGTACAACCTGTGATAATAAAACTAAAGCCGGGAGCAATTTTACCCCGAGTGAAACAGTATCCATTGTCCCGTGAAGCTGAAGAAGGGATAAAAGAGACAATAAATGCACTACTAGCACAAGGGATAATAGTGCCTTCAAACTCCCCATGCAACACATGTATTTATCCAATCAAAAAAGCAAAGGGAGGGTCTTGGAGGATGATACAGGATTTACGTCCCCTAAATGATGTCATTCAGAAAGAGTTTCCTTTGGTCCCGAACCCTGCATCAATATTATGCAGCATCCCAAAAGCGGCATCACACTTCACAGTGGTAGACTTGAAAAACGCATTTTTCTCAATCCCTCTGGCCGAAGAGAGCAGGTACCTGACAGCATTTACATTGGGGGGAAAGAGATATGAACACTGCAGATTACCGCAGGGATACTGTGAGAGCCCAAGCATATTCAACCGCATACTGCATGAAGACCTGGGAAACCTATCAGTTGAGAGTACAATCATTCAGTACGTAGATGATTTACTAGTGTGTGCACAAGACAAGGAAACATGCAGAAAAGATTCAACAACACTCCTAACACTATTGGCCAACAAGGGGTACAAGGTAGACAAGGGAAAGTTACAGTACTGCATGACAGATGTCCTGTATTTAGGACAGCTGATATCAAAAGATGGAAAAAGAATAATCCCCGATAGGGTAGAAGCTATAAAATCAGTAGTAGAACCCACAACAGTGAAAGACATGCAGAAATTCTTGGGAATGTGCAACTATTGCCGAGCATGGATACTAGACTATGCAGCATACACTAGGCCCCTACTGCAAGCACTCAAAGAAGCACAACAGGAAAACAAACAAATAGAATTGTCAGAAGAGATGAGCGCATTATTCCAATCATTAAAAGAGTTAATTTCAAGCGCTCCAGTGCTAGCGAATCCTGATTATGGACGCGAATTTTACCTATTCTCACACTGCAAGGGAACATTGATGACAGCTGTTCTAACACAAAAGACGTCCTTAGGACACAAGCCTTTAGCTTACTACAGTGGCACTTTAGATGCCGTAAAGCAAGGCCATTTTGCGTGCGAGCAATCACTCGCTGCAGCCGCGTTCGCGATTGAGAAAAGGGCCACAATAGTAATGGGTTGCCCTGTGACACTGTTTGTGGAACATTCATTATTTGCAATACTTGAGAGATCAAAAAGCACATTGACAACACAGCGGGCAACAGCCTATGAGATCATATTGTCTAGCGCCAATATCCATGTGGTGAGATGCAAGACAGTGAACCCCGCAACATTCATTACAGAAACATGCACACTAGAGGACATGCAGGACCACGATTGCGCAACCTACACAGGAGAAAGAGGGGGGGACACAGTGGTGTGTGAGAACGCACTGAGCGAGGGGTAAGTGTACTTCGTGGACGGGTCTGCATCGATTGATGCAGACACAGGAGAAAAACATGTCGGTATGGCAGTGGTGAGGTTAGAAGACGGCGAGTATGAAACACTAGTACAGTACCGCCTCCCATCACATTACTCCGCACAAGCAGCAGAACTGGTTGCGCTCATAGAAGCACTACATGCAGCAAAGGATTGTGCAGTGACAATATATACAGACTCAGCTTACATGACGACGACAGTACATGGAGGACTAGCGAGATGGGGGCGAAGGGGGTTTCGACGGGCAGACGGAACACCAGTACAGCATGCAGAATTGTTGAAAGAATTAATTGAGGCCCTACAAAACCCTACTACAGTAGCAATAGTTAAGTGCCAAGCACATACATCCAACACAGACGTTGTGTCCTTGGGGAACGCGGCAGCGGACGCTGCCGCCAAGGAGGCTTCCTATTTTCAGAAATATGACACAGGTGAGTACATGCTACAGCACAGGACAAACAAAGAGCCCCCAGAAGGGTACAACATGATGCCCATATCACAAATACTAGAATTACAGGAAGGAGCTAGTGACGACGAAAAATTGATGTGGACAAAACGAGGGTGCAGCAAATCGGGAACAGACTTACTGTGGCGGCAAAATAACTCAGGAAAAGTGGTAATGCCAATCCAGTTGTTAGAAATTGCGTTCCAACAACTACACTTCCCTGCACACAATACTAGACAGCACATCGCAGCAGAAATACAGGAAGAATGGTTCGTGCCCTGTCTCCAGGAGCACTTATCTCGATTAGCGATGGAATGCACAACATGTCAGATATACAATTCAGGAATGACATTACGCACGCTCCGGGGAACAATTCCAAAACCCATTGGCCCATTCAGGGAGCTACATATTGATTACGCGGACATGGGGGAGAGGTGTAATGGCGCCCGGTATATGATCGTGGTTGTGTGTCCATTTTCAAGGTGGGTGGAAGCAGGACCCTGTGCACGACCTGATGCCAAAAGCGCCGCCAAGTTCCTAGTAAGGGAAGTGTTCCCGCGCTGGGGAATTTGTGACGTGATTCGCTCAGACAACGGCACTCACTTTGTGAATGAACTTTTCAAGGAAGTCACTACATTATTTGGAATAAAACATAAATTGTGTTCGATTTATCATCCTCAAAGTAATGGCGTAGTGGAAAAGATGAACGGACTGTTAAAGGGCAGGTTATCAAAACTATGCTTTTCATTGAAAAAGAATTGGATTTACTGCCTACCCCTTGCGCTATTTGAATTGAGAAATCAGCCAAGTAAAGACCACCATTTGTCCCCGAACGAGATCGTGACTGGGTGACGAATGAACACAGCACACTCTTCACTGCGCGAACACTCAGATGCACAGAGAAGCGCTGCAATACTGGGAGATGAGTTCACAGACTATTTAAAGAAATTGACAAGGGCAGCGCGCGCAATATCAACGCAACTCTCCCCACCCTTCACTAGAGAGGAGGGAAACGTAACAGGATCTGTCACGGAGCCTGAGCAACAGCTACAGCTGATGCCGGGCGACTCGATTTATGTCAGAAGCTTTGTACGTCGATGGAATGCACCACGGTTCCATGGCCCATACGAGGTAGTATTCTGCACGCCCACGGCAGTGAAGGTGAAGGGCTTGAGGTACTGGGTGCACTTGACCGATGTACGGAAGGCACATAGCAGTGTACAAGAGGAGGTAGATGAGGAGGCACAGACAACAGCAAACGATGCAACTGAGCAGAATGTCTGAATATGAACTTGTGTGTGTGTGTTAGTAATGGACTTGAATTGGAAAAAATAACTGATGAGGATACTTGCATTCTTATGTTACGAGAAGAAAAAAAAAAAAAAAAAAACGTTTTTTCTTTTAACTTGTTGACTTGTATGTACTTAATGGAATGACCAAATTATGGCCTGTATACACCCTTGTCTGTGAAAACCCCTCCCCACATCCCTACCCGCTTCCATTCCCCGTCAAATATATATATATTGGCACTGATGGTGCAAGCAAAATGTTTACATGCATACACTTAATGCACTTTTATATCTCAAACAGGAGCTTCCATGGCATCTAACGGGCAGCCTGCAACGGATAGAATTAGTAGAATGAGAGAATTAATACATGAGAGATGCAGATATTCGTATGAGTGTGGAATATCAGCATGCATTACATTGTTTTTTATGCTATTATTTGGCCTGGTTACATATTGGTTTGTAGCGTTCATCTCTATCGAGATGAACGAGGGGGGAGGGATTAACAGCACTACTGGGATTAACAGCACTACTGGGACCAATTCAACTGCAAGGGCCAATACTAGGGAAGGTGATTTTTTGGAATGGGACGGAACTAAACTTGTATGGGGTTATCATACCACACCATCCAGTGCTGTCATCTTACAAAGAAAAGAGCCACAGGGTGGAATCCAGAACAACACAGTGTCTCCACCAGGGGTATCTAATTACAATGCCCACAGTTTAAATGACCGAAACCCGTCTGCCATATCATGGTTGTATAACACCCCCACCAGCCAGCCTGCCCCCACACTAAAAAACAACATGCATGATAATGTCAGGGAGGAGGAGGAGAAGCTACTGGCAATACACGAAATATTATATGATGCATGGGCCAAGGGGGGCGGGAATGAAAAAGGGGGGTCTAGGTTGTCCCTTGCCCAGGAGGTTGGGAAGTACATGAGGAACAAGTATAACAGACGAAAGAGGGAAGCAGGGAGGAGGAAGTATGATGAGTACTACGGGTTAGGACTAGATAAAATGGAAGACCCACGACACCCCCACCAGGCAAATAAATGGTACGCGGATATGAGTGCCACGGCTAAACAGACAACAAACGAGAGCTGTTATGTCTGCTCCCTCATTCCTCACGCTTCAGGTACACCCAAAGTATTGCTACCCAAAGAATTGCCAATCATAGATGCCCAATGTCTCCTTCATCTCACGTTATGCAGGATTAAGAACACCTTCCAGGCACATGGAGTTACTTTTCAAATGTTGCAGAACGAGAAAACGTGCTACCCGAAAACGGCAGGGGTGGTATGTCTGGAAGAACCATTTTTTGTAATACAAGGGACACTTTTTTCGGACAAGTGGAAGGATGAAGAAGTAATGTGCAAAGCTGAAGCACTGAGAGGTGTGGCACCAGAGAAATTGCAGTGGATAGAAGAAAAATGCACACCAGTATGGAAGGAACACATCTCAAAACTAACTTGGGTAACAGCCATTGAGAAACCCTTCAAACTACAGAACGAAATAGACTATGAACTATGTTTTAAAGGAGAGGGGAAAACCCCCATGAGAACGAACAAAAACTGTAACAAGACCCTCACCATCCCAGATCTAAGAAAAGGGACAGCGGTCCTGATGGACACGTACTGGGTATGCGGCAACCAGGCATACCTACACCTCCCCCCGTCATGGAGTGGCAGCTGCTTAATGGCCACTCTGCACTCAGCCCTAATGGTGATACCAGAAAGCCACATCGATGGGAGCAAAAGGACACAAGAACGCATGCAACAGAGTGCGGCCCAACCAACTGCAGAGTCACAAATGTATGTCCTGTCCTCCGGGAGCAAGGGAGAGGTGCTCACCCGTAACAGACGAGCATCAAATTACATATCAAAGGCATCATCAGAACTATTGGCTCAGATCCCAAACAAATATCGATTATTCAGCTCAGCAGAAACATTTTTTGCCTCACTCGTCTCAAGTGTCCAAGCAAGAGCAAACGCAAAATGGCTCCAGATAACACGCTGGGAATTGATTCAGCTGGCAAACGACACTGAAGAAGGGTTTAACATAATAAAAGTGGAACTAAGGGCTCTACGACTGATGACCATGCAAAACAGGTATGTCCTGGACCTGTTGACGGCGATGGATGGAGGTGTTTGGCGAAAAATAGGAAGTGCCTGCTGCACTTTCGTACCTTCTCAAGACGCAGAGAACGGCTCCATGTCCCATGTCATCGAAGCAGTCCACAACCTAGGAGAAAAAATGAAAATGGAAGGCGGAGCGGAAGACAGTACGTGGTTCGATAACATCTTCTCCTGGGTCCCCTCATGGCTTGGAACAGCTGTGAAATTTTTGATGCCAGCTGTGGTGTTCCTCCTTTTTGTTTTTTGCCTGTGCCAGGTGGGTCTTCGATGTTGCGCTAACGCAGTACCTAATGGTGCAATGATGATGGTGACAATGGGCAACACTCGTGGGACAATGCAACACATGCAGGAAGTACAGGTACAAACAGGAACAGATGACACACCCAGATATCAGCTGGTGCCTATCTATCACGACAAAGATATTATAGATAAAGCATGGCACACCACCATTAGAGAGCCCCGTGTACTAGAATGGTACCAGGAGGTGTGGGTAGATTTGGCGGGAGATGGCGGATGTATATACCTGACTTGTACCACAGATGAATATGCCAGAAGAGGGGAAAGCTTACGGGGGGTGTGCAGAGCATGGATGCCCATAAAAGGCACACCTGCATGGGACGAGGCAGTGGTGGACGAAGTAGAATGTAGAAGGTTGGAGGAGTTAAAGTATTCGTTACTTAAGTAACGAAAGGGGGGAAATGTAGGGGAGGAGTGGTCCAAAAGACCCCCCCCCCTTGCCTACATCTCCACCCCAGGTGAGGGCCATGGCTCATCGGGCGTCCCCTCCTACCACCAGGGCCCAGGTGGTGGATGGCTCACCTGCTGAAGACATTGCCCGCACGCATTAAATTTGGCTAGGCCTCAGAAACCATTTTGTCTACTAAACATGGTGTGAGCTTAGCGCACTGCAGCGCGGCCTCCCCCCTTGGAGAGTTTCAGTTATCCCTGTCGCCGCAGCACCCTGGCAGATCTGCTGTGAGCCCGTTCCCACGAACAAGACGGACATGAGCTAGCATAAGAGACTAACATTGTAACAGTTCACCTTCCGCAGTGTATCATCGCTCCCAGCATGACCCGGCCAGCAGGCCTGAGCGATGAAAAGAACGGTAAAATGGTCATCAGATGGCAGAGAGTCTCTACATAATAATGTCAAGACCACTTGCAAAGTATGCTTTTCTTCACAGAATCTCTTATGTTACAAAAACCTGTAAAATGTACAAACATAGAAAGCATGCTTCCATGATATAAGCAATGACGAGCCCACACCACTGCAGTTGGGTACTACTAATGAAGGAGCGTTCCAGAGATCCATTTGTTACGTGTATTACTGGGGAATTTACACTTCATGGTTTTGCGCCATAACCGAACTAATGCTGCTAGAGTACATGAGAAGACAAATGTAACCATACAGAGGGCTCATGTAAAGGATGCGCGAGAATGCACTTGTCATGTGTGTATGTCTAAGCCCCATATGTGCCCCCACCGTCACGTACAGTGGCGGGTCATTTTCTATGGACTCTACCAACCGTAATACTACCTCACTTACTGCAAATGTATATGCACAGAACTAATTACTGTAATTGTTAAAACAAAAAGTGTACGAATAAGGTGCTCAGGCTGGATATAATCAAGACACACCCAGCAAAGTTGAAATGCATGTTTTAAAGTGATTCGAATAAGTAGTACAGAATGTTCAAATGTTTATGATGTTTTTACCTAAAGTCGGCAACATACGAGGAGGATACCTTTTGTGAATATGTGCAAGGCCACTGCCCCTCCCACCCTGCGAAGACTGCCAAACATGAGAACAGAGGCCCGCGCCGCGCTGCTCTACCTCCCCCAACCAGACTGGAGCCGCTTCAAAGATTTGTAGCCCCTTCTGCAGCATCCAAGGCCACGGCCCGCCACCTGCATTATTTACAGCACAGCAGTAAACCTCTGCCTGAACACACACTTCCAAAGGCGCCCCCTCGTAAACCCCACAACCCACCGGATCATCTTAGACTTATAGCCCTGTGTAATCAGGACACCCAATACTTTAACAACACACAGCGGCACATCCATAACAACTTCTAACAAGACAGAAAGACCTGTACCGCCCGTCCCAGGCCCTGAAGCTCAGCACCTCGACCTATGACCCTGGTCAACCGGACACTGGTAACCATGCCCTGACGTATTACCATCACACCCCTCACAAGGTACATTCCTCCTGTGTTGCATTAACCTGTAGTATAACCTATTGGAAGATTTACTGAAGAAGATAATACTGCTATGACTGAATGACTGCGGTGTGCATGGCCTAGGGCAAATAAATCAGGAAAAGACATTCATCTCTGACACTGGCCGCGAGGGCACAACAACACCGCCCGGATGAACTCTGCCAACCTGCAAGGCCCAGCCCAACCCACGAGGCCGACCAGTGACGTTCTCCAGCCATGGCCAACCACATCGCTGCAGCACCTATAGTTAGTCGTCGCCACCCAATCCCATTGAACTTGTGCCCCCTATAGTGTGTAGGTTCTTATGACTTTTTTGTAAATATATACGCCTGTCTTTGCTATTGTCAGACAGAGCGCTCTCGGAGTTTGCAGAGTTCTTTGCATGCCCTATTCTGATTGATAAACTCCCATTTAAGCTCACCCGCACTCTGTCTTGGCTTTATTCCCGGCTTGGGAGAGTCCTTCATTGTCTCTCATTGCGGGGAGGATCGTGCTGGTTGGGGACGCTTGCCTTCAATGTCTACATGCTGGTGGAACATCTTGATCTTGATTAAGTAAGCATTGATGGTGGTAGAGAGGGTTAATGCAATGCTTGATTGATTTGAAGATGGCTATGCTTTCGTTGTTGGCCTTGGCAATGGTGATCGGGTAGTAGTTGGCCTTGACAGTGATGATTAGTTTGTGTGTGCAGTACAGAGTTCTTTGAGCATGGTCAGGTCATAAGCCTTGCTGGATTGTCGCCAAGTCTTTTCTTGTTTTCTGTTGGATAATTTTTTGAGGTGGAGTTCTTTAATGTACCAGTGTGCCTTGTTTCATCGGGGAATGGTGATGAGGTCAAGGACATTAGCTTTCCTGTGCAATGGGTCTTTCATTTTCTGTGTGAAGCTCAGATTGTCAAGAAGGCAGTTAGACATCTTCATTCATAGACTTTGTTGCTGGATTTGCGAGGGATGTTGAAGTCTGTGAAGTCTCCGATGTTGGGATTTTGGGCTTGGGTGGTGTGTAGATGTGGTGGAAGGTGGCTGTCCATTGGGGAGAGTGGGAAATGGCAGGAGAGGTTTTCAAAAAATCCTACGGTGGTGACGTCCTCTTGGGAGGATGACCATGATGCCTTGTGAATAATGGAGAAGCCTCCACCCATTTTGTTTGGACATTCTTTTTGTAGGATGCTGTAGCCATTGGGTGAGGATGTCTAGGATGTGGGTGGATATGGGTGTCATCCAGGCCAGTAAATGAAGATGGTGACTAAGTCATGTGTGGTGATGAGATTGGTGATGTCTGCTATGCAGCTATTTGCTGAGCAGATGTTGAAGAGCATCAGTTTTCGTACAGTTTCAGATGAAGAAGGGCTGATGGGTCTATGGTGACACAGGTGAGGTTGCTGCAATGCAATGTCCATGATGTTGCTGGTGGGCTGTGTGGTGGGTGAAACAGGGTGATGGGCTGTTGGGAGAGGGATAAATAAATATATGAAGAAGCTTACATGATTGTTTGAGAAGGAGGGTTTCTGGTCCTGCTTCCTCCCAGTCGAAAAAGGAATTGTCAATTTCTTCATCTGCACTTCACTTCAGACACCCGGACAAATGATGTGCTGTGATCTAAGAGTTAAGTAAGAAAAGGAAGGGACAGGCTTCAATTCAGGTGGGTGGGGCAGTGGGCAAGTGACCTATGTCCACCGGTCCCAGGTGACCACCTGCAAATTTAAAGAGGCAATGGCATATTCAGTCCAGGCATGGTGCACGTACTGTAGGTCTAAGACTCAAGTGGTCTCAATATCTTCTTCAGTTCATGCAGGGTGTGAGTAGGTCCAAGACTCAAGCAGTCTCAAAGGCTTAAGTCTTTTCACAAGCTTTTACAGGCTTGAGACCAACCATTGTCAAGGGGTCCTTCCAACTTCTTCCCAAACTCTGAATCAGGGGCAAGAATCTGCAGCCTCCTCACCCCTCTGTAGCTTTGGTTCAGGCTTCCAGGAAGGTTCAGCGGCTCCAGCATCCTCTGATGTGGATTCCTAAACTCAGACTGCCTTGCTGACTCTGAATATGGGTTTTTATAGCCAAAGAACTATATCGTCTGTTTTCGCCATCTGACCATTCGTTGTCTGTTTAATACCCTGATTCTCCATAGGCAACTTGTGTGTTGGGCTCGGCATCCAAGATTTAAGAGCTTCTGAGTGTGATGTCAGCAGAGTGAGTGGAGATAGGGAGAGATGAAATTCCCGTCCACCATTTTAGATTCACATCCTACATTTGGCAGCAGCCTGAATGCTCGAAGCTTCTCCCTTTCTTCGCATGAGGCAACTTGACCCGGGGGGGAGCATGCAGTTTCACGTGTGGTATCCCTGCTGAATTCTCTGGCAGTCTTCACCTCTCCCTAGGTAAGGGAAGTGGTTTTTCTTATCATCTCCAGTATTAGATCTTTCTTAGATCCACATGCTAGAATAATTCCACATTATCAGGATGAGAATCATCAGTAAACACAGGAACGTATAGCAGTAACAAAAAGACTAGCCTGCAGCCTATCTATGCCAGTGTGTACCTTTGGACTCTTTTACCCCTGGGACAATGAGGGAGAGAGGCAGAGGCCTCACCCTTGGAAGCCATGTCAGATGCAGTTATCATATCGCAAGCAGGGGCATCTTCCAGCATAGTGCCATAGTTTTTCTGAAGAAAGATACTCTTTGACTGCTTCCTTTACCATGCCAACAAAGGTACATTCTTTCCATGTTTTATTTTACCGTTCCATCTGATGGCTGATGGAGAGAGTGGTATGGCGATGCAAGAACAAGGAAATATCTTTACATAGAAAGCCAATCCCGGGGAAAGAAATGTTTTAATATCAAAGGCCCTCACACAGAGTGTATCTACTGTGTGCACCTCAATCAGAAGCCTGAACTGTGCAAGATCTTAAAATCGTTTTCTACTAAACCCTTAGCTGAGCGAAGGCGACTGTGCCACGACTTAACTGACGTGCATTTGTTAAGTCGTTCAGGCAGTGCAAAGTGTCTGTTCCAGTGTTTGTTACTACATCCCTATAATTATCCGAATGCAAGCTTACCTGACCTCTGCTATGACAACAGCCCAGCTGCACCTCTTTTTTTTCGGCTGGCCATCACTGGAACACACGGACATGTTCCTTCCCAAACAAGCACCCTTTTCCGTTACCTGGTGGCCATATTGTTTTGGGGGTTTTATTTGGTATTTTCTTAGGAAGTGGATGGGTGCAAACTCTTTACCCAAAATAAAAATCTATGGCACATGGGAAGTGCTGACATTGGGCTGGATCTTCCCGGATCCGGCATCTGGGAAAAATGTCTCCCCAGGTCTGGGATCCAGCTCCCCAAATCAGGGAACTACATGTGTACTCAACATTTATTTTAGAATGCCGGTGTGCTGTTTAAACTTTGCAGCGGGCCGGTATTGGAGCCATGGTCGTTCGGTTCAGAGGAGAGATAATTCCCCACAAGACCAGTTCACTTCACTGCCACAGTAATTCTGCCGAAAAGGCCCCATTGACTCCTATGGACAAAAAGAAAATGGGGACTTACACCGCCACTGCTATTTGTAATCGTGGTGGTAACCGTAATACAGTTTGGTGCTTCAAAAGGGGTGCACATTTTATACTTTGATGACAACATTAGAAACTGAGCTATTTCCAAGGTGGTCATGATTAATTTTCTGAGGGTCTGAGATGCATATATTTATGGAGGGTGAGCCCCACCATCCGCCCACACCCTCCCGCTGGGTGGGTACTCCAGTAAAAAAAGTCAACTACCAGCACTTACACGGCTGCTAATGGTCATGGCTGTCACCACTGGCTGTTCTAGTTGGTAAAGGCTCCGTCTAACCTTGTTTAAGGGTCAAACGTTGCTCAGGCCTATTATCCCAAGCAACAGGTCGTCACTGCCCATTGTAAAGCACCTGTTTGACAGTCTCAGGTGACCTAACAACGGGCACCGTTATTAACGGGCCCGTTGTTAGCTCCCTCCCATTCCTATTGAGCCCTTTGGGGGCTCGAATGGGAATGGGGATGCACAGGGTCTGGGTTCCCTGAATGGGGAAATACTGGGTCCTCCAAGGTTGGAATGGCCCGGTATTTCTCCATTCAGGGAACCTGGACCGGTATGCGGAAAGGGGGTAGCCCTGGCCCTAATAGCACCTTGGCTACCTCCAACCTTGGAATGAGGCCTTGTGTATTCTCTCTAGTACCAAGATTCTTGAAGAGGCATTATCCTCGCCTCAAATAAAAACAAATATATAATCAGCCGAAAGGAATCTTGTATCAACTATGGAACAAGCAGAAAGGTTACTTAATCATAAATAAAAACAGTTCATTAATGGAGTTTAACTAAGCATTAGATGCAAAAGCAATGTTCCTTGAGAGTTTCAAATAGTTTCAGAACAATGATAATTCCACTCTTACCCCGCTGGGATCACTCCCACAATGTCGATTCCATAACGAGCAGACATGTTTGTACCATAGGAAATTCCAGTACCAATAACAAGCTGAAAAAACAGAAGATCAGAATGATTTTTGGTAACATTTTTCTGATGGATACTCCAACTTCTCAAAGACAAAGCATTTGGAGGTAGAGCCAGGCATAAGGCAGTAATACTTAAACCGGGCGCTAGGTGGCCTTACAGTGATGATGGTATACGGATCAAGCGTTCATGACATTATAGTTTGTTATATTTCCCTGCACACATAAAAATTGAAAATATGCACCAATTCTGAGAAATCAACTCATCAGAAATGTACCAATTCCCACTGATCAGCAAAAGGAAAGCAGTTAATGAGATGAGCAATCTGCGGATCATACAGCCCCATCAGAAGGAACCAAAAGTGACAGAATGCCATCTGTGCATGTGTGCAGTCTTGAGCTTTTGGGATTTTGTAATCCAAAATGATCCTTGTAATTCTGTCCCACAAAGCGAGACCAGACAATCAGGCCTCACTTTCATCAAGGATCCCTGTTTGAAAATATAGTGCAGATGTGTTCTCTTTGTTGGACCCGTTATACTCAAAACCACAATTTCTATTTAATTTGGCAACATGGCAGCAACAGAATAAAATGTACATTTCTGACAAACAGTCTCCTGAAACCATACTCATCTATAGCAGCACAGGGGTGGCACTTTCACATTCTCCAGCCAATTTGGTTCACTAAAAAGTGTAGTAAATACGACATCCAAATGCAGCCTTCACATTGGAGGGAACTTTCAGGGCTACCTCAAGAAGGCAGCCGCCAAAGGATTCCTTACTTGTACAGAATCAAAGTCATTCCAAAAATTGCATTGGACTTTTTGGAGAATCAAAAACTCGGAATCCCTTTGAAATTGAACAAGCAGTTTTCTTTTTTGAAAATATTTTTATTAAGTTTTATAACATAAACATGTGGAAAACAATCCCCTTCCTCCCACCCCCTCTCCCCGGGATGTTCCACCCATCAATTTGGTTTCTGTTTGTAAGTTCAGTCTCTTATCTGAACATATCCAGAATCCTGATTTTGTGTGGGCACCATTGGTCCACATAGTCACTTGTAGGTACTCCAACGTGTCCGACAACTCCTCCTTGAATTTCTGATGATTCCCCTGCAGGTTGTAAGTGATGTGTGCCATTGTTATGTGGGACCACACTCTACGTATCCAGTCTATTGCGATGGGCGGGGTTCTTTGCTTCAAATTTTGGGCGATTTCCAACCACACCCCCATTAGAAGTCCCATAAAATGTCTTTTCTGTGTTTTGGTAAGGGTTTTGTCTTTAGGGTCCCAGATCCCACACAGCCACACCTCCGCTCCCAGAGCCCCTGCCCCAGGGAACATTGAATTCATGTGGTCCTTCGCATCACTCCATTATTGTTGTAGATTTGGGCAGTCCCACCAAATGCGTCACCAGTTACCTTCCCCGCCACATGCCCTCCAGCATACGTCTTGGGAGTCACGGAACATCGCGTGGAGCCTTTCTGGTGTGTAGTGCCATTGTAGGATGATTTTCATCCACATTTCTTTTGAGTGTATTGCTCTCATAAGTTTGGATATCATCCCCCACGTGTATTCCCACCGACTCCCGGGGATCGTCCTTCTCAGAGTCTTTTCCCATCTCTTGATATATTGCCATGTGACCTTCTCCTCTATGGAGTTGATGAATCTATATGTGTTCGAAACACACTTCTTTGTCCATCATTTGACATGATGTAGTGTTTGAATGGGGCTAGTTCGCTGGTGGCTGCTTGTCATATTCTCGGTGTGTCTAGCCAGTGGTACAGTTGGTCATATTTATACCTATCCTGCCCCTTCAGGTGCATTAGAGCAGTGCAACCTTCAAAAGTTCTTATCTGTTGGTCCTGATACATGTCCCCCACCATATAGCATCCCGCTTCTTCCCATTTCTGAAAAGCCTTTTTCTCTAGACCTGGCGGAAATTCCGAGTTTCTAAATAGGGGCAATAAAGGGGCTGGGTCATTGGTTAGAGTACCTTTCTTAGTTGCTTCGTCCCAAATTTCCAAACCTGCCTGCATAATTTCGCTTATGTGTAGGTTTGGATGTCTATGTGTCTTCCCCGCCCCTAGCAAATGTCTTGTTGTGGTTGTCGCCACTGCCCTGTCTTGGGCCACCCACAGTTTTTGGAAGTTGTCCAGTATCCATTCCCTCAGCACCTATAGTTGGGCTGCCTCATATTATCTTCTAAAGTGGGGCAGTGCACATCCCCCATCTTTTCGGTAGGTTGTTAGAACCGAGTTTGAGACTCTGGGAGTTTTCCCTTGCCAGATCTATTCCTTGACTGCTTTTTTTAAAGATTTAAAGAATGATTGGCAGGGCCTGAAATAGGTACAGAAGTTTGGGTAGGATGGACATCTTGATAACCATTATCCGCCCCCACCATGATATCGATAATGGGTTCCACCTTTCCATGTCCCTTTTAATTTTTTGCAATAGGTTCGGGTAGTTCTGAAAGTATAATTGCTGTATTTTATGTGTAAGGGTGATACCCAGGTATTTGGTCCCCATCCTGGCAATTTTTAATTGGAGATTGTCTGCTACCGAATGAGTTTGTGTTGTATCGCCCGCAAGTATCAGAATTTCTGATTTCTGCCTGTTTATCTTAAGTCCGGATATGGAACCATATTTGTCAATCTCTTGCATAAGGGTAGGGAGAGAGTTTTTGGGGTCCCCCATCGTTATCAACATGTCATCTGCGTACGCTACTGTTTTGTGGGTAGTCCCACCCATATCTATGCCCTTTATATCTTGATTGCCCCTTATTTGCGTTAGCAGCGGCTCCAGGAATATTGCGTACAGCAGGGGGGATAGTGGGCATCCAGTTTCGTCCCTCTCTCGATAAGTATCTTGTTGGACAAGGACCCATTCACTGCTACCCTCATGTTAGGGGAATTATAATTGGCTTTTATCATTTTGATGAATGTTTCTCCTATCCCCATTGTTCTCAATATGTGGAATAGTAGGGACCAGTCTACTCGATGGAACACCTTCTCTGCGTCCAATGTTAGTATTACCGCCGGCGGGCATGTTATTCCTATTTTTTCCCTTCTGATATTGTCATGTGTTTGTCATCCGGGGACGAACCCTGACTGATCCTGATGGATCAATTTTGGGAGCACCTGGGTGAGTCTGGGGGCCAATATTTTAGTGTACAACTTAGCGTCTAGATTTATCAGTGCTATCGGTCTATAGGAGGATGGTAATTCAGGGTCTTTCCCCCGTTTGTGTATCACCAGCATCTTAGCCCCATTCATCGTTGGGGTGATATTGTGTTTATCTTTGAAGGAATTATATAACTCAGTCAGGGTCGAGGCCAGTATGTCTCTGTATTCCTTATAGAATATTGCTGTGTAGCCATCTGGGCCCGGGGCCTTATTTCTGGGGAGATCTCTAATCGCCTTCTTGACCTCTTCTAGTGTTATGTCTCTGTCTAGTGTGTGTTTCTCTGTGGCCGATAGCACTGTAAGGTCCACCCCCTCCAAATATGACTTTTGGAGATTCTCGTCCGGATGATCTGAGAAGTACAAGGTTCTGTAGAACCGCTGAAATATCTCCCCCATTTCCATTGTTTGGGTCTTTCTATTCCCCATGTCATCCCGGAGAGCCATTACTGTCCTATCTTGTAGTTTCCCCTTCAGTTGTCTGGCTAATAGTTTATCCGATCCATTTGCCTTAGTGTAATACCAGTGTTTTAGCCTGAGCAGGTGCCTTTCTGCTTTTTTTATGCGGATCATTTCTAACTGTCATTGGACATGTCTCAGGGCCTTTTGTAATTTGATGGTTGGTTTCAGCAATATTTCTGCTTGTATGCTACTAATTTTGGCCTCCAGCTCCCTTTCCCACTGGTGGTTAAGCTTCTCTTTTTGGGCCTTCAATGCAATGAAGTGCCCCTAGTTACTGCCTTTAAGGCTTCCCATTGTGTTTCTATCGATATGTCTGGGTGGTTGTTGTTTGTGAGGTACTCGGTGATATGTTCTCGGATATTGTTCCCCAGCAAAGGATCCCTGACTATCTCCTCGGGAAGTCGCCATTTCCATAACCCGGTCAGCCGTGGGCCTAGCGTTATCTCAGCCCAAAGAGGGGCATGGTTAGACAGTGATATGGAGCCGATGTCTGTCTTTCGTGTTTTGCCTAGGATGCCCGGTGAGGCCCATAGATAGTCTATCCTAGACATCGTGTGGTGTACGTGTGAGTAACCTTGGAGATTGGTATTAATGCGTCTCCAGATGTCTCCCAGTGCTAGGTTGGACATTTTCTTTATAAGGGCCTCCGAGGGAGCATATTGTCCCTGCTGTCTGGGAGCTGATTGTCTATTGAGGGATCCCCCCAATATTATTTCCGCTGAGGCAAAGCGTTCCAGCTTTTCAAGTATGTCTTTGAGGAACCCCTCCTGACCTCTGTTGGGGTGTAGACGGCTGCCAGAGTTAGGGGGTAGCCTTCTATTTCCGTGTTAGCTAGCAAATATCTGCCCTGCTTATCCGCCTCTGTTTGGAGAACCTGCACCTTTAGGGAATCCCTGAATGCGATCAGAATCCCCGACTTTTTGTCTTTAGCATTTGCCTGCATCATCTGGTTGTATCCCTTCAACCGTACCTTTCCCTTGTCCTGTCCCTTTATGTGTGATTCTTGTAACATGATTATGCCATATCTGTCTTGTTTCAGATGATGTTCTACCTTTTTCCTTTTGACAGGAGAATTGAGACCCCAGACATTATATGTTAGAACCTTGGTACCCATCACGCTTCTAAATGGAGAGTCTCTAGTTGATTCCTTTGATATGTTCCATGAGCACTATGGTGGTTCCCGGTTACCCTCCCCTCCCCCTTAGGCTTACCCCAACTCGCCTACTTTTCCCCAACCCCCAAAACTTCCCTGGGATGAGCCCTGGTTTCTATGATCGCTCAGGAGTTGCGCCGTGCGCGCCATGCTCATCTGTCTCAGGGGTAACTTGTAGGGTGTACTAAACCCCTCTGGATTCCAAAAGGTGCCACGGGGGCCCTCCACCCCCACTCCGTACCTTATATTATCGAAAACTCTCCTCCTTCCCGCTTTTTCTCTTTGTGTCATCATGCGTGGACATGCCATGATTGCTCCGACGAGACGTCAGGCGCTCCTCCATTTATTGTCACTTCTCTTTCGGCAAAATACCATATCCCTTTCTTTCTGCTCTCGTCCAGTGCCATTCTGACCTTTACTCGGTTCTTTTATCTCTCTTCTCCCCTTGCGGTTCTTCCTCTTGGGCGCGTGTGCCCAATATTTGTCTCCCCTCCTCACATGTCGGTATCCTCCTCTGCTTCCCTTCCCATGTAAATAGGAGCCCAAAGGGGAATGTCCATCTATATCTGATCTGTTTTCATATTAAGGTTTTTACCACTGGGCCCATTTCTCTGCGCTTCTGTAAAGTGGACTGAGACAGATCTTGATATAGTTGCACCATCTCCCCGTTCATCTTGATGTGTTCCATTGTCCAGGCTTTCCGTAATATCAGCTCTTTTTGGGGATATGAGGAGAGGGCAACTAGAACGTCTCGTGGCCTTGCACCTGGTTCTCCTATCTTCTTTGGGCCTACCCTATGGACCCTGTCTATTCCTACTTCTTCCTCCTCCTTTGCGTCCAGGATCTCCTTAAAGACCTGTTGTAATGCTTCTTTCAGATCTCTGTCCTCCACCGTTTCTGCTATATTTTTTATTCTTATGTTCGATCTACGTGATCTATTTTCAAGATCCTCGCACTGTAATTCAAGGTTGTGAGTGCGTGTCAGGAGTTGTTCTTGGACTTCTGTGTTCTGTTGTGCCTTCTCATCCAGGTTTTGGGTTATTTTTTCCAGGGTGTCCGTCCTTTCTCCCAGATTCGTAATCTCCATTCTTAGTTCTTGCATAGCTGTTCGCATGTCCTTTTTCATGGCTTTGAATTGTGTCTGTGTTGTTGCTAGGAATTGCATCTGGAACTCCCCGAACCATGATTTCATGTCTTCCCTGGTTGCCATGTCAGGATCCAGCGTGTCCGTGATCGCTTTTGTGGGTTGGGCTTCTTGTTTTTTTTCCTTGTGGATGTGGATGGGTTGGAATGTTCTGGCCCCCACAGTTGTGTTAGGCTCTGATCCCCTCTCTTCTGTTGTGCATGTTGGTCCTGTTGCGCTGTCCTCCCCCTGGATTTTGACATAGGTGCTGGTAGGATTTGTCTATATTATCGCTTCTGTTGCCCTTCCAGCCCTTTTTGGGGGTGCCTGTTGCTCTGTTTGACCTGTCTGGGCTCAGAAGGGGTATGGTGTATCCCCTAGTTGTGCCCCCACTTGGCGTTTACAAGTCCTGGTGAGTGGGGTTGTGCCCTATGTCACTGCTCATGGGATCTCTGTTGCCCACCTCAGCTCTCTTTGTTACGGGGGGTTGCCAAGTTTTCCACTCGCCCTCTGTCTTAGAGTATAGGACCCCCATTCCGGGTCAGGTGTGATGGCTCTGTTGAAGTACGGTCCTTGAGGATTAATCCTGGTGATTACTGCAAAGCATATATTAGCCTGTCTCCCCACAGTAGAGCTGAGTATGTCCAATGTCTGTATTGAGGGGATGAGGGGAGCAGGTCTCACTGGTCTCGCTGGTCCCACTTGCTGTCTGAGGGGTTATTTAACTGGGTCCTGTGAAGTCTGGCGAGGGGTTGGGGGGCCCTTAGCTCTGTAGGCTTTGGGCCCCTCGTCGCTCTCCGCTGGTGTTGTTTAGTGTGAGCCCCCACTGCCCCCTGCACCGCGTACCTGAAAGAGTGGCTGCTGGGCACGTCCTTCATATCACTGCATGTGGGTGCTCCCTCTGGGCCACCAACGATATCCCGCTCTCTTGGTGCGCTCCTGCGGCGCCTTCCTCGGCTGTTCTCTGCACACGGCTCTAATCTTCGCGACGTCTGCAGGGCGGGGTCGCTTCTTCTGCCTGGGCGTGGTGCTCAAGCTGTCCTGTTCTCCCGGCTCCGGTCCTCGCTGCATCTCAGGGCCGTCCTCACCAGGGCCGGGTCACTTCTACTGCTTGGCCGTGGTTTGTGCGCGGGCCTCCCTCCTATCTTCGGCTCCCCGTCTTCTGCTGGCGAAGTCCGTTACTTCGTCTGCGTGTGAGGGAGTCCGCCTCTGTCCCCATACTAAACAGAGTTTCCTTCCCAAGGAAACTAAAACTAATGGTCAGTCTGTGTCGAGTCGTCAAACCTATAAAACTGTCCTTGTGTCCAAAACTAATCTGACCCCCACACTGGAAATACTTAACTAAAAGTGCAAGGAAATATCACTGACTTATGTTTTGCAGAAACAAAGCAGATACATCCAACAGAGAAATCCGTGGATCCAGAGGGTCGTTTCCTTTCTCCTGGATATTTAGATAGAATGACATATTGTCTCTTACAAACAACAGTCTTCTTTAGAATGATAAAAGTGTCTCTTTCAAACAAGTTTCTTTGATTTTTTATACTCAGTTCAGAAAGATCTTGTTCAAACAATATGTTCCAGAGCATTTAATTCTCCCTAGGTTTCTTTACAGCGAGTTTACACCGAGTTCACAAAAGAATATCGTCTTCGAATGAGAATTCCATATGAGGTTTCCTTCAACCTCTTTTATGGCTTTGTGGATCTCCCCGATATGCTCCTTCCTCAGGAATTCATCCACAAGCTCTTCCCGTCTTCTTTTATATCCTTCTGCCAGATAATAATCTTTTGCCATGCCCTCTTTTGTATTTTATTTTAAAACCTTTAAATAGAATGTTGAAAAGAAAAGTGGATATTATTAAAAACATTTTTAATCCATATTCTTTTTTAGAAAGAGAGACATCAGTTATTCTCCTGACAGAGTCACACAGGAAAGAGGCATTGAGTCAACTTCTGATGTGGTCTACTGACGTTTATAAAAATAAATTGGTTATAACTGCCCAGATTATGCCGCACTCTCCTGCTTCATGAATGGTGCTAATTTAGCCTCCATGTGCTTACCACGATGAGCTCAATCGGTATAGGCATTCGCAGCTTGGAGCTGAACTTCTCGTTCATAAACTTTACTCCGACAAGTATCACAAGGGCAACGATGCTGACCACCAAGGTACTCAAGTTAGTCTGGGGCAGATTGGAGCATATCGTGATGATGGTCTGAAGGAAAGAAAAAGAGAGAGCATATTTTAAATATTGGGACAACGTCACTACAGGCAGGCTAGGAGATTGGTCCCTTGATACCCTGGGAGTCAAAGGCCATAAACCACAGAACAATGCTGGCCCCAGAGGCAATAAATGGATGTCCCCGCAGGGCGCCAAACCCAAACCAAGCATCATGTGTCACCTTTCCGTAATTAAAGTTTCCCACTCTAGTTGGTACCCAAATAGCATGCCCAATATGAGTTTAAAAGTAAATAAATTCACAAACTGAGGGGCCTAGCTCACAGGCATGTGTTTGCAGGATCCTGTGAACTGCATGTCATTAGGAAAGACCCAAGTACCACAGAGAAGTCAATAAACAAACATGGGTTAAGGCGATGACCATGTGACAGCCCCACATTGGTGGGCAAGTCAGGTCAACCGGGGGACAGGGAGATAGCAGAGCTCTGACACACTGAAACCTGTAGGTGCCATGTTGGAGTTGTGCAGACTCTAGGGCAGAACCTTGTGGCAATAAAATGGCAGAGAGCTGTTCTGTTGCCTCAGAGCGCAGCACCTAGGCTCATCGTTCAGTGCAACTAAGCACACAAGGAGAGTCTGAAGTCCAATTGTGTCCCAGACAATCACATGGCCCAACGCTGATTCTCAAACAGGTGATTTCAATTCTCTTCTAAAGGCCCCATTTTCAATCCATGGAGGGGATATAAAAGAGAAGGCTGTCTATACAGAGGTTTGGGTGTTAAGAGCTGGTTGACAGATGTGGAGAAAGGCAAGTGGAGAGAAAAGCAAAGAAGAGAGGAGAGGGAGGACTAACGAGAGAGAGGGCGGAAAGGAGGATAATGAATATCCAAGCGGGAGAGGAGAGAGGAGGAGGGATATCAAAAGACAGAAGTGGAGGAAAATGTTCGAGTGATTAGAAACAGAGGATTCAAGGGAACAACTGGAGGAAATAGAAAAAAGCATTAGTGATGAGGAGATCGAAAACTGTGAGCAAGGAAGGAGACAAAGTGCTCTGGAAAGGCTGGCCCAGAATGGTTTTTCTGCCAGGGTGGAGAAGGTGGCAGTTTAATAGCCAGGTAAATGTGGGGCCAAGTAACTGGTAGAGGTCAACTTTGGCAAAGCATTGGGAACGAAAAGGGTAACTGAGGCCCAGTACAGAGGGTAACATGATAGCACCTTGGTGCTCAACTGAACCTGAAGCACCTGACCCCTGTCTGATGATCTATGGTACCAGAGCGGTGACACCTGGTAGATCCCAGTCCAGGAGGACCAGCGTAATTTCAACATAGAAAGACCCAAAGACCAACCCAGAAGTACCTGCAAACACTATAAAATCCTATGAGTGACTGTTTAATGTATGCAGTGTAACAGACCCTGACCTAGAGGTAGGGATGGACACTGGGCTACGGTCCTAAATACTTTGGGGAACCAAGTGGACGCCCTGTGTGAATATAATAAAGGGAGTGGTGTAACCAAGAATCTTGTGTATTATTCGGACTAGTATTTGTATTTCTTTTATTGGCGCATTGGTTTATAAATAAAATCTTGGCCATTTATTAGTTTAAATATGTACACACAATACAATAGATAAAACATATAATGCGAAGTGAATCATGTTAGGCAGAAACCTGTGCAGTTCCCTTAGGGACCACTGCAAAAGATTTAAGACTACAGGTGTTTGGCAGTAAACCCACTTGGTAGCAGTCTGTACCACACAGATTCACTTGGTAGCTGTGGCTGTGGCTGAGCAGTCAGACTTCCCTCAAGAAGAGTTAGGCAGTATATAGAGTATACACAATAGGTACAGAGATACAGTAGCACAAGCAAACACTGACCAGAGCTCTGGTGTAAAAGTATATAGTTATTTATTTAAAGACACACTTGTAGATTACACTAGCACAAAGAGGTAAGTAAATTCAACACACAGTCACTATTATATATATACAACCCTAATTACTTATTAGACAAGTCTTAATGAGAAACACCAGTTAGGGAAAAAGGCAGAGTTATGGAAGCACACACATTTCAATACTTTTTAAAAGAACCACAGTAAGGCAGGATAGGCAGAGTTCTAATGGAGAGCAAGGAAGTCAATTGCAAGGCCCACTCTTGGAGAGAACAAGTAGAAGGGGTCCAGGTTCACACAGTAGGGTTATGCCCAAAGAGTCTTGTAGATAGTTCGCACACAAAGAATGAAATTAAAGTCAGGAAAAGTTAGCTAGGTTGTCCCAGGCCAGCCCAGGTTAGAAAGTCGAGGCTTTACTGTCACCCCCCAAACGATCTGTCGCAAGGGAAGCCAGGTGGGACACAGTACCTTCAGTCGGAAGGAAGCTCCAGCGGGGTTTCGTCCAGAGGAAGAGGAGGTCTCGCCGTGGAGGAAAGAGGAAGGTCGTTGCACTGCCAGGGAAGAAACCAGCTGCAGAGTTCTTCGGTTAAAAGGTACCACCCTTCTATTCGAGGTAGTGGTAAACCATGGTATTCCGGTCAAAGGAAGAAGACTCTCCGGACTGGAGATCTCCTTTGTCATCGGGAAAAGTGGTGAGACGGTTCAGCAGGGCTCCACCGGTGGTGTCGTCGTTGCAGGTCGGCTCAGCTTCTCCCTCCTCGGATTCTTAGGTCCTGTGTCGACTTTTGAAGTTCCAGTCCCCAAAGCCCTGCTTTTATGCAGCAAACCCCCATTCATTCAGCCCAGCTGTCAATCAAACATGCTAAGTGGTGAACCGGCCGGCTCACCACTTGGGCCAATCACACAAGAGTGCGACTTGAGTTGCCAAGGCAACTCAGTCCAGGGTGCCTAAACCCCCTCCCACACACCCTGTGGTACCCAGACAGAGTGGCACCACTTTTGGAGACTTCTGTGGAGAAGCCCGCCAAAAAGTGGAACAAAGGGCTCGACTTGGAACGGAGTCACAGAAGAGAACACAAACGCCATTTTAGAATCGAGTTCTGGCAAAAAATACCAACCGGTGAATTAATATTAAATAAATAAACCGGCAGTATGTTCGAGGATATAGGAATTAAATAATTAAAGTTGGTAGCCTCGAACAATGGGAAAATCCCATAGAGATATATTCGCGGTCGAATATAAAAAGTAGTATCCAGCAATCAAATTGCCCCGACCAGTACGTCCACAATATGATGGTTTGTACTGGTTTCTGTTCATAATTTGGGACTATTAAAGCCAATGGTGACTTTACATGCCCTGGGAGATAGTAGTCAGTCCCAGGGTATGGAGTCTATGCTTGGGGGTCGCTACGACACCCCTGGGTTACGGCACGGAGGGTGCTGTGTAACCCACATCAAAAACACATGAGACCCTATGGAGTAAAAGACCCCATAGCCCATAAAACACATGGAAAGACAAAGGAACACCTCAAATCATGTCTAAGAGTGGGAGTAAAAGAGTCTCACTCTTAGCAGGAGAAAAAAATAAACCCCAAAAATCCAGCAAAGCTGCTGGGGGACTCACTAGGTTTGGGAAATTAGCCTTTACAGAAAATTCTCCCTAACAAATCAATTCCATGAAACAGTTCATTCAAAACAAAAGTGTCTCATGATAAAAATTGAATAACACTGTAGAAACAATACAATTATATAAAACATATACAACACTCACTAACCTATTATGGTGAATTAATTTGTTAACATTGTCAATATAAGCAGCATGCAAAATGGTAGTGATGAATTGTTGTAGTTGTAGGCCGCTATCAAAGACACCCCAAGATTGTGAGCCTTGGGTGAGGTAACAAGAAGGTCAGGTGGGAAGGGGATAGGAGATGGGATGCGAGGGATGACATTGGACGCCGGGAGAAAGACGACTTCCTTTTTTGAAGATTTTAGCATGAGGCAGGGGAAGACCATCAAGTGATGAATTGCAGACAATTCATAATCCATTCCGAGATAGCTGGGGTGAAGGAGGGAAAGGAGAACAATGTGTGAGTGTCATTAACAAAAAGGAACTAGTGAAAGCCAAAGGATGATATAGGTCTTTCAAGGGAAGAGGTTTAGAGGGTGATGTCAACATGGAGAGGAGTGGGGTCAGAGGTTTGCGAGTTCCAAGAGATTGTAAAATATTAAAAAGGAGGCGATCCAGGCAGGAGGAGATTTGCAAAACAAAGGGTCCTCGACAGTGAGGAGGAGACAGAGGTGGTCGACGGTGACGAAAGCAGCAGAAAGGTCTAAAAGAATGAATATACAAGAGAGTTTTGGAGTGCTGCATTGGAGAGAACATTGGAGAGATGTATGAGTGCGATCTTGGTGGTGTGTTTAGTACGAAAGCTAGATTGAAGTTGATCTTGCGCTCTGAAACACCTGTGTACGAGCGCGATACAAATAAAATATCATATATCATATCATATCATATCTCCAAGGCAGCTATCCTCAAGGTACCAAGTGAACCGGTCGAAGACTCAGTGGTGTATTTACAATTAGGAAGAGCAGGCCCTGGCCTAGAGCGGCAAATTGCCACTGGAACGGCAGGTTTATGTACAATTAATTCACTACTTGTCATCTTTTAAATGGAAGGTCATTTTATTTCTTTGAGGAGGTAATGCTCGCACTAATAACCTTTCTGCTCCCAGACGAGAAGAGCACAGGCAGCAGCCCTCCAGAGAGCCTCTATGTACACAGGCCTGCACTGGGCTCAGTGGCATTTCAGGCCACTTGTGGAGAAAGGAACCCGTGGATACTCAGAACTTCTACATGGTGGCAGCAGGTGACTCACAAGAAATCGGGTATTAACACTGACACTGAAAAGCTACGTTCCAACCTTCCCTTACTTGTGTCCAGTTGGTAGACAGCTTATGTTACAATAACTTTCTCTAAAAGATGATTATCTAACCTAACAGAAAGTAGGTAATTGGGCTCTACAAGTTGTATTTGTATTTATTAAATTTTATATATCGCTTTACACCAAAGCGCTTTACATGAAACAACATGGAATACATAAAAAAAGCAATATACTACAAGTCATGAGTCAAAAAACCAAGAGCAATATACAGAACAATTTGCAGAGATCATTAGAATAGACCAGAATCGGGTAAAGCAGGCGAGGAAGTGGGAGAGAGCTGTCAAGAGGGAGATTGAAGAAGGTGGGATGAATAAGAGGAGATGGAGCGGAAAGGGAGAGGGAGAGAATTATGATATGATATGATATGATATATGATATGATATGATATGATAGGTTATTTGTATTGTATTGTATTGTTTATTTATTTATAGAGCGCACCTGGCCGTTAAGCAACTGGGCGATTGCAAATAATAAAATCTTAAGTTACAGGTACATAAATATGTTACATTTCTTATATTACAGGATCATATATCAAGCATTTCTTATGTTACAATGTCAGATGACTTACATGTAGGATATGTTACAGTTTCAAGTAATTTACAATAAATGTACAGAGTATTAGGTACAGTTGAGGCATTTAGCAGTCGTTGGTGTGAAGCCAGAGTTTGACGTTAGCTTTGAACACATAGAAGGAAGGGGTAGCTCTGAGTGCGTCTGGGATGGAGTTCCAGAGATGAGCTGCTAGAACTGGGAAGCTGGACCCACCAGTTCTTTTCAGTTTAAAGTTGGGGATTTTGATGCTGTTTGAGAGGGCCTTTCTGATGGGTCGTTCAGAAGTGTACTTTGTGAATTTTTCTGTGAGGTATGCAGGTGCTTTGTTGTTCAGACAATTGTGTGTAATGTTCAGAGTTTTAAATTTGATACAGTCATTGATGGCCAGCCAGTTGACAGCTCTTCTATGGACAGATATGTGTTGCCCTTTGGGAATACCTAGGGCTGTTCTAAGGGCATTGTTCTGCAGGGTTTGGAGTTTGTTGATGTTATGTTTACTGGTGCCTAGGTACAGTGCATTGCAGTAATCTAATTTGGAAAGGATGAGGGCTCGCGCTATGGTGGTACAGCTGTCTGTGGATAGGTATGGTTTACAGGCGTGAATACGTTTGCAGGTGTAACTAGTTGCTGAGGCTGTCGCATTTACTTGCTTGGCGAGGGTGAGAGCTGAGTCTAAGTAGAATCCTAAGGTTTTAACTTCCTTGGCTACCTTGATTTTGATGCCATCAATCGTGATGGAATTCTACAGATGGGGTAATTTGTTAAGTTTACTGGTAGACCCGATGATTAAGAGCTTGGTCTTGTCGTCGTTAAGACATAGGCCATGTGTGGCCATCCAGGTTTGGATGATGTGGTAGATTTTATTTATGAGGCTGGTGTCCTTTTCATAGTCACCCTGGATTGGGATAAGAATCTGGGTATCATCAGCGTAGTTGGTATATGAGACCCCTAGTTTGTCCAATATATCAAAGAGATTTATAACGCGCTTAATACCCAGAGGTTTCTAAGCGCTGACCCGGGTTCGAACATGTGGTGTTCCACGTCGTCTTGCTTCCAAGGCGAGAACGTTGCAACTGAGCTATCCTCCCGAGAATGAATTCCAGTGGAGTGGGGCAAGGAGCTGGAAAGAGCAGAAGCGGGAAGGGGCACAAGGCGCGGGTGGGACAGTGAGTAGGAAGTGATCAGCAGAATGGAGGGGACGGGAGGGAGAATAGAATGAGAGGAGGGAGAAGAGGGAGGAGAGGTAGGGAGGGGCAAGATCATGACGGGATTTGAAGACGAGACAGAGGAAATTGAATTTGAATTGGGAGTGAAAGGAGAGCCAGTCAAGTGAGGAGAGTGAAGAGGAGATGAAGTCATGAAGAGAGAGGGAACAGAGTACGGATAGCAGAATGGTAGAGGTATTTAAGGGGAGCAAGATGTGAAGCGGGGAGGCAAAAGAGGAGCACAGTAGACGAGACAAGAAAAGATGAGGGAAGAAATTAGGAGTTTGGTGGTGTGGAAGATGAGGGAAGATCAGATTTTGCGAACATTGTAGAGATGGAAGCGACAGGCGCGGGAGATAAGAGAGATAAGGTGAGCAAAGGAGAGGTTTGGGTCAAAGTGGAGGCCAAGGTTGCGGGTAGAGGCAGAGATGGGGAGTTGTGCAGGGGGAAAGATGATGGAAGGAGCGGGGAATGAGGGGGGAAGTGTGTTGGAAGGAACGACTAGAACTTTGATTTTGTTATTTAGGGTGAGAAAGTGGGAGGACATCCAGGATTTGATAGCAGTGAGACAGGAAGAGAGTTTGAGGTGGATGTCAAGAGTGAAGGAAGAGAAAGAGAGGAAAAGTTGGGTGTCATCAGCGTAGAAGTTGTGAGAGATACCAAAGGAGGAGATGATTGGGGCTAGGAAGGAGGTATATAGCGAGAAGAGAAAAAGGGCCAAGCACAGAACCTTGGGGAACGCCGAAGTCGAGGGAGTGGGTAGGGGAGGTTTGGCCGCCCCAAGAGACGGCAAAGGAGCGATTTGACGGTAGGAGGAGACCCAGTTGAGGACAGAGTCTTTGATACCAAAGGAGGAAAGAGTGTCTAGGAGTAAGGGGTGATCAACCGTATCAAAGGCGGCTGAAAGGTCAAGGAAAATGAGAACGGCATAGTGTTTGGAGTAGCGAGCGGTGAGGAGAAAGTTAAGAATGGAGGTGAGAGCAGTTTCCGTAGAGTGTTTGGGAAGAAACCCAGATTGAGTGGGGGGGAGAGAGAGGTTGGAAACAAATGCAGAGAGTTGGGACTAGATGAGAGATTCTAAGAGCTTAGAGGGGAAGGGTAAGAGGGAGATGAGGCAAAAGTTGGAAGCCAAGAGGGGATTAGCAGAGGGTTTTTTCAGGATAGGGATTATAGTGGCGTGTTTGAAGGCTGAAGGAAAGGTAGAGGAAGTGAGACAAATATTGAAGAAGGAGGTGAGGTAAGGTATGAGGTAAGGTATGAGGAGGGGGTAGATGTTGAGAATCAGAGGGGTGGGGAGAGGGTCAGAGGGGGCAGCAGTGGGGTAAGTTTTGGACAGGAGGAGGGAAACATCAAAGTGAGAGACTGGAGTAAAGTTAGTCATGAAGGAGAGTGGGGTAATGGGAGATGGGAAAGGGGAGAGTAAGAGGGGGAGTGTAGAATGTTTTGGCGTAAGGTGTGGATCTTAGAGGAGAGAAAGTCAGCGAAGTCAGAGGGTGAAAGAGGAGAGGCAACAGAGTGGTGAGGGGTAGGAGGAGCGAGAAGGCGAGTCAAGGTTTGGAAGATTCGGCAGGTCTGGGAAGTTTGAGAGTGGAGGAGGTTAGAGAAGTAGGATCATTTGGCTGAGCTGATGCAGGTGTCGTAGAGGGAGTGTTAGGAGAAGTGAGGAAGTAAGGGGGGTTGAAGTTCCGGAGGTCACTCGGGAGAAGTAGATGGAGGAAGAGTGGGGGAGAGGGACAGAGGGAATGAGGGAGAAGTAGAGTAGAGCGTGGTCAGATAGATAGTTGGGTAGGTGAGAAACCGAGGAGGGGGAGAAGGAAGAGATGAAGATGAGGTCGAGAGTGGAGCCAGAAGAGTGAGTAGGTGATGTAGGAAGGGGGGCAAGAAGGTAGGAATCAAGTATAGATAAGAGGGCGGAGGTTTGGTGGGTGGTGGAGAGATGGAGGTTGAAATTGACAAGTACAATTAGGGGTGTGGGACTGGGGGAGATGAGGCAGAGGAGGTGGTCAATGTCATCATAGAAGGATGTGAGGGGGCCAGGCGGGCGGTAAATTATGAGAAAGGAGATGACATGGGCGGAGGAGAAGATTTTATACAAGTATTCAAAAGAGGGGAAGTCTGGGAGAGGTGTTGGGCAGGGGGTTGATAGGCATTTGGGATGAAAGAGAAGACCGATGCCACCTCCACAGCCAGAAGAGCGGGAGACGTGAGTAAAGGAAGAGGAGGAGGGAGTGAGTGAAGCAGGTATGGTTGAATTGAAGGCAGGATCCTGGTTTCAGTGATGCATAGAAAGTGAAGGTTTAACCGTAGAAACAGGTCCAGAACAGCTGCAGTCTTGTTACAGACAGATCTTGCATTCTATAGGGTGATGTCGATGACGCTGGAGGTTTCCAAAATTGGGGGATAGATGAGATTGGGGTGGTTAGTTGTGGTAGATGGGTGTTGGTCGAGCAGGGGTGGGACAGAGAGGGAAGGTTAAGTGTGGAGATGGTCATAATGATGAGGCAGAGTGTTTTGAGGAGAAGCCAGGAGAAGGGGTGGGGGGTGGGACTAGAGTGTGGAGGGGAGTAGTAGTAGGGGTTGGGCATGCCTGATTGAGCAATGGGAGCAGGTAAAGGTGTAGCGGGAGTGCTGGAGGTAGATGCTGGGTTGGCAGGAATGTAGTTTGGGCAGGAGAGAGAAGTGAGGAGGTGCATGCAGTTTGGTCACTGAAATGTGTCAGAGATGTGAATGGAACAGTGGGCAAGGGGGGGAGAGGAGAGTGTGGGGGAGAATTGGGATATGGAGCCTGGTAGGACCAGACAGGAGATGGTAGAAGAGGTACTGGCAGAGATTGTCGCAGTAGTAGGTGCAGGGTCGCTGGTGCAAGTAGAAGATCGCCATTGCAGTTGGTACGATGATCAGAGTTCAGTAGGGCCAGGCAGGTGAAGGTTGAGGAGGTGGACGTAGAATTAGGTGTGAAGGTCGCAGACCAGCCCGTTGTGGTTGACAAGGAGCAAGCGGGAGATAGCCACAGTAGTAGGTATGTTGGTCACGGAGCGGAAGGGTGAACAGAAAGTTTCAGGGTGAGAGGTTACTCAGGTAAGATTGCTGGGTTTGCGTGGAGTCTGGAGTAAACCACAAAGGGAGGTAGTGAGTGTGAGGACACTCAGCAGTTTCAGGTGGTGCACAGGTATGAGCAGATGTTCGATGGTGCAGTGGTTCGGCAGCTGCACTCTTTGAAGGTTCCTACCTGTAGCAGCAAGTTGGAGGTGTTTGGAGGGACACACAGTAACTCCATGCTCTGGTTGCTCTGATTACTCAAGTTGCTCTGGTGTACTCAACTGTAGAACACCCTGCCATTTCCAAATCCTGGGCATTAGAGATCTGGAAACACACTGCAGCTAACAGAAAAATGAATGGTCTGAGCATTTACTTTCCAATCCGCACAGCTTTAAAAATGTCATTAAGTTATGGATCCAACCCGTAATAAGATGGGGTAAAGAGGAGTAATTTAACATGGGGTGGGGGGAGAATGGCAATGCGGCAGAACCAGGTGAAGGTACAGTGGGGCTCATTATACGTTTGGTGGTATCTCAGCGATAAATCCGCCGAGATTCCACCAAACTGTATTATCCTCAACACCACTCGGTCCGGTGGTATTAACCTCAGATTGCAAGTGACAGTAGGCGGTCTAAGTCCCCATTTATTTTGAGTCCATAGGACTCATTGGGGGGATTACAGCAGCAGTAATTGCGCCGGCGGTAATTCTGCAGAAATATGGCGGAAAGTCGGCAGATTAAACTACAGCTCATAGCTGGAGGTGAAACCTCCAACTATCCGCCCAACTTATCATTGGGGTGTGCAGTAATGCGGCAGTATACAGAAATACCGCTGCATTTTACCCACACCGCCCAACTTGTAATGAGACAGTGTCTGGTAAAGAATTGGAGTAAAGTTGGGGTTGCAGGGCAAGCACTTAGCTGGGGCTAGGGCAGAATTTCACATATCCAATTATTTTGTATTTTGTATTTTGTATTTCTGGTCTGGTGGAGGGTTGCAGAGATGACTAATTAGCAGGTGTTTACAGGTGTTCCAGATACCACATCATTCAATTCTTAGGACACTATCTGACAAAGGCATGGAGAGAGGAAGAGGCTGCTGAGAAGGGGGAGGGGCTGAAGAGGAAGGTGAAAAATGAACAGGTGAGTTTTGCGTATATTTATAGGTGGTCAACCTTTATCCATACAATAAGGAGTAACAAACACTAAATATGAAACAACATGAGTCCTGCATTTCAACTGGTCTGGTCTATTTTCTTTTTCTGGGTGGTGAGAAGTTTGCAAGTGCCCTCCCCAGCATTGTACTCAGTGGCTTTTTTTTATTCCTCAATTCAGGGAACCCTTTCAGAGTCTTGATTCTCTATCCTCTTTCTATATTTACGACCCTGCTTCTCCTAAGAAACCCCTTCATCTAGGACTTTTCGCCCAGTTAGCACCTGCATGTTAGGTCTGGCAGTGATGAGAGCTAGGGCTTGGCGAGGTGGAGGCAAGTCCTAGAGAGTCTACTATGATGCTTGTCAACTGGGATTCTCCACATGGTCAGTCAGGACGCCTTCTTTACCTCTGTGTTTGAGGTGCCGAATTAGGCCCCCAAAGTCCTGTCCTCGACTACCTCTCATGCCTAAATGGGACTCGCTATTTTTTATTTAATTTATTTATTTATTCGCTTATACCACGCTGATAGCCCGCGGGCATCAGGGCTCAAAACACTAAAACAAACAGACAAAGGACTAAAACGTGAGACGGGACAATAACATGAAAAAGTGGTCGTTGCCTAATGAATCCTATCCTGTCCAAGTGGTGTTTTTGCTCCTGTCTTTCTGCTTCCTAATGTTGCTTTTACCTCTGACCTATCTCCTGCCACACACCCTTGCCGCACTCTGAGGCTCTCTCTCTCTGATTACTCTTGCTTCTGCTCCTGAATCCTTCTCCTGTCTTTTTTCCCTTTCCTTCTCCTTACTCACTTGTTTGTTGTCGACCCCTTCTCCTGGCCTCCATCCCATTCCTTCTCCTTCTGAAAGTTGTGGTTCCTCCCCAACACCTCCTCTTGACTTCCCCTCTCCCAGCTCCTCTTCTCCTCATTGTCACCTCCCGGCCGGTCCTTCATTCACTTCTCTTCATGTATTGCAACCAGCCACCTCTTCACTCACGTGACCTTCCTCCTCTATCCACCTGATGTGCCTTCTCTACTCTTCACCACTCATGTCACTCTCATCCTCTTCTTTACTGATCTCCCTCCTTTCCACCTGCTTATTCTCATTGACCTCCTCCACGCTGTTGAAATCCCTCTCCACCATCTCCATATGTCATATTCTTACCTATCTTCAACGTCTTTTACTCCCCTCGGACCACCTCACTCCAGACCCCTTCCTGCATCTCCAACTTCTCTCACTCTTGCCTCCACCTTCCTTCAGTCTCCAACTCTGTTCCTTATTCACACTCTGCAAAACACCAGAATCTCTTTCCCTGCTATGCAAGTAGCTGCTCCTTATATGGGGCTTGGGGTTTACCCTGATTGCTGAGGTGTCAGGTGATTTTGAATGAGCATGTGCAGTCCCTCAGGTATCTTGTAGTTTTGAGCTTTGGAGTGACGCCTTGAAATAGGCTAGCCGTAATCTTGAATCCTAATTCAACAAATTCTTGCTGCTGGAAGGACAGCAGGTGCTGTTCTATCTCGACCTGTTGCTGAAAAATTCTCCCCGCCAGGTGTTTGATTTGGTAGAGCCCTGTATACCCCAGGTCAGTGAGTGTGCAGAACATTTCACCTGAGGTGTGGGGGTGGGTGGCTAACAAACCGCTTCTCTGGCATGAATGTTTCACCTCTTAGTTATAATGAGGGGAAGGGAGGAAGGGTCCCTTCCACATTCCAGCTACATCTGTAAGGGAGATATGCGTTATACCCCTTCCAGGTCTGTCCGCAGTGTGGAGGAGAAGGGGCGTTCACTCTGAATGTCCTGTTGCTGCTTGGGCGAGGGCTGCCCACTCATTTGCCCCTCGGCGTATTAACTGGTAGAGGGTAGTGAATTCCACATGGAGGTTCTCTTTGGGGGTAGCTGGGGCGGTTTAAACAACTCCCTGGGGGTATTCTGGTTTTGTCCATAACTCCCAAATCAGATCCTCTAGTCCAGTCCATGTTTTCCTTTGTTAGGAATGATGGATTATGGGAGATGCAGTCCGTTTGTTCCAGATCTGTTGGCAGATTCCAGATTGCCTTACTTAGGCAGATGTTCTCATGCACCCTTCAGGGGCAGTACTTGGGCTTGGTTAAAATTCCCCGATAGTCTTTCTCCTCTAACCAAATGAGGAATTCTGTGAGTCGTAGTGCATCACGTTTTGCCTTTTTCGGATTGGGCTGGGTGACTTGACCTGAGGATGTGGTTGGTCGCAACGGTCTGGGGTTATACTTTCAGTTCCATTTGGTGATAATGAGGAGTTCACTTCGTCACAAAGGGGAGGGAGAACCTTAATGAGTTTCTGCATTAGCCCACAGAATAAACAATATTTGTAAAACTCAAAGAAACTCTAACTGCTATGTAAAATGGCAAGCGCCCACTTTTATTTCCAATTGCCTTTTATGGGTACTACACAAAGATTTTTTCTGAAGTTCAACATTACTAGTTTCCCCCAATTGTGGGTTCATTCACGTGCAAACAAAAGCAGTAGTGAATCAAAAGCATACAAATGCATTTGGTGTAAGGAAGTACAAATATGGCTTATATTTCCCCATTTTCTTTATGTCAGAAGTGCACTGTTTAGCACCATTACTCTTGTAATCAGTTTGAGTATTTATTTGGCACCATCACATTCTTCATTAACTGACTCTGCGTGCTGTCATTCTCGTGAGCATTTTTACATGACTTACATGACTTGGCATCCCTCGGCGGTACCTCCAGAGCTCAGTTCTCAAGCCCTTCCTGAAGACCCCCTAGATGCTGTAGTCTGGGAGCGTACTTGGTAAATGGTTCTGCTTTCTTGGTGGCAGGAAGGTATTCTGCTTCCTACTCTGTGTCAATTGAGTCCGAGAGCTTCCAAGGGGTCGGGGGTTTAAGGTTCTCATTGTGGAAATGATCGAGGGCTCTACCTCATGATGGAACTGACAGACAAATGTGTTCTGCAACTCTTGCCCTTGCCCTTCACTTGAACCTTGCAATCACAGAGAAGGACAGGGAAGTGTGTTCTAGCTGTTAACTTTTCAATTGTAGAACACATCTAGCCTCCCCCACTTTTTATGGACCTGAGCAAATCACTTTACCACCCACTGAAGCAAAAGTACCTTTGCCAGAGGATCTCATCTGGTGTTCTAATTTACTGTCCCGTTTACCACCAAGAAGCTGTCTATTTTGCCACCCAAACAGGGAGACAAATAGGCTACTGAGTGGCCCAACAGATTACAAATGTGAATTAATTGCAACAACAAGGTCTTCCCTCAAGATCAGGTATTTTCAACAATTTATTTTTCAACAGTTACTTTTTGATCACAATTCTAATAAACATTTATTTAATTTGATTTGATTATTCATAGCAAGCAATACAACCCAACTGGGTATTAAATATGAATCCCACTTTAAATTAATGGAATAATTTAAACATGCATTGTTATTTACAATGGAGTTGAAAGGAAAGCAATGCCACTGTTTATTAAGAATAAAAAAACAAGGGCTAAATCACAGGAAAATCTTAAACATCTTCCAATTCAGTGTACATCCACATTGGATGTACGAAGAAAGTTATTTGAGCTAATTTGTATATTCAGACATTACCCTCCTCAGCAATAATATTTGGTGCAAACTACTAAACGTGAGCCAAACTCCATTGATTTTATCTCTGGTGCGTGGTTTAATAGGGATCACTTCCTTTTGGGTGAGACTGTATGCTCTGCATAATTTATCATCGCCAGGTCTTGAGAATAAGGTATTTAGTGGTGCATATGATGGGTCATAAACTATTAGTACCAATTTCTATTGGATGATAATAATGTATGTAAATATGTTCCATGTAAAGCACTTTGGATAAAAACACTATATAAATAAGTTATTATCATTGTTGCCATTTTATAGACTTGTGCTCTATATTGCTTCATATGATGAATTATGGAATGTATAGCTTGTTTAATAATACATTTTATAATGAACTTTTGAACATTTTCATTACATATGGAAATATATATATTTGGTAATTGATGTTTGTCCATTGTTTTGTTTTAAAGATTTTTTAACTATATGCACAATAAAAAAGTTAATAAGATTAATAAATAGTTTGTAGAAAAAGAAATCAAAATCACTGGACCGGTTTGGTCTTTCTTAATCTGTTCGCTGCTGAGGGCGTGCATAATCATTCTACATACACATTATTTTATTATGTTATTCATAAATATCTACTGCAATCCAACCAGATGTGTGTTGGACAGAACTCTGGATGAACTTGAAAAGATTCTATTGGATTGGCTGCGGTTGGCACCCGCCAGCCCAATTATTATGGGTGGGGACTTCAATTGCAAATTAAATCTATGTGATAACCTAATTCAATTTGAAGAAGGAAATTGTGATATGTGAGTGCAGAAGACCGACAGGTCAAAAAGGGCTTCTCTGGTCCGCTTTTCTTGTAAGGTGGGGTTTTATACAATCAAATGTATTATTTGAAGGAAAACTCTGGGATGCTCCTACTTGGCAATCTCTAGGTGTAGCCTCAGCAATTGTCTATATCTGCCTGAATAATGTAGACCCAAAGTGTGTCTATACCTTTGACATCATACCAACAACAATGAGTGACCATGCAATGTTAAGTCTGGAGGGTAAAATAGGCTGTAAGACAACAGTAGAGAAAGAGGCCCCAACCAATCTCAAAGTGACAGGTAAGAATAATAGGATAAGGCAAATGGGAAACACCCACAAAGTAAACACTAGACTAGAGGCGTGGTCAATTAAACCAATACAAATAGTAAAACTTGGATTAATGATAATTAACAAGAAAAGAGCACTATAGAGTAATGTCGCAAGAAATTCTATCACCAATTCACAATATGATGCTAATGTAAACACATTTTTGGGATCGGTTTATAAGCTGGTGGTATCAAGATTCTTCTACCCAGATCAATGCTGTATCTGAAGTATTGTGGTAATCACGTCTACTAGACATTTAACCCTTTGGAGACTGTGGATGGAATATTCAGGCACTATGCACAGCTCTAATGGCCATATAACTCGACTTGAATGGATATTCTCATATGCTAATTGATCAGGCTAAAACTAGAAGAGCTTCAGTCCCAGAAGGTCTATACTACTTACTACTAAAGATGCCTTCATTGGAATGGGCTAAGGTGGTGTATTACTTATCTTATAAATAGATGGGGAGGGTGCTTACCTAAGTCTTAGCACCAAAGAGTCTTAATTCCTCTGTATAAAAAAGCTCATTAACTCAACCATCTAATATGGCATGAATCCCCCATTCCAAGGGCTGCAACGAGGGATAACGTCCCAGCAGCACACAATATCCCCCATTCCAGCCCTTGGAACGGGGGATTAAGGCTATTAGCACTTCGGTTTGCCAAAGTGGTAACGTGGGACGCTAAGTATTGACCTTTGTTCAAGGGGACGGTGCACACGTCCCGTTGCACAAAGGACAATACTTTTCCAAGATGGCGCCATGGAAAGGGAAGGTGGGGCTCCTCCTTCCCTCTCCATGGCAGCCTGCGGGAGCCAAGGTGAAGGAACGGCTGTCACCGCCGAAATAAGATAAGTGGGGTGGAAAATGTAGAAAGAAAATAGGGATAGAGTGTGGGGGAAAGATGGCAAATGAGGGAGCCGGCCATCCGGTGGCATGGTACGCGGACTTAAATTGCCGATTCAAGCCTGCGTTCCTAGCCATACGATTCGCTGGCTCCCCATGCTAGGGTGCTAATTACCATTACAAAAGCTCTTTGAGATGCATCTGCCAAGATAGTCGCCAAGGTTTTGTTCAAAGAATTAGCCAATTGGGCTGAGTCATGTCATTTAATTCTCTTGATGCTAGGCAGGCTTTCAAGCTGGTTTGTCTGCTACACTGAACTGTTTTACATTATTTGTTCTCATGGCCCTGAAAACCAGAGGTCAAAAGCCAAATAGCCCTCTAACTGGTATTTGCCAAAAAAAAAGAGACACCACAGAGTGATTGTGGTATGCCAAATGCAAGGTAACCCAGTTTTAATTGCAATATAAACTGGGGGAAAAACAAGATTAACAACCGAGCTCTCACTCAAGTATTTCTCCACCACTCAATAGGAAACAGCAGGTTTTATAGGCATTTTGATGTCACAGTTATGAAAACCTATGGCTCCTGGTCATTGGCTCCCTCTACTAAGCTACATATATCATTCTTTATGTCCACAACTACTGAGTGGACAATACTTATCCAAGATCCCACCCATAAACCATCCCAAAAGAATGTGCTACCTCATCATCCTTAAATATTATTAGTAGGCCCTAAATTACTTCTGAAGTGGAAAAAGGCATGTGCTCATTGGTTAGCATGCGGTCACACTTTCCATGAACTGGCTGCATGATGACAACATGTTCTATGTAGCTGGGAGGAGAAGACAAGTGTATCGCATTTGTTCGTAATTAAATTAAACAACCCATATTGTCCCTGCCATGATGTCTCGAGTCTCAAAGATCTGTTCTTGCAACAGCGCTACCCTGGTCTTGACACATTTATGAATAACTATTATTAAGAATCATCCTGGTTTCACCACGTGAGCGGTAATTACTTGTTTTTTTAGTCACATCGCGTTGCTCTGTCATGCATAGCCGATCGCAGAGACATTAATCTGCCAACTACTTATGAACTTCCTGGGATGTTCAGTCCATCCCATGGACTTGAAATGGTCTGCCGTGTTATCGTAGCTTAATTTACCTTGACAGCTGACTGCACACAATGTTCTCTTGTTCCGCCATGTAACCCTCCCCTACGAAGCCTTGGGTTTTCACATTCTTTGGAAGGAGCTATGTCCAGCAAACTCCTGAATTAAATGTATTTGTTCAAATAGAGTGTTTAACTGGGGCCTTTTTTATAAAGCTGCAGACCTAATTTTCTGCTGTGTTTGGTGCAGTTTTAAAATGGCAGCTGCTTGTCACATATTTTTCACTGCAGGACACATTTATTTTGCTGTCTACTGAGTCCTGATACATGGCTGTCACATTATATTTCTCCCTACCTATGGTATCAGCGACCTTATCTGCCTTACAATTTCCTGCCCTACTTGTGTAGTGAGCCCCTATCTTGGTAGCACGCCTTCATGTCACCTGATCTATTGTATTTTAAAACACACTAATTGTGCAAGCTAATGCCTTATCTGTCCCCTACTTGTGTGGCGAAACTAACTATTCTTTGTGCCAGCTGCATTTTCAGGAGAATCTAAAGTGCAGTTTCAAATGCGTCCTTTCTTATCTTACAATTTTGTTTCTTCTGAGGGATGTCAAGGGGGCAGAGCCTGATCATGCTCTCTAGTCAATAATTGCCCCACTACAGCCCAAAAGAGCATCAGGTTAAGAATCTGATCTCTTTATGGGTCATTTTTTCATTATAGAATGGATTTTCATAGGGTGACTGGAAAATCCTTTTTGAAGAATTACAACATTGGGGTCTTCCTGATTGTCTTCTTTGGATGCTCATAACCCGATTAGAACATGAGCCCTGAGTCAAGCTCAAATTAGATCCATTTTGTCATTTTACAGAAGAGGTACCAAGCACCCGGGTTGAAACAGGGATGTGTTAGCCCCTTATTTTTACTCAACCAGTATGCAGCTGATCTCCCAGCATAATTAATTAATTAGTGCCCTTTTCCACCCACGAATGGAAAAAACATTTAATTAGCTTGTTGGCTTATGTGGACAAGCTTATCATACTGGATACAAAGCATATGCGCCTTCTGAATGCTTGACACTATAATCATCATTGCTCTAGGGATTATGTGTTGGAAATTAAAGATCTAACGGGAAGGATATGTGCTTTAAAAGGAATCAAACAGTGGAGAGTTATAAATGCACATTAATGGGATACACATAGAAATGGTTTTGTATATAAAATAAATGGGTGTTAATTTTGAGAATATTTTGAAATGAGTGATCATAGGGAGGAACACAAAAAACAATGTTGCTAATTAATGTGTGCTTCAGACTGTTATAACAACCCTTATGTGGGTTATAGTTCATAAAGCCAAACGTTTCCCAATTGGATACGGTTGAGTTATGGAGTATGTAAGAGGTTTGAGGGTCTCTTCAGGAAGAAAGTTCAGGTGTTGTCCCCTGGAATGTCTTTCAGGAAACATAGGGCAGTTTGTATTATAGCAGGATACACAGAGCTCCTGAGGATTATCTTATGGCATATATTGGAGGGAAGCTTTAATGCTAACCTAGTGGGTTTTGGTAATAGAAATCTGGGTATGGTTAGATAACTTGCAATTAACTTGAAATTCAACACTGATGTGTGGGAAGATGGAGTGCTGCTTAAGCAGGAGGTAAAAATTGGATTTTCACTGTGGGCTGATAATAATATTAGAGAGTATTTGAAAATGAAAAATGGCCTGAGTAATATATGGAGCTATTTCCTGCCTTCGCAGAGGTTATAATTACTTTAACCCCTGCTCCGCAGATCAGGTGTTCAGATTCATCTTATTAGAGACACACAAAATGATGGGTGCAAAAAACAATATCCTATAGGTTGGGAAGTCTGTGTCGATATTACAAGGCCACCGAAGTAGTTGACATTTTGATATCTGAATTAGCAGCATATACCGTTTCATAGTGAGCATGTTAAGGATGTTCATTATTTATACTCAGAGGAATTTTGGCTATGAATCCCATTGGGTAGGAGGTCTCCCACATTATTGCTGCATTGGCCCATTCTTGGCATATCAGTAATTAAAAGCAGAATACTGCCCTTTGGGTTTAAGTTGTGCTCTATACCAGTTTATAACATAACATAACTTATTCAAGTAGTTAATTATATTCAAAATATAACTTGTGCTATAAGTAGGTACAGTGAAGTAAGCATAATGATAGATTCATTTTAGTGGAAATGATGAATATTGTTAGGCTTGGAATGGAGCCATAAAATGGTGTAAGTTTGGGTTTTAATTAATGTTTGATATGTCTACGCAACGTTTTTTAAACTATACTAATACAAAAGAACAAGTTACTTTCTTACCTGGTAACGTTCTTTCGATGGGATGGTCCGACGACGTATTCCATATCTATGACAGGTAATCACCACAGCTGTGCTGCTTCGGAAACTTTTCCGGCGTCTGCGTCCTGCGTCGATGACGTCGATACGCCGACGTCGAGGACCTCCTCCGACGTCCGACGTCATCCGATGTGATAAGTAGGACGCACGACGCCTGTAGCCTCAGTTGTAGTTTTTTCCCCCAGAACGTGTGACCTAAGTCAACTGCCAGTCAGACACAAAGCCTTGCGGAACGTAAGCTGCAATTGCAAAAGAAATTCTGCAGCGGGGAAGGCAGGGCGGGAGCGATATGGAATACGTCGTCGGACCATCCCATCGAAAGAACGTTACCAGGTAAGAAAGTAACTTGTTCTTCGAGGGGATTGGGTCCTCCGACGTATTCCATATCTATGACAGACTCCCAAAGCAGTACCAGAGCAAGGAGGAGGGAAAGAATTTAGAAACCAAATTTAGAATAGCCAATCAAATAGCAGAGCAAAGGACCGCCTTGCCAAAGGCCAGATCCTGCCCTCTGATGGAATCGAGGGAATAATGCCGTACAAATGTATGTACTGAAGCCCAGGTGGCAGCATCACAGATGTTACGAATAGGAACACCCCTCTGCAGTGCAGTAGATGCAGCCACACCCCTGGTAGAATGGGCCCGCAAGCCAGCCGGTGGGTCCTTACCCGCCAAGCGGTAACACTCCGAGATGGCCAAAATAATCCAGCGGGACAAAGTCTGTTTCGTCACAGCTTGCCCCAAACGCTTACCAGCGTAACCAATAAAGAGTTGATCGTCCACTCTGACCCGGGACATGCGTGAAACATAAAAGCTTAAAGCTCTCCTAGGATCAAGCCTATGGAGCCTCTCCTCTTCCTTACCAGGATGCGGAGGAGGATAGAATGCCGGAAGAACAACCTTCTGGGCCAAATGAAATTCCGTCACTACCTTCGGAAGAAAAGAAGGACGAACACGAAGGACAACCCTGTCCTTGTGGAAAACAGTGAAGGGTGGCTTAACTGAAAGTGCCTGTAACTCACTCACTCTGCGAGCGGAAGTAACCGCAACTAAAAACACAGTTTTCAGAGTTAACAGCCTCAAAGGGCAAGAATGTAAAGGCTCAAACGGAGCACCCATAAGAAACCTAAGAACAAGGTTTAAATCCCAACCGGGCACCAGGAAAGGTGACGGAGGGAACACATTAGTGAGCCCTTTCAGAAACTGTGAAATTAAAGGGATCTTAAAGTAAGAACACTCATCAGACGAGCGCTTGAAGATGGACAGCGCCGCCAGGTAACCTTTAATGGTACCCACTTGCAAGCCCCTGTGGGCCAAAGAAAGCAAAAAGGACAGAACCATGGGGATGTCACATGCAAAAGGATCCACATTCCGAACTCTGCACCAGTCGCAGAACTTACGCCAACGGCAACGGTACAGAGACTTAGTTGCTGGCCTTCGGGCCGAAAGCAACACCTCCATCACGTCTTCAGGGAGGTCCCAATCCCTATACCTCAACCTTTCAGAAGCCAAGCGTGAAGGTTGAGGGATCTGACCTCTGGATGGAGAACCAGACCCCCCTCCCGTGAGAGCAGATCGTCTCGGTAGGGAAGACGACGTGGAGGGCAGATGGACAAGTCGAGAAGGTCCGGGTACCACGTCCTCCGAGCCCACGCCGGAGCAATGAGGATCATCCGGGAACCGAACTTCCGTAACCTCCGCAGCACTTGCGGGATGACGGGGACTGGAGGAAACGCGTACAGCAGTGGGAACGACCAATCCACCACGAACGCGTCTCCTAAGGCTCCTTTTGGAGGAAATTCCCGCAAGCAGAACCTCTCGCACTTCCGGTTGACACTGGAGGCGAAGAGATCCACTTGAGGGGTCCCCCAAAGGGCGAAGATCTCCAGGAGAATCTCCTGAGCCAACTCCCACTCGTGAGAGATCGCGCTCTGCCTGCTCAGAGCGTCCGCCGTCACGTTTTCGACTCCGGCCAGATGAACTGCCGAGACCGAAACTTCCTGCTGGATGGCCCAGAACTCGAGCTGCATCGCCTCCCTGCACAGAGGAAGTGACCCTGCCCCCCCTTTTTTTTGAGGTAGTGCATGGCCACCGTGTTGTCCGTCAGGATCAGGACATTCCTTCCTCGCACAGTCGGCAGAAAAGCCTTCAGGGCTAGCCTGACGGCCCTCAGCTCCAACAGATTGATATGGAGTCTGGTCTCCGACGGAGACCAACGACCGCTGACTGTCAGCCCGTTGGCATGAGCTCCCCATCCCGTGAGGGATGCATCCGTCACGATCGTCACCTCCGGCCAGGGAAGCCAAAATGGAGCCCCCTTCATCAAGTTGCCTTCGACGGCCCACCACAGAAGGTCCTGGGCGACCGAGGGCGGCACCTGAATCGGGTCCGACATCCTGCCGGAGGACTGCGACCATTGCATCTTGAGTGCCCACTGCAAAGATCTCATGCGCAGGCGAGCCTCTGGCACCAGAAGAATGCAGGATGCCATGAGGCCGAGCAACCTCAAGAACTCGAACGCTGGGAGCGTCTGGGCATGCTGAAACTTGTGCACCATCTGCTGAATGTGAAGAGCCCTCACCTGGGGAGGAAAACACTGCCCCAGGGAAGTGTCGAGCACTGCTCCGATGTACTGGAGCCTCTGTGTTGGCGTCAAATGGGACTTCTTTAAATTGAGGGAGAAGCCCAGCCTGTGAAGGGAGTGGCAGGTGACGGACAGATGATCCAGGACTTGCTCGGGAGAGCTCCCCCTGACCAACCAATCGTCCAGGTAGGGGTAGACGTGAATCCCCCCTTGCCTGAGATGCGCTGCCACCACCACCATGAGCTTGGTGAAAACCCTCGGGGCGGAGGTCAATCCGAACGGCAGGACCCGAAACTGAAAGTGCGAGTCGCCAACCGCGAACCTCAGGTACTTCTTGTGCTTGGGATGGATCGGCACATGGAAGTAAGCATCCTTGAGGTCGAGCGACACCAACCAGTCCTGAAGCTGAAGGGCCTGGAGGACTTGAGAGAGAGTAACCATCTTGAACTTGTCCTTCCTGAGGAGTTTGTTCAAACCGCGCAAGTCCATGATGGGTCTCAATCCCCCGTCTTTCTTGGAAATCATCCCTTGTTCCTCTCCGCTACAGGCACCAGTTCTATAGCGCCTTTCTCCAGCAGGGCTTGAATTTCCTGCGCAAGGAGCGGATCCGGACACTTCAAAGAGAGGTTCCCTGGTGGATTGACGTGAGGCCTGTGCCGAAAGGGAAGACAGTAGCCGTGGGCTATGATCTCCAGAACCCACACATCGGAAGTAATGGCTTGCCACTCTACAAGATGCTGCGCCAGCCTTCCCCCAACCGGCGAACGATGGGACATGGCCTCATGACTGAGTAGGAGCGGCTGCGGCGGTACCTGAGGGCAAAGAGGCAACTGCCCGAGCGGCCTTGGCACCACGGGTACCCTGTCGTCCACCTCTGGTACCCCTGCGCTGGCCTCTTTGACTGCCAGCCCCTCTCGCTTTACTGAAGGATGAGTAATAGCGAAAGGAACCACCCCTCCACTGCTGTCCCCTAGGACGAAAAGGCGGAGGTTGGCGAACTGCAGCGCCCAACGACTTCGCTGCAGCTTTTGAGGTCTGCAACCTCTCAAGGCTCTCGTCAGCCTTGCTGCCAAAAAGGTGTTCACCGTCAAAGGGCATGTTGAGGAGCCGGGACTGCACATCAGGAGCAAACCCCGACTTCCGCAACCACGCAAACCTGCGTATCACGGTGCTCGCCGCCATGGACCTACTGACGCATTCAGCCAAGTCCAGACCCGACTGAACGGACTCGCACATGGCATCCTTACCATCCTGGACCATAGCAAGGAAACCATCCCGTTCATCCCCTTCACGAATATGTTCAGCCGCCAACGCAACACAGTTCCACAGAGTGTGCGTGAAACGTGACAAGGCACAAATGGAGTTGGCCGCCTGAAGCGCCTTACCACCAGAAGAAAACACTTTCTTCGCCCAGCCATCAAAACGCTTGTCGTCCCTATCAGGAGGGATGGTAGGGTACGACGCCTGCTTTGCCGGGGCCGTGGCCGCCTGCACCACCAAACTTTCCGGAGTGGGGTGCCTGGTCAAGTAGCAGGGGTCGCTACTGGCTGGACGGTATTTACGCGACAAGGACTTGCCCACTACCGGGAGACTCTCCGGAGCAGTCCAAGCCGCCGCCACCCTTCTCTGTAAAGCCAAATGGAACGGCAGTACCGGGTCAGTTGGGGGACCAACATCAAGGATGTCCGTCAGGTCATCCTGCACAAACTCCCCTGGGGGAGCAGACCATCCCAGATACTCAGAAACCCTAGCCATAAGGCGCCGGTAAGAGGAATCGGCATGGGAGCCAGGCTCAGGCCGACAAAATTCCACCTCCGGAGAGGTGTCCAGTCCACTGGCATCATGCAGAGACTGCCTCAAATCGTCAAACTGACTATGGCCCGAGACAATGTCATCTGGCACCTGACGAGGAACCAGGCCATCAGAATCCTCATCCGCCTCTGAAATATAATCCAGGTGGCGAAAAGAAGGCACCCGAGAGTGCCTGCTCTTAGCCAGAGCCTTCCTAGGGGGTACACCCGAGACACGGGGCACCTCCGACACAAAAGGCGTCGATGGCGTCGAGTGAATCGGCGCCGCCGTCGAGAAAACCGGCAACGGCGCCGAGAGGATCGGCGTCGACGTCGAGGAAATCGGCGTCGACGTCAGATGCAGCGCCTCCAGTATCGGTGGCGTCGACACAGCCCTCGAAGCCGGAGCCCCGAGCGTGTCCCTCGACGACCTGATCGTCGACGGCTTCGACGACTTCCTCGGAGCCGGAGCCTCGAGAAAGCCTGTCGACGCCCTCGACGCCTCAGACGTCGATGTCTTCCTCGAAGACATCACAGGCGCACACGGTCTCGATCGCGTCGAGGACCGGGACCTGGAACGGGTACGGCGAGAACGAGCCTCCTTGTCCAAACGGGACCTCTCCCGTGACTCGCGCCGACCACTCTTGCAAGCGGTGGCTCTCGACCTCTCACGGCCGACCCCACTCGGGGGCGCGGACGGCTGAGTACCCTGCGACTCAAGAATCGCCAACATCTTCTTCCCGAAGGAAGCCCATTCCTCCGGCGTCGCACGGCTAGTGGGGTAACTGACGGGCCGGGCAGAGTCCTCCGAAGAGGACCTGGAAGGCGACCGGTGACGGCGCTTCCGAGAATGCCTCGAAGAGGCTGAGGAGTGGCGAGACCGACTCCTAGAGGAAGACCGACGAGACTTCCGACGATGACGCGGAGAGTCACCCCTCGAATCATCCGTCGAAAGCCCCGCCGACTTCGACTTCCGGGGCTTGGACACCCGACCTACCGACAATTTCTTCTTACGCTCGCGTAAGGCCTTGGACGTGAGCGACTGGCAGTCGACACAGTCATCCGTGTCGTGGGCCTCCCCGAGGCACCAGAGGCAGGCGTCGTGCGAGTCAGTCACCGACATCTTGGACCCACACTCCCCGCACTTCTTAAAGCCCGGACGCGGGGTTGAAGACGAAGTGGAAGACATCGTCGAAGAAATTCACAACAAACAGGTTCGAAGAACCAGAAAGAACAGAACTCCAAAGAGTCGAGGCGTAGAACCGAGAAACACGAAGCAACACGTTCACGGAAAAAACGGAACTGAGGCTACAGGCGTCGTGCGTCCTACTTATCACATCGGATGACGTCGGACGTCGGAGGAGGTCCTCGACGTCGGCGTATCGACGTCATCGACGCAGGACGCAGACGCCGGAAAAGTTTCCGAAGCAGCACAGCTGTGGTGATTACCTGTCATAGATATGGAATACGTCGGAGGACCCAATCCCTTCGAAAATATGTTTATTCACATAACAACACAAATTGTAAAACATAATGTGCTGAATATGTTGCATACTTCCCTTTTATTGAAACGTAAAATGAAAAATTGGATAATTACATCCAAAAGATATCTAAAATGGGGAGCTGCTTACGCAGCAAAGGTCACAGATGGACTCATGACACTGCACAAAACTTTATTATAAAGGGGGGTAGGTTAAGGGCTGTGGTTGTGGTTTGGTTGAGGGAGAGTTGTAGGGTTGAGAAGGAGTGTTATCACTATAGAGAGCTGGTTGAACATTGCGGTTAAAAGAAGGTCACTATTGCAGGCTGCGGTAAAACCTGAGAAGGGAACCTGAAGATCCTGAAATCTGGGAGAAATCTTGAGGGATGTTGTGAAAGCAGGAAGACCAAAGAAGAATCAAGGCTGTGAGTAATCCTGGAATAATCTTCCCAGGTGCACCTTTCTGTTTTTTTCTTAGATTAGGGTAGAATGTACAAACGCTTTAGATTGACACTCCTTGGAACTTTGTGTTGCAGCTTAGGGTGGCCATGTTATTCAGTAAGAATATAGTTGTCCACCTCTTTAAATGTTTGCTTTGTTAACTAGGGTTTCACAGGAGGGACAAGGACTCTTAAAAATAGGATACAGATGAAAGGATTTGTAAACATCATGAAGGTGTTGGGCACCTGGACTGTCCTCCCATTAAGTTATAACACCCCTGACACAGTTTGCAACAGTGTGTGTGTGTGTGTGTGTGTGTGTGTGTGTGTGTGTGTGTGTGCGTGCGCGCGCGCGCGCGCTTATGGTCAGTTGTGAAGTCTTTTTGTATCACACATTTGTGACGTTCCTATTTTTATAGATGTGTTGTAAATATAAATGGATATATTTGTGGATATATTTGTGCATATAGACAGGTGTAAGCTATGTGTCAAAAATAGAAGGGAGAAATTTCTTCGAAATCAGAAATTGTGGTTCATTTATACCAATGTAAATGGTCAAACACCACTGCAAAAATACTTAGAAAAATAGTAAGACATTGTACAAAAATAAAACAACATGGCTGCCAGTAGCAAGGAGCTTCTACAACCATTTGACACACAATTTTAAAACCATGAGTGGAGGTGGGCAGGATTTAATTATTTTATGACTCCATGCTTTAATGAATATATTAAAACAGCTGGCACAAGTTCTTGGTTAATGTCATTTAATTGAAATAATTTGTACAGTTCATTCAAATTCTGTCAAGCAATCCAGAAGAAAGAGTAAGATTAAGACAGACATACATAAGTAATCATATATAATATTATGTCCACTGCAATCCATCCTTACAATCAGTGGCCTTTGTTGTAAAAAGTGGGTGGATGGGAGGGAAATGTTTGTGAGTATTTACTTGCGATACATTTTAAAGAAATGCACACGGTACACTTGCTGTGGACAAATGTTCCTCCTGTCTGTGACTATCCCTCTGCTGCACTAAAAAAACATTCTCACTGGACACGTGCTGGGTTCAAATGCAACAAATGCGAAATCACAGCACAGTGCTTTCTTCTCTTGCCAGCACTGCAGTGGCTCTCACATCGCACCTATGTAGCATTTGTCTTGCACAAATTCCATAGTAAGGTACAAGGTCTAGCGCTTGCCCATTACACACTACAGAGAAGAGAACGAAAGTTGGTAATCACCAAGAAGGGTGTGGGATAACTCTTTGACTAACAGACTTCTGAAGTTTGGTCACCAAAATATATTTGCACCAACAGTAATTGAAGCAGGCTATCATTCTGGAAAAGAGTACTGCTATGTGTACCTGGAAATGTTGGTCAAGAAAAGTGTCCAAAATGTAAATGTTACAACACTTACAGCACAGATATGTTGGTCAAAATGCAAGCACATGATTATTTTCCCACATAGGGTGGGGAGCTCCTCAAGCTCTGCTACATGACCCTGTAAATACCCTGTACTCTATGGTGCATTTTTAAGGCACTATTTTAGAAGGGAAATTAGACTGAGAATTGTACCTATGACCACGTCTTTGAAACTCACCCTCACAGTTACCTCCTCCAATGGCCTTAGCACCTTGCAAATAAGGAGAATAAATGATCGCTGTGGAAGTCCTGGCAGGAGAGTATACCAGGTACATTGAGAATAGTTAAAAACCTGGCACTCGAGTATACCAGGTCTTGGGGAAAGTGAAATTGCTTCATGAAATACTGTGTTTCCTGGCAGGAAAGTACACCAGGTATTCCAGAGGAAACTGAACATTGTTTAATAAAGAACTGGGAATCCTGGCAGGAGAGTATACCAGGCATTCTAAAGAAACCTGTCACTGTTTAAGGAGAATTGGGATTCCAAGTTGGAGGGTACACCAGGCTTTCACAAAGGAAGCTGAACCTAATAAACAACTTGTATTATTAGAAAGTCTGAGAGCTGGAATATTATGTAATATTCTAGGAGAAGGGAAAAGCCCTTCCTCCCTGTTTTTCTGGGAAATTCTTAACATGTATATTTTGTTTTATCACGTTGGAACTTTGTGTTTGATCTATTAGGCTAAAGCATTAAAAGTTTGGCTAACAAAGGTTATCCCTACCACGTTTTGTTATTTTTAAAGCGTGAGGGTCAGATTAGACATTTAGACACGCAACAGAAGACTTTTTACTTTGACATCCTGATTGTTCACTTTGTTTGTTTTATTGAGGCAGGAAAACCCCTCCTAGATGTAGGGAAAGATAGGCATTTATCACACCCTTCTTTTGTTAATAAAACATTATAGCCACAAAATCATGCTGTTGTGTCCGCCTCTTACTCTGGACTCCTCACAATAGGGAAATTAGAATTTATTGGCTTGAGGTAATGCTTGCCCCAAGGGCTCTCTAAAGGGACATACGCTGTAGGACTTCTGAGGTAGTGCTTTAGCTTTATCAGACCTCTCGGGGGACTGGGAAAAGGCCATCTGGCCGCCATTTTCTGACTTCACTGGTTCATACCATTTCAGACAATGGAGCCCTATTCTTCGCTGGAAGGGCGCAAGGGGTGGTGGCCCCTATGCCCCTCACTTGAGGAGGTGGACGTCAGACATCATCAGACTAGAGCGACCAACTTGGAAGTAGAGGATTAAATAATAACGAGAGATGAGCTGGAAACGGAAGATGGAATATGGAAATAAACAAGGAGTACTATTGTTATGTTGCGATGGCATGAAGGGTCAAACGAAAGTGACATGTATTGTAAGGGGCCAGACCATGGGGAGATATTAGGGGAAAACCAATTGATGACGGGTTAGCAAGTTGGTGGTAGCTTTTGCCAGTTCTATGACTGTGATTCTCTTAGTTCTATCTCTCGGTTTTTCAAAGATTAATGTAGCAAAATACCAAGGATTGGCTAGTGTATAATGCCACGGGTACTGGTTAGAGTAACAGTTTGGAGAATGGGTAAGGCCCAGAATTAAATAGGGACAGGCGGATAATTGCATGGTGAGAGTCCTTATCCCTGTCAGGACCACTCTGCAGTGTCTCTGGTTGCTAAATGTGAATCCCCTTTCCTCTCAGGACCATGAAGGAGTGGAGTCAAAGAATGCCTGGGCGCCTGGGTAACAATGCAAGTGACGAGTGAATGCTAATTTAAATATGCAAAGGAAACTGGGCAAACAGTAATCGAAACAGGCTGAGGAAACACCAATTGGGTCGCACAACCATGATATGTTTAGGCAATTTACTAGTTTGTCTTGTGATTATTTGGTCTCATGGCACTTCATGGCACTATTTGACTCGACGTAATAAGGCAAACTCAATTTCCGACTGAGGGAACGTTCAACTTGGATAAAGTGGGAGCATTTAGAAGGGCTTTGGAGGTAGAAGGTACTAAGTTACCAGCAGTACAGTGTGGAGCATTTTCCACATGGCTGGAAGTGGCAGCAGCCAGGAGGAATGATGGGAAAATTGTAGGACTGAGGGAAATTAATGATCAACTGAGGGTACAAATAATGTTTCTGAGAGGTAGAAGAGGAATGGAAGGTGCTCAGAAGTTGCCCAAATAACTCAGGAGGGGGCATAGATAAAGACACGGGAGAAGATGATCGAGAAGATCAGGATAGTGAGACACCAGAAGATACCCTTGAATATTTCACTAGTATGAGACCACTTATACGGCAGAGGCAGGAGGAGGCACAGCAGGAGGCACCCTTGGTGGAGATGTCTCCTTTGGTGCCTTCTACCCTGTGACCGAGTGGCCTGGTGTCCACAAGGGCACATGCGTCCAGGGTGCAGCTGCCCTGATATGCTCACTCTATGATGAGGTGAGGTACGATATGTGGAAGGATTCACACCCTTTCCAAGCTCCCCTCCGGCAAGTACCATCTGGTCATGAGAACCGAGAACAACATCAGGGTATGGGCACAGTCCACATACCCTGGACATCCAGTGCCCTTATGACACTGGCAAAGGAATTCCCCAATAAGGGAAGAGCTCCAACGATTTGTGGAGTAACTGCAGACAGTAATACAGTGTTATAACCCGTTATGGGCTGATATGAATCAATTTATGATGCTAGTGATGCCACTGAAGTGATCCGATTAGTGGAGAAGGCGACTTGGCCAGCTGCCAAACCAAGCAGAGGGAACGCCCTGGTGCAGGCAAGGGAAAGGATAGTGACAGCAGTTACAGAGGTGTGTACTAGAAGGACTGATTGGTCAAAAATATCAAACTGTAAACATAATAAGGGTGAATCTCCCGATGATTACTTGTATAGGCTAAAGATGGTGTTCACTCAGCAATATGGTATTACAAAGCAAGAGGAGATAGCTCAGGTCATAGCCAACTCGTTTGTTTCCGGACTGCCTTGGAAGGTACATCTAAAGCTTAAGAATGTGTGTATAGGCTGGCAGACCAAGCCATTTGCGGAGATGGTGACAGTGGCAAATCATTGTGTCACTTGCCAGGAGCAGAAGGAAATGGTTGAGAACAAACTTATGATGTTGCAGATACAGAGTCTTTAGAGACAGGTGCAGGGGCAGCTGGCACACAGGGCCAATCAGGCCCAAAAGGGGGCTGACAAAAAGCTAGAGGCATAGCCGGAGGACCGGCAGGTCCGTAGGTATACCAAACCAAGCAGGGGGTATATATGGGACAGCTGCAACAACCGTGACAATGGTGCCAGCTCGATCAACAGCAGGTGTGGGGAGCACAGGGTCAGCACGTGCAGGGAAATTGAAATAATAGAGCCATGGAACCAAACCCATTGATTTTTAATTATTGTAAGCAGCCGGGCCATTGGAAAAATTAGTGCACATTTAATCCACAGAGGGCACAGCCACAAGATAACACTGCTCCCAATAATGCCCAAATGCCAAAACAAGGTGGGCAGGTCCAAATGCAGACAGCTCCAATTTGGCCTATGCGCTAATTTCCAAATCCAAACACTAAGACTTTCATCTCTGAACAAGGGGTGGGAGGGGATTTAAATGAGTTCTGAGAAACAGAAGGGGAGGGTAATCTGGAACAAGTATTATCCCAATCGAACATAAAGGTTCTTATGTACAATCTTAGGTGCAAGGGACACTGGTGCTGGGTTTGGTGGAAACAGGGGACAATAGATCTGCTTTGCAAATGTATATCTTTCCACATGTTCCTATATCAGGAGAGACAGTGAGAGCGGTAGCCATATCGAATACTACTGTTGTACACCACATGGCAGAGTCCCTCAATGTCACTTTAGGGCCCATTACAGATCAACATGGCTTTAAGTCCCACATCACCTGTACATTTACTGGGGAGAGATTTGCTGTCCAAAATGAGGTGCACCATCTATTGCACCCCAGATGGCTACACTAAGGGAATAAACAGGAGGTAGAGTAGTGGAGAAAGATAAGCAATGGTTGGAAGACATTGATTTTATACCTGTGTTTGTGGACCACCCATGATAATGAGGTGGGATATATATACACACTGCTGAACCAGTGAAGATAAAGGTAGATCCGTTTAAAAGATAACCCCTGCACACTCCAATACTCCCTGAAGCCTGAAGCAGAGGCAGGTAGTCATTGAATCTTTTCTGAGTTAGAGAATTATTGTTCCAACCAGTAGCCCATGCAACACTACTCTTTTTTCTGTGAAGATGCCAGGTAAGGGGGTTTATAGTTTTATTTAAAACTTGCAAGCTATCAATACTGTGGTGATACCTTCCTTTCCTGTGGTGCCAAACCCGGCTACCATATTGTCCTGTAGGTCACCAGATGCCATGCATTTTATGGTGGTTGATTTGTGTTCAACTTTTCCTCCTTTCCTATACATCAGAATAGTCGGTACATGTTTGCATTTTCACATAGGGGTGTCCAATATGCATGGACCTGTTTGCCTCAGGGGTATACAGAGTCCCCATCCCTCTTTTCACAACAGCTGAAGAAGGATCTGGGTGATATACCATTTCCTGGGTAGTCAGTGTTGAGGCAATACGTTGATGATGTGTTAATCACATCCCCTTCATACGAGGCTTGTAAGGAAGATACCAAGTTACTGTTGACAGCATTGGCACAAAGAAAGGACATAAGGCTTCAAAGAAGAAGCTACAGTTATGTGCCCTAAGGGTACATTATCTGGGACATGGCATTATGAAGGGATGTCGGCTGAAATCCGTCTCCTTGAAAGAGACTGTTTATAGCATACCATAGCCCCAGACTATAACTCGAATGCAAACTTTCTTAGGGGCAGTGGGTGCCGGATGGAGAGGCATGTTTCTAGGTAAGAGAAAGCGTGAAGCGCTGCGCCTTTATTGTCTTTTAAAGCCAATCTGTGTTTTCTTCTTCTTCTCCTCACAGGCCGCTGTGGTGCTGCAAGTGGATGAGAGCGCGATGAGAAACAGGCCTCCGGAATCCGTTAAGGTAAGTATAGCGCTGTGCGGTTGTTTAATATTGAAAGCGAACCTGAATATGTCTCTTTTCCTTTGCAATTGTTGCTGTGGTGCTCCGGATGGAAGAGTGGCGTAGCGCAATGGAATTCAGGTAAGACTGATGGAATTCGATGTTTTGGAAGCGCGCGTTCTAATATTGTTTTTCCCTTTCTCATTATTGCAGGTCGCAATGTTCGAACAGCAGCTGTAGTAGCGGTTCGCCGGAAGTCCTTAAGCTAGTACTCACAGGTGAGTGATGTTTCTTCTTCTCTCGGTTTCCACAGATTGCAGCCCAGTTGAGGTGCTGAGTGCTGGATGGTGTTTTCTCAGGTAAGACAGAATAATCTTGTTCTTGCAGGATTACAGGAAGATGCTGAACACCAGGAGCTGGACACGGTGAGCGTCACGCTGCTGGTTGCAGAATAACACGAAGCGTGTTCTGCAGTCAGGGTGTGGTTTATATAGCCCAGGTAAAGTAGTACCAGGGAAAGTACTTCCAGGCCTGCCACACCCAAAACACTAGACCGCATGGCTTGGTTCTTAGAACTAGACTTGTGGGTGCTTCCATGTTGGATTTAAAGGCCCATGTACATAAATGGAACCTAGTTTGAACAGCCCTTCCTTCCTACATATGAGCCTGGTGCCAAAGGCGCCAGGACTGGCTCCAGGAGCCCTTTTGCAGGGGTTTTAAGGCTCTCAGGGTGGGTTCTGGTGGGAGCCTTCTTGTGGCACAACTTGTGCCCCCTCACAGTGGTCATGACATGTGCTTTAATCCTCGAAATTCTGCTGTTTCCTGTTGCTGCCAGAACCTGTTCCTGCTCCGGTTCCAGTGCCCTGTGCTCCCTGCCTGATGTCAGGTCCAGGGACAGAAGAGTTCACAAGGTTCCTGTAGGTTTGGGGGTTCAATATCTTCTCTTTGATTCTGTACTGTAACTTTGGTTTAGGCCTTAACTCTTGCTTTTAGAGTAAGGATGTGCCCCCAAGCCAAGTTGGAGGACGAGACTTTACACCCTGATTGGCTATTCAGACAATAAAGACTTGAAGGTCAACATTCTAAACTGACTTTAATTAGTCAAATCTCAGGTGGCAGGACATGCTTAAGAAAGCTCTTAATAATTAGGCCCAAAGTCCCAAGCAGCAAGATACTTCATCTGAATTTTCTGAAGAACCCTAGGAAGAGTATCTGGAGTCTGGATAGTTGAGAAACTGTAAAGAAGAAATAATCTGCAGTGACTGAAGGCAGCCAATTTCACACTCGTGTTCATCTATACTAATGTTTATTTTTTAAAGCAATAAGAACTGGGGTTTTTCTACAGTTTTTGAATAAGAATAATTTATTTGGCGTCAAAAGAAGTACTTGTTGAGAAGATGTACATTTCAAATAACGTGGGTTTGTTTATGAGTGGCATGCTATGTTCTGCGCGGCGTGCTACTGAAGGACAGAGAGGGGCATACAATCTCTAACCTGTGTCACGATCAAATAACTGCTCGGAACTGCTTGTCTTCGCGATCAGCTGCTTCTTGACAGAGGAAGTGTTTTGCGCGGCTCACGCGTCAACAGCATGGAGGCTCGTAGGAGAGGTCAGCAAGTTAAAAACTGCCAGAGACAGAAGGGTGGCTTGTGCGGCTACTCAGCGTACGTTTTGAGACATACGAGGCCTAAGCGCCCTCTAGAGGACATCCTCAAATACTGCATGTGTGGAGAAGTTGTTCATTCTCCTTTTCTTCAATAAAATTAGTTGAAAGGACGCTGTTTCGTGGACATGAGTAAGACATATGTGTTAATGAACTAGAATTGAACCATGAAAAGAAACAAACCATATCTGATCTACAATAATTGAAGAAGTAATCCTTGAACTGTAAATCAGCAAGAGACCAAAGGCCTCCTCACAAGTTGCTGTAATAGCGTTAGCGCCCACAAGTCCGGCAGTATTAATCTGAATAATGGGTTGGGCGTCAATAGTAAATCCTCATTCCCCATTGTGTCCATTGGGGTATTTTCAGCGCTAATACTACGCGCTAATACAGCCAGCGGTAATTTCCAGAAAAAATCTGGAGGTACAACAGCCCATTTAGCACCCAACTCGTGATAGGGCAAGCCCTTAAATGCAGCGGTAATACTGATACTGTTGCAATTAAGGGCTACAGCCTAACTCGTGATGAGGCCCCAAGACTTCATAGTGCAGCCAGAATAAATCTGGACACTATTCCTGAAGTAAATGTTAGCTTAGTCCCATTTAAGTAAAGACCTTACCAAGAGGATTCAAGCCAGAGTTTGTTGCCCACAGAAGAAAAGCAATTTGTCTTCAAAGAACTGACAAGAAGAACTCAGATAGGAAGTCTCTAAGCACTAGACTTTATGTACAAGTACTCTTAGCAGAGGGCAATTCAGGTATGTTATAGACTCAAGGAGTTAATGAGAGAGGGTAGTTTATTGATGATGTAAGTTAACTTATTCTTTCTCGCCCCAATGCAGATATCCGCCAGAGTCAAGACCAGGATTCTGATCAGTTTTTTTTTTTGTCCACTTCCCCTTTCCCTTAGGGGTGTTCTGGGCTCACCTGTTTTTTAAACCAGGTTGGTGGTGCAAAACCTTGGAGCTACTGTGGGGTTCAGCAGATTGTGACGACATCAAAGAAGATCTCAACCTGACACCTGGCAGCCCAACTACTCTGCCTCCCCTCCCCTACCTTCTGCATTACACCTTTGTTCTTCCTGCAATGCAGCCCTGCTCACCTTCTTGCAGTCTCCTGTCCCCTGTCTGCAGCCCCTTGCTCCCTACAACCAATTCAACTGTTCCATGCCTGCAGTTCCTTGTGCCCATAGTTGGTGTTCACCAGCTTTAGCTTCCTAGATTCCAGTCCTGAGTTTCCTTGTTCTCTGACTACAGTTCTGCCCTTGTTATTCTAGCACAGAGTTACTGTCCCTTGTATTCCTGTTACATCCTACAGTCCAGTCCTTGTTATCCTAGTCCAGAGTGTCAGTCCTGAGTTTTCCTTGTTTCTGGTCTACAGTTCAGTGTGCTGTTCCTTGATTCCGGTCCATAGTTTCTAGTCTGCTGTTCCAGTCTCCAGTAGCTTTGCATTTAGATTCGTTTTCTACTTGCTTTTCCTCTTTCATTCCTGGTCTCTGTCCTGAACTTTGACTGCCTAGTCTTCCCTAGATATTTCTCTTATCGTTCTTGTCCTTACTCATGCTTCTGTTATTCCTTTGTTCAGCCTTTGGCTGCTGGGTTTCCCATCAGGCAATCTCTGCCCCTTTGTCTTGTTTTACTTGTAGTCTATAGTGAATTTAATGTGACAGTGTGTAGCATTGTGTTTCCTCAGAAGCCATCCAATGTAAGTTCCGGCTGGACCCATACCGGCTTGTCTCGTGCAAGTACACTCCTGGTTTGTGCCATAGGGTCCAGACACAAAAGCCACTCTTGCTGCCACCTTCCATGGGCTTGCAGGGTGTGGTGTCTGTAAAAATAACTTACACAGAGGCATTGAGCTTCCCTTATAGCTGTGGCTAGTCTCTAGTCCAACCTGTGTATACACCCCTAGTGGGATTCCTCATTGTGTGTCCAGTGCATGGTTCCCATCCCTTCTTGTTCACCATTGAGGTCCGCCCTTTCTTCCTGTTCCGTTGTTCAGATTTACCTTGTTTATTCTTGCTTCTTGTTTACCCACCTGTTGTATGCGTTTGCCTGCCCCCTTACATTAGCACAGCCACCCCAAACCCACCTGGGTGTCCTCTGCAACTCCTGACACCTACAGAATAATGTGGGGAAAAGTGTGCCGATCAGACCAGGGGTGCATCCTCCCCCTTATCGCCCATTTGTAGGGTTACAGATTGATTTTCTTCAACTGCCAAAGTACAATCAGTGGCAATACCTGCTAGAGAAAGAGGATGGGCCTCATTACGACTCAGGCGGTAAGGGGTTTACGGCGGCCGACCCTTACCGCCTGATTTTGAGGTCCCTTAGCGCCATGGAGGTTTTAACACCTGCTTTTAGCAGGTGTTAAAATCCATGGCGCTAAGGGACCTTGATGTTAATTACGCCACCGTAATTTACGGTGGCGTAATTAACGCCTTCCCCACTCCCATTATGCCCTATGGGGCAAAAATGGGAATGGGAAAGGGTAAATGGGGATTGGGGACTTACCACCCCGCCAACCTCGGAATGGGGCGGTAAGTCCGCCAACCACCATGGCGTAAACGTAGTTTACGCCATGGTGGTAAAGGTACGACCCAGGCGGTAACTTACCGCCTGGGTCGTAATGAGGCCCGATGTGTTTTCCGGGTGGGTGGAAGCCTACCCCTGTAGGAAGGCAGATGCAGCAACTGTTGCAAACATATTGATTTGGGAGTTTATACCCAGGTTCGGAATACATGTATGTATTAACAGTGATTAGGGAACTCACCATGGGAGTAGAGAGACAAAGTGGGGTTTTGAAGAATTAATTGGGTAAACTGTGTAAGGAAACAGGGTTGAAGTGGCCAGAAGCCCTCTCACTGTTTCTATTTAGTATGAGAAGTACACCAAAGTGGTTTGAGTCTGTATGAAATTTTCTATGGAAGACCTATGAGATACCATGTAGCACCACCGGTGAAAACTGTACTAGACCATTTGCAATTGTCGGATGATCGATTCTTGGAATACGTCAAGACATAATTGTCTTCTGCCAGTCTCATGCACAATCAGGGTCATGCTGCTCTGCCATGGGAACCAGGCTCTGCGGGTCATTTGTTGCAACCCAGTGACAGTATCTTGATAAAGGTTCACCAAAGAAAGACAGCTCCAGCCCCCAGGTGGAAAGGGCTGTAAATGGTGCTTCTCACCTCAAACTTAGCTGTAAAGGTTTGGTGGCACCCAACATGGGTTCATGTGAGTCACTGCAAATGGGTGGTAGCCCCCGCAGTGTAGTTCCTGTTTCTTTGCTGATCCGTCTACATGTGCTGGCTTACATTAATGAAGTTATAGGAGAGCATGACTCTATTGTGCAAACTATTTTAGCCATGAAAATATTGTCTAACGTTGTGGCATCGGTTTATGTCAGTACCTGGCCGTGGGAGAAGAAAAAGTGGATAGTGCATTGGCAAAGGGGAATCTGCAATCTAAATGGACAGGAAGAATAGGGCGTCAGTGAAAGTGTACTCGAATCTACTGATGTCGATTGCCTTTTTTCAGACAATTTAGGCAATAAAACGTGTGCTATGATTCAGCATTTACAGTCCCCAGAAATGGACATAGGGAAGTTTATGACGTATACTCAAGTGTATAATCAACGGTTATGGTACAACACTGTGTCGAATCTGAATAGAGCTGTTTATGGATCCATAGTGTTAAATACAACTGTAGCCACGGTTTTGTTTACTGTTCCTTTGTCTGCTTTTCAGTTGACTACCCATTACCATAATTGCACAAAGGGGACTTGAATCCAGTTAGCACAACAGCAAAAGAATTGGTTTGACAGACGACAGAAAAGGGTAGTAGTCTATAAAATGTGGAGTGGGGCTAATACTGCACTTGCAGCCTGGGATATTGTAGAGAAGCCCCTCAATGCTCACACAAGACAAAATAAAACCCACTAGGGAAAAAGACCCAGCACACCTCTTGCAAGGAGAAAAAAAGGTGTATTTCCACAAAAATAGATATGCGCCAGCAAAGCACTCTTCTGCCGTGGAACGATCTGCAAAAATCCGCAAAAGCAACACTTTAAAAAGGCGCAAAGGTCACAAATCAGAGTGGCTGGTCGGCGTGACCCTCTTCATAGGCTACCTGGTCAATAAGGGATGCCAGGTCAATGGTCTCAGCCTCTTCTGTCCATCTTCTTCCACATGGGCTCCTCCTCACACATCAGCGAACATACAATAATTGCCAATTAGGAAATAAAAACAAAACATTCTACATCTCTCAGCTAATGTGCACCTGGTACTGCAGACACGGTGCAAGAAGATACATACATTAAGGCCATATCATTGCACCCACTAGTTTGATTCCAGACACGTCTGCCCCCATCCAAGGCTTCCCTCCCTCATTTTAGCTATGTCGTTTTAACCCTCCAGGCACACCGCAGCACAAATCACGTGACCTATGCTGTAGGCAACTGATCCCTGTGTTCTGATCTTTTCTGATCGATTGGGGGCTTAACAGTTTTGTGGTCGTAGGTCTGGAGCTGACTGGTAGTTTGGAATGCTAGGGGCCCTGCGAGGGTAAGGTTTTGGGTGAAATTACTTAGGACTGGGAGAGGGAAGGGCAGAGGCTTGTGCCCGCCTTCTTGTGGGATAGTTCTTTGCAGAGGGCTCTGAACCCCTTCGTGGCCTTGCAGGGTGCATTCATTCTGATATACAAATGCTGACAACATGACACAATGAAGGGTCTATGAATCTCTACGGCTCTGGCCTTTCCCATTGGTCATGCTATAACCTATTCCTGCATGCATACACTTATTTTCCCGTGTGTGGCTTCGGCCTGCGGGCCTAACTGCAGCGCAACGCTAGGCCTCGCTTTCAGTATGGCGGCAATGATCTAAGATGGCGTTTGATTCCCATTGTACTTTAAAGCTAAGAAGACAACAACAGTGTTCCATAAACATGCGCTGTCACATTCACATAACAATGAGACTGGTCATAAAATAAGTGTCTTGATGTTTTATTCAATGATTGATACTGTTGTAGCCGACACATGTTTCGACCATTTGGTCCGTTTCAAGGCACAGTATCTTATCTTACTGCAATATATTGTATGGACCACTCAGTTGTTGTATGATGAAAGACGCCTTATATTGGCTCCATATAGCCTTCCAAGTTGTTAGACGACGTTGACCATGTGAATAAGCCGGTGCACGGCCCCACGAAAAGTGATGTTCCAATGTCAGCATCCTCCTGACCAGCCGTGTGATATTCAACGCTCGCTGCCGATTTCATAAAATAATCAGGGTGCATGCAAATTAAGAAAGACATTGAGATTTGTATTTGGAACATCACTTTTCATGGGGCGTGGCGTGTGAAGAGGTGCAAGATTATCTGAACACTCAATTGATAACAATCAGAGAAAATGTGTGACATAATAGCTGGCGAAGACTGTTGGAAGAATGACTCTGGGATACCAGACGTCTATGGCAATGGAGGAATTTCTGGAAGTACAGTGGCTGGTAGTGTGAGGTACTGTGAGGATCATTTTCAGGGCATCCGCCAATCAAAGGACTATGGGCGCTGGCCAGCAATATACAGCCTGGAGAGTGGGCAGGATGTGATGTGGTGGATTATGCATCACGAAATATGGGTAATCAAACCACCCACCAAAGCCTCCCGATATCGGATCTCTGCTCCCTGGATGTCCGCTGATTTGTAGTTTAACCCTGGTTCATTTTGGGAGTTGATGCCTTTGCACCCCCAACATTGAAATGTTTGAGTAAGCTGAGTGAGGGACAGATAGTGTTGGTTAGTAAAACTGCCAGAGTGTCATGTGCATTTCACTGTTATACAGGTATAAGCAGTTTACTGTTTTAGAAAAGGACGGTAAAGGTGAATGTCGAGTTTTTCAAGTGGTTGCCTAAGTTAGAACCAGATAGATTACAGGATTTAGAGGAAGTGGAAGAAGCAGTAAGACATGTAACAGATGTGAAAAATAGTTTGCAAGTGTTGAAGACAGTGTTTAAAGAAGACAAACAAGCATTTGAAGTGGCTCATCATACAGCCAAGATATGTGCTACAGGAGAGGTTTTGTGTGGAGTAAATCAGGACGTGTCTGTACAGCCTTACGTTACCACTGCAGTATATCCCTTAGTATTTTCTCAGGGGTAATCTGGTATTGTACAAGATGCTGTCGCCAGTCAGGAGCAGTGGTATTACAAAATGGACCCTCCAGCCCGCCTCTTCTTAGGTTGGACCCTGACCGTAGCCCCTCCTTCGCTCTGCAGGAAACTGTGATGTTACCGAAGGAATTGGGTTGGGAAAATTGCTGGAAACCCATGAAGATGATTGTGTTCAATGTAAACACTAATACTTGTATTGGTAGATGGTTTACCTGCATAATTGAAAATCAGCAGTAGACCATAGTCAGGGGAGGAATAGAATAGAATTCCCTGTACAAAGTTAAAACAGGTGAATGGGGAAGATGCCGGGTGCAAGAAGTGTAGTGAGATTATTTGCGCAGTAAGTGCAAACGGGGTCTGTGAAAATTGATGGCACCCTGGGGTGGGGAGAGAAGAGGATGTATGTTAGGATGATGCCTTAAAGGCATGTGATAACGAGTGAACATAAATGAGGGTAAACAATGTGGAAGGAGGAGTTTAGGAAGACATCTGAATGCTCAAAGTATCACCCTTTTCTATATGCCGGAGTGTTTATTATTTTTCTTTTCTTCTGGTGGATATTGGAGAGGGAAATCATAATTTATTGGTTTGAGGTTATGCTTGCCACAGGGAATCTCTAAAGGGGCATGCGCTATATGACTGCTGCGGCAGCACTCTCAGCAGCTCTCAGGGTGACTATGAATGCCATCTGGCCGCCATGTTTGGGTTTCACTGGCTTATACCAGTTCAGGCAATGGAACCCTATTCTTTGCCGGAAACTCATCTGGTGCGGTGGCCCCTATGCCCCTCACTTAAGGTGGTGGATGTCAGACCAGAGGGACCGACTCAGAAGTAGAGGGTCACGTGATGACAACAGGTGGGATGTAAATGGAGGACGAACTATGGAAATATACAAGATGTACTATTGTTATGTCTTGGGACAGGAAGGGTCAAACGGAAGTGATATGTATTCTACTTGACCAGACCATGTGAGTAAGGGTAAGGCGAATTGCAGGCGGTTTGGGTTAGCTTGGGTTGTGGGTTAGGGATGTGCTGTCCGTTTATTAGTTTGACAACTTGCAATAACTGGCATCTTGCCTTGTCCATTCTCGATGAGACTCCTTAGTCCTTTGTTTTGTTTTGCGTTGATAATGGTTAGATGCACTTTCTCGCCTTTTGACTTGGAGTGCTTTCGATAGCGCTGTGATGAACTTTTCGATATATCTGTGAAACTGAAGACCCTGAGAAAAAGGAACCTTCCACCTTGGAGCCACACATGCCATCAGTTTGTGAGTTTGCAAGCGGTGGGGTGTTTGTGGTTGTACAGGCTTCATTTTCCAAAAGCTCTGTCAGTATTGACTAACACATGTTCACTCCACTCCCTTGAATTGCAGTTGCTGCAGCCATCTCCATTGTGTACTCCAGCACTAGAAGACCATGAGTGCTGTTACTCATCTTGCTGGCATGGTTGCATACTGACAGGTGGTGCTTTTTCATGTGGGCTGCCTGCCCCAAAGTACCCAGATGGGAACCTAACTTGCCCGCGCTCAAGTAAGGCACAAAGTCCCATACTGGTGACTTTGTGTGCGTCAAGGAGATTTTTCTGCTGAATCCAGTTTTGGAGCCTGGGGTTAGATCCATTAGGTCCAATAGGTACAGGCGTATGGGGCAGGTAGGGCCAGAGCATGTTTTTGCCAAACATACCATAAACCCAATGCCATTATAGGGTTACTTTCTGAATGTCGGCCGATGGCAGTGTGCTGAAAAGAATCACGGTCGTCACACTGGGTCCCCAGACCCTCAATGGTTCCCCCATCCAAATGGTGACCCTGTGCCTACCAAGTAGTACAGTTGTGGGATTGTTGGCAGGCACACTTGGCTGTCATCTCTAACCTCTGGGTTTCCTGTTGGTTTGTCATTGAAGACTCTACTCACCAGCACCACTGATGCTTAATGAAAAGGCTGGCAGTGTTTACGTCTGGGTCTTGAACTCTGTGCAGAAGCCGCGTAGTTGTCAGTCACTCAAGCAGTAAAGTGAACAACAGCACAACCTCAGATTTACAGTCCCTCAAGTGAGTAAAATGCTGTGACCTTTAGTGAATGGGTCAAAGTAAAAAGGTAAAGTGAAAACATCCATGGATTGTTAATTCCCCAAAGGTTATTAATGTTTCTTATTGAACTGTCCATTAAGAACCATAATGTCTCAGAAAACCTTTGACAACGCGCCTACTCCCAAAAGCGCAGGACCAGTATTCAAACATGTGTTGCTCTGCGTTGTCTGTCTTCCTGGCACTAATGTTTCATAGTCTACCTAAGTCCGATACACCTTTTTAGTTTGGGCTGATTGGTGCGCTGAGAAGATTGATAGTGCTTTGTGTATTCCTCAACAAGTGAAGTAGCACCCTGCAAAAGGACAGAAACAACACAGAATTGTGCAGAATGCATGGTCTGCAAGGTAGTGGAGGAGGTGCGCTTGCACTATAAAAGGCGGAGCTGCGCTGTAACCTTGAATGCATTGAGTGCACTTCTGGCACCAACTTCACAATCTCTGATCCATGGGGTTTTAGTAGGGTAGGCCTTCCCCGACAGACTTTGACAATGGTGTGACAAAGAGGACTTGTCACAGCAAATTTGGCAACATGGGAAGCACCTAAGCTTTTATGGAAATACTGTGGGATAGCAAGATCAGCCCTCTAATAGGAGGTAAGATCAAATAATGGTTGTACCTTCATAAATGATGCCAATAACTGGGAAGCAGAAGCCTGCGGTATAGTAAAATTGTGGTTTTGTCAAAAGTCGTTTAAAAGGCAGTGCCTTCTCGGCATTGCATAAGGGTTTGCAGTTGTTGACACTGATCTGGAAGCTTCTGTACTGTTTGTCGAAGAAGGCTCTGCAACAAATTGCCCATAAGGGCCACATTAGTAGGTTCAGAAAACCTAGTAACTTACAGGTATGTTCACTGTGGCTGGCTATGCAGATTAGCAAGTCAAGAACCATGTCTAGTGTGGAGGCAATCTGCGAGGTCAACATCCATAGAGAGGCAACGGCCTCAAATGGAAAAGAGGTTGACAACCAGACATGTAAACCATTGCTCTCACTCTCTCCTGTCAAGTTTAGAGGGAATGCTGAGAAGGAAGGCTGGGTTAAAAACCCTAAGTCAATCATGGAGGCAGGTGAAATGGATGGTAAACTCTGTACCAATTAGACACGAAGGGATGACGTATAGCCTCTGCTAAAGTACAGCCTCTGCCACACAAAAATGCATTCTTGGGGATGACTCTTCTTTCTCCAACATTGAAGTGGTAGATAGAAATGCTAGCTGGCCCCAACATTGGTGGAGACAATGGCCTCATTACACAGACGGCAGTAACCATGGCGCTGTTAGCACCATGGTTGCCGCCGGTATTTTACCGAGTACGCCATGGTGAATGGCGGAATTACCGCCCTATTCCAAGGTGTGTGGGGGCGGTCATTCACCATGGCCCTTCCCCATTCCCATTTTTGTCACCATAGGGCTCAATGGGTATGGGGAAGGCGGTAATTACGGTACCGCTAATTGCGGTACCGTAATTACCTCCTAGGTCCCTTTGCGGATCCCGTCCTTAACGGCTGGTAAAACCTTACTGCTACCAGTAAACCCTTACCGCCATCTGTGTAATGAGGCCAATATGTTTCAGCATGGCTCATTAGGGAAATATAGATAGGGCGCCGAGTACCCAACTCTACCAACCTAGTAGAGATAAACCTTGGGAGGGACTGAAAGAAATATTTTGTAACAACTAAGATTCAATGAAGAGGTCAATAGCTACCCAAGCCCAACAATTCGATCAAGCGAAACAGTGAAACAACTCTCCACAAGAGTATTGGACTTGGTGCCCAAGCAGATAGCCTACCCAAACACTGCACTTGAGAAGGTCATGGAGTAAATCATTTTGAAATAGTTCTTGCAGGCACTTTCCAGAATGGCAAATAAATCAGTAACACAACATCACCAGCTGACCCTAGAAGAAGGCATCAGTATTGCATCAGAATATCAGTGGCAGGTGCAGACCATCTATCCCCAGTTGGAAACACACACTTCCCTGGCACATTCACTGGTTGAAGCAACACAAAAATAATGGAAAGGAGTAGGAGGAGGAGGGTTATAACAAACCAATACATTTGAAGAGACATTACCAGGACAAAGTGCAAGCAAGCCAAAACATCACTTTCTCCAAAGCACTTTAATGTTACAGCTGTGGTGAGTGTGGCTATATCTCCCATGCCTGCACACAAACAGCAGGGTGAACCGATGGACATTAGATCAGAGTAGCTTAAACAAAGTGATGCACATAATTACAGAGAGAAAAAAATAACAGAGAATGCTCACTGTGTGGTTTGCGGGAGATTGAACCAGCATTTTCAGTTATAGATCGAAAGCAGCAATGGTCTAAGAAGATGGCCAAGAGCAGGGGCAAGAAGGAGGAATAAAGAACAGACAGCTCATTTTTAAGAATTCTCTAAAAGTAGGGCCCTATGAGAAGTTTCTTGCACTATGTGAGTAAAAACAGAGAGATCATACCTAAAATAGAACACAATTATCAAGTGCTTTAAAAGTCGGTGATGGCCCATGGGGACCGCAAGATGTGCTTTAAAGCAAATTTTGTAAATAAAGGACAGCACGACCCACAGTGACAGTGGCAGCTATGCTAAAGAATAGATTCTTCCAAAATCGACAATTTCTTTAAATATCTAAAACAAATCTGAATGTGTAAATATTGAAATTAATATGTCATGTAATCCAAAGTGGACAACCTATGACCTTTGAGTAAAGGATACTTGGATCCAGCTCAACACGCATTCCTGGGAGAGAAGCACAGAAATAGCCAAAACACAGAAGACAATATTGCCAGGGAATGCCATCTAAACATGGAACTGCTTCTAACCATGGTAGGGATAGAACATTCCAAAGGAGTGCAGGAATGCAATTCTGTTCATTTGCCACTCCTACAGACCTAAATAGCCTAGGGTGTTGGGACATGCAACAAGCAGGCTGAAAATTACGCCTTATGAGAGAGAAGCAAACACCCCAAACAGAAGAGAGACTGATGACCGAACAACACATCCACTCAAATGGGAAATTCAAAAAGGCCCTCCGCATTTTACGTAACTCTGCCCTTTCAGTAGTCCAGTAAGTTTACAATAAATGCTGAGAAGTCTGAGCTGTAGGCGCATAAGCCAATCAAATACAGGGGAAAAGTATGGAATCTCCATGCCATTCAGATCCCATGTGGAGGGATAACAAAAGAGCAAGTTATTGGAATGATAGGAGTTACCATCTAGACTTCAAGAAGAAAAGATCACTCGAGTTGCTGAAACTGCACACCCTGGTATACGACAAGTAAGAGACATTTTCCATTGACTTCTAAATCGCAGACAATCTGTGCTTAAACTCTTTTGAACCCTGAATGAGAGACTGAACCTGTGCATAAGTGTTGACTGAACCCTGAATGGTAGAGTGAGCCTATGAATAGTGTTCACTGAATCCCAGTTGGGAGACGGAATCTGCGAGTAGTATCCAGTGAGTACTAAATGGGAGACAACTTGTGCACAGTCTCACTGAACCCTGAATGAGAGACTGAACCTGTGCATAAGTGTTGACTGAACCCTGAATGGTAGAGTGAGCCTATGAATAGTGTTCACTGAATCCCGGTTGGGAGACGGAACCTGCCAGTCGTATCCAGTGAGTACTGAATGGGAGACAACTTGTGCACAGTTTCACTGAACCCTGAATGGGAGATTGCACCTCTGCATAGTATCCGCTGAACCCCGATGGGGAGAATGAACCTGCCAATCGTTGACATTGAACCTTGGAATGAAGACTGCATTTCAATGTTGTTCCAAATGATACCAGAAAGTGCTGAGAATCCTAGCGGCACTGTTAACCCTGAACGTGTTTTGTGCTCTGCAAGAAACTGTGGATCGCAAAAGAACTGTGGATACGAAAAGTACTGTGAACCTCAAAAGCACTCTGGTCTCCAAAAGCACTATGGACCCTAAAAGCTGAGTTGCCTCCAAAAGCTCAGTGGACCCCAAAAGCACTCTGGACCTCAAAAACACGGTTAATCAGAAAAACCTGGAATCCTGACAAGGATTATAGAGGTTGAAAGCAAAGCTTCTGGAAGTCATGGAATCCCATGTGGAAACCCAGCATTCATTTGTTTTGACTAATATAGAAAGAAAAGCGTTTTCCCAGTTCTTGTGTCTATATGGCACATCATTTTCTGTCAATAATTCTTTTTGAAGCAGGATTGTGAATTCTCCTTATGAAGGATGGTCCCAAATGTAGATAGGTTCAATTGTAAGTGCCTAAAACCAGGCCCGGCTCTGCCTGAAACCCATTAGAGTTTTCTTTTTCTTTGAAGGCCCCAGGCTACCTTTTTAGATCAGAAATTAGTCCTTCTGTAAAGTTGAGGACCCTCTGGTCCAAGGGCCATTCTAGGACAAGGCAAATATGTGGCATCCCCCTCAGCCACCACCACTCAGGGAGGCCAAATTGGTTTTAGGTTAACTTAACAAATAGTACATTTGCCATGTAATGAGTCAGCAACCGACCATATTACCAAGGCAGCAGAAAACATCTCAGCATTGGCTCCTTCTGGAGGAAACTGTACTAATATTCTAGGAATCCTGTGTGTAGAGGATTGATTATTTAGAGGTTTGACCACTGAATCATTCAGATTAGTTGTGGTTGATAAAAAGGATCCTTCTAAGTTCTGACCGAAGGTTCCTATAAGTCCAGCAGTGACCGGAGTGCTCATGCAAAGATGGTTGACTACATAGACAGTTTATTTTCTGTTTTTGCACAGTTGGCTGGATAACTTAATGAATAAGCAGACATTAACAGCAAGTGAAGCACCCCGAACAGGTGATTATTGCTAGTAGAACCTGAAGCCACCCCTCAGAGTGCTAAGAGCAAAGTATTTGTGTGAAACAATGGGTAATGGCGAGCACAAGGCCCCTTGTTTCTTACAAACACTTCCTCACCTTAACTTGGAAACCATGTAAACGGAGGCCACAACTCTTCCATTTCTACGGCAGGCAGGAGCGTGAAGTGAGGAGCAGAGAGCCACAGAGGTGCAAGGACCATGGCAGCCACAGGTAAATGGAGGCCAAGTAAGGTAGGGAGTGGTGGGGACAGACAGGGTAGGTTGGCGGGGGATGGAAAGGAAAATGGCCAGCGGGTGCATGAAGCACTCGGGTTGCTCCGAACAGGGCAGGGTCATGTGAGGCAACCTGGTTTGAGTGTGCTAATGAAGAAGCTGGGAGGGACCACTGTTTTTATGCTAGGTAAAAAACAGTTGTATTCCACTACTTTTCAATGGTCGGTAATGGCTTAAAATGGTTTCTCCGGCAGAGATATCATGATTTCCTTTGGAGGTAGGGTTACTGTGCATATTGTGGGCTGTTGAGGATCAGTCCTGTCCTTTATATCGATTGATTAATGGTCTTCAGATAAGAAGCAGTTTTTAAATTAAAAGCTGAGATCCCAGATAAGAGAGAACTTACAAGATCTTTTGTTTCAGGCTGTTCCTGAGGGAAGGGGATTTGTAATTTTTTTTTTTGATTGCTTAGATTTGGCAATCCAAAAGATGAGCTAATTTAAGGATGGATGAATACAAAATAGAAGGGATTGAAAATGTTATCACACTGATGTGACGTAACAGGCCTAATCAGAATGCTTCTGATTTTTTGTAGACTAATTAAAGTAGGCCTTTTTTCAGGCCAAAAAAACCCTTAAAACCCTCTTTTTTAAAGAGAAAGTAGACCTAGAGCCAGGTCTGGGAGAGCATGTCCTAATAGAAATGCAGTAAGCACAATTCCCGCTAAATGCCACAAGATAAGAGTATTTCTTGCAAAATTGGAAAATAAGATCGCACATATGATGTTCTTACATACAATATATCCAGAGGTATGTTTCCTATTAATGCCAGCTAAAGCATGGTCAACTCTCTTCCATTGGTCAAAAAGAAAATGTGTACATAGAAAAACATTCAATCTTGTATGTTTGTGAAGAAATAATTCTACACCTTTCAGCTTTGATGTTTTGTTTTAAGGCAAATATATTTGACAATGTTGGGCTTCTCTGCCCAGATGGAGTTCTCCAGATGTGAATGCATTTCCCGCAAAATGCAACTGGCATGACCTGGAAAAAGGTCTGAAATGCAGTCGATTGGTTTTACGCAGGCCTACTTCTGGGTTTATGTCTGATTGTTAAAGTTTGATCACTGAAAGATTGGGACAAAGAATACAAGGGTTTCAAGTTACAGGAGACTAGTTATGCAATTGCCACAGAATCATAATTGCTCCCTGAAGGGAGTGATCAACTCCAGCAAAGACAGGGAGTGGAGGGTGTGAAGTCTACCAAAAAGAGATTCTTTGATGATCAAAGGGGCAATATTTTCAAATATGGTTGGCCAATAGCCCAAGATGAAACCAAATTGGATCACTTCAATATTCCACGGATTTGAGAAGGAAACTGGAACTCTTGGACATCATCACACCCTGTTACACGTTTTATACATTACTTGGTAATGCCCTTGCTCTACTCAATGTCCAAACGTTTTGCTGTTTTCTTATTTCTGTTTCACTGTTATGATATTTCTCATATTTTGCAAAAGGGAATCATTTAGCAAACCTTGGAAATTATTTATTAATATCATCATCTAATATGCTTGCTTAAAACAAATCAATGCAATACTGGTGTTCCAAAGGAAAATTTAGTAGAGCCTTAGTCCTTTTGTAAGTGGACTACTTTTGAGAGTTTTTGTGTTGGAATTATGAAAGCAAAAAAAGTAGATAAGGCACAAAACCGACCTTCAAGACTCATCCAGGGTCCTAGGAGCCAAGACCACATTTTGCCTTCCATCCTGAAAGGCGATACAGGAACAGACTTTTCTAACAAGACTTTAATGATTATTTTCTTACTGAGCTGAATCTAATCCATATGATCAATTGAAAAGAACAAAGCCTTGCCTTACTGCGAAATATCTTGGCAGATGGCAAGTGACCATCTACGATGCTGTTTTTTGGAATATTTGAGGACGGTTACCCACTATATGGTACTGTTACAGAATATATCAATAGCAAATGTTGTTGTGTTCAACCCCGTGAAACCGCCCTCTCCTATTATTTATTCCCTATTCCCCACCTACCCTATATATTCCCTTATCACGGCCACCCCCTATATTTTTCAATATACTGCCGATGTAACAATGTTGTACCGTCAGTATACAGAACACTATTTTTGTCTGGATCTGAGTGCAAAGGGAGACCTTTTGGCTACAGGACCACATAACATATTTACTTTGATAAACGTTTGGATCATTATCATGGTGCCCACTCATATCGGGTTTGGTTTTTGCAATGGCATATGACTAACAATTACCTGCAAGGTATGCCTCCTGAATATTGAGCCTCCTTTCCCAACTTAATTCATATATCCACTTTCTTTCTCCTGTTTAGGCATCTCACAAGTAGCAATTGCTGTTGGTAAGCACTGTACAAATCACACTGATCAAATAAAGACCTGAAAACAACTTATTAGCACAAATGACTTGACAGGTGCTAGCTTTACTTACATAAATCATCGAGAGTGGACGGCTCCCCTGACTGAAATGCAGGCCAAACATGTTTTTCAGCTGAGACACTGTGACGTGGATGGCGGCGGCTGTGGTGTAGCCGCGAACCAGCGGCTCTGACATGTAAATGACCACAAAGCCAAACTGCAGCAGTCCCATGGCGATCTGAAAAGCAGATGCAAGAATTGATTAGAGGCGTACCTGTCCTGCGCCCTGTAAGTCCTACCCAGGAATGAGAGCATAGAAGACAGGAATGCAGGAAAGGATGAATGGATACCAGCAAAGAGGCACTGCAGCACCTTGAAAATCATCGCCCTCAGTTAGCCTGTCAAAGCAGTCCTTATTTTTCACTCTTATGCAGGCGCTTCCAGCGGTTACATTTCAGAGAAGCAATTCAATATATTGAGGCCCAAAAGAAGGCCACTTGTTTGCTTAAACTTCATTAATCAGAAAATATATTTCATCAGCATGCGTCCAACATTGTGTCATGTAAGAAAAATGAGCTTTAAGGACCTACAAGCTACTAACATTTTAACCAGGCTCTATAGATGAACAAGTTACTTACCCATAGGAACGTTCTTTCGATTGGATGCAGACGAAGTTGCAACACCCCTGGTTGAAAGAGCCCTCAGATGTTCTGGAGGGTCCTTACCGGCCAGTCTTTACTTGCCGGTCTGTAACATTACGATATAGTTAAAATGATCCATCTAGAGATAGTTTATTTGGTGATGGTTAGACCCAGTTTGTGGCCTGTATACCCCATGAATAACTGGTCATCCTGCCGCAGTTTAACCAATCCAGAAATGTAGAAGCTCAGTGCACATCTAGGGTCGAGCCTGTGAAGTCTCTCTTCCTCTTTCCCCGGATGAGATGGAGGATAGAAAAGAAGGTAATGTTATCTTCTGAGTAATGAGAAACTCAGAAACGACCTTGGGGAGAAAGGTAGGCTTCACCTTTAGTACCACTCTGTCTTTGTGAAAGACAGTATGAGGAGGTTTACAGGATAAAGCCTGTAGCTCACTCACCCTTCGGGCTGATTTAATTGCCACTAAGAATACAGTTTTCAAAGTAAGAAGTCTTAAAGGACAAGAATGTGAAGGTTCGAAAAGAGCACCCTTTAAAACGTTTAAAAGTTGAGATCCCACAGTGGGACATGAAAGGGTAAACATTAGTTAAACCCTTTAAGAATTGTATTACTAGAGGAATCTTAAAGTAGGAGACTTCCTCTGAAGAGTGCTTAAAAATAGAAAGCACTGCCAGGTATCCTTTGATGATACCAGTCTTGAGCCCCAAAATTACCAGGCGTAATAGAAAGGATAATACCACCACTGTATTACATGAAAAAGGGTCAACATTCTCATCTCTGCACCAGCGGCAGAACTTATTCCTGCGGCAGCGGTATAAAGATTTGGTTGTTGTCCTTCATTACGTCACCCGGCAGGTCCCAATCCTTGTATCGCAGCCTCTCAGAAACCATGCGTAAATGTCGGTGGGTCCTGATATCCGGATAGAGAACCTGACCCTCGTGAGAGAAGGTCCTCTCGTTGCGGAAGACGAATCGGAGGGCAGATGTACAAATCCGGAAGGTCCGGATACCACGTCCTCCTGGCCTAGTCCGGGGCAATTAGGATCATGGATTTCTTGAACCTTCCCAACCTCCTTATTACGGGAGGAATCACAGAGACTGGAAGAAATGCGTATAGGAGTGGAAATTCCCAGTTCACCACAATCGCGTCTCCTAATGCTCCTCTTGGGGGAAATTCCCTTGAGCAGTACAGTACACACTTCGAGTTGGCACAGGTCACAAACAGATCCAATTGAGGGGTTCTCCAAAGGGTGAAGATCTCTTGAAGCACTTCCTGAGCTAGTTCCCACTCGTGGGAGACTGTGCTCTGCCTGCTCAGAGCGTCCGCCGGCATGTTCTTCTCTCCGGCTACGTGAACTGCTGATAGAGAGATTCCTTCTTGTATTGGCAAAAACCAGAGCTGCATTGCCTCTCTGTACAGTGGTAGTGACCCTACACCTCTTCTCTTGTTGAGGTAGTACATGGCCACTGTGTTTTCCGTCAGTATCAGGACATTCTTTCCCCGTACAGAGGGCAGGAAGGGCTTCATCGCTAGTCTGATTTCCCTCAGCTCTAATAGGTTGATATGTAATTTGGACTCCGATGGAGACCAACGACCGCTGATGGTGAAATCGTTGGTATGAAATCGTTGGTATGGCCTCTCCACCCTGTAAGTGAGGCGTCCGTCACTATTGTTATCGCCGGCCATGGTTGCCAAAACGGTTCTCCTTTCAAGATGTTCTCCCGACAGGCCCACCACTGAAGATCCAGTGCAACTCTGTTTGGAATTTGTAGGAGATATGACATACTTCACAGGAAATGCATCGAATACCACAGATCCACGGATACAATGCTGGCAGCGACTTCCTGAACATTGAGCATTCAGAGCAGGAAGCAAAGTTACAAGTTATAACTACAGGAGACCTCAACTCACCATGCCACTTATCGCCCTTTGTCACAATCCACACCCATCCACAAAAACAATATCATTGACCACAATCAACATTGTTCATCACAATACACAATTGTCCACAAAATCAATACCCTTTTCCACAATCAGCCGAATATGCTGCAATCCAAACACCCAAATGCTCTGTAATAAAGTAATAATAATATGCGCATACGCTGTAACCTAAAAAGAAAATAGAAATCAGTGAAACCATTTTTTTAATACAGTTAAAGTCTACAAACATTGCAAATACCAATATTAATGTTATTATAAACACATAGAGTAAAATAAATATTCATACACAGACAAATGAAACCTTAACCCACACCACTATTTCACAAAACTCACTATAAATGTATGGTCGATAAAATCAGCAGTATACTGCAGTTAAAGTGAGTGTTATGTAGTTGTAGTGTGAGTTAATGTTTCATTTGTCATGTGAGAGACTATATCTTTGCTTATGAATATTTAATTGACATTCAGTGTTTATAGTAACTTTAGCATCCGTCTTTCCAACGTTTGAACACTTTACCTTTTATAGATGGTAACCCCAGACTTTATTTGATTTTTTAAATAATGTATATATTTATTTATTATTAACTCTCCCGCAACTTCATCAGTTTCAAAATATTCAGATAATCCATCTGCACAGCCCATTTGATTTAAAATTGTACGGATTAAATCAAGCACCCTGTAGTACCTTTTTCGTAGAATCAGCAGTTAGCATCACCAACAGTTGCACTACTGAGCTCAGATAAAAAGGTATTTACCCACTAGTTCCCATAAAAACATTTTTTTTAAATGCGAACAACAGCTAGTCACACCATCTTCCTCACAATAACAAGAAAGTGGCTTGGGCAGAAGATGTGATTTACAACTGGCATCGAAGGAAATACAGACCACTCTCTCGGAACGGTTCACAAGCAGGGCATCTGCCCATCTTTCAGCATATGATGCTTTATAGCTCTGATAAATGAAGTTGTAAGAGATATCCTTTCCCCAAAAAGACTCAAATCATAAAATTAATTATAAAGAAAAGCCTTTATTTAATGTTATTACGTGATTATGTTATTACATTATGTGTGAATACCCATTTGTCTGATAAGCCATATGAGGATCATTTACAAATAGAGCATAACACAGCTTTATCACAAATGAGAATTATACGAGCAAAATATTGTAAATTTACAATAGATCCTCTGATTGTTTATTATAAGCAAAAGTTTATTCCCACCGTTTTGTACGTTTCCGAGCCAAAAAAATGTCAAACCTATGCCTATTGGTCAAAGTATGAAAGCGCCTACTAGAAAAAATCATGAATGTTACCAATGTCAGAATCTTTGCCTGTTCTTAGACATGAATTGGGGTTAACCTCATTTTTTGCGGCATATAAATGGAAAGTATGCCAATTGTACAGAAAATGTTTAATGAGGGAAAAGAGTAATGGTCTACTTATAATTATATCTAAACATTTATTATTAGCTGAGGATAACTTAGCTAGAACCTGGCATAACTTTGCTTGCAAAATTATGTCTGGAGCAGATATAACAGAAACACTGTTAATTGAGAATCCAAATAAAGCCAAGTCTAATTTATGGAAATCCGACTGGATTAAGACAAGAAATGCCTGTATGAAAATACAAAAATGTAACCATTTGCCCTCAAATCTCTAGGAGAGGTTCAAAAATATTTACAGCGATCCCCAAATCCCGCCCATCGTGCAGATGTTATGAGGTTTAGATTGAATATATGGCCAACAAGGGAAATAATGTATAAGTGGAAGAAGATACCTGTACATGGAACCACTCGTCGATTTTGTAATCAAGTGATGGAAACAACGAAACACTTATTGGTGGAGTGTGCTGTACTGTTACCACTTAGAATTGTTCATTTTAAATACCTTTTTAATGAAGATCTAGTGCTAACGTCTGATCGACTGTGGCTGGAATTATACAATGGGAATAGAAAGTGTATAAGATATGCAGTTGTGAATTTTCTAAAGTGTTTGAATATCAGGCAAGACGATAGTGACGTTGGCCCATGAAATAAGTTTGATGTCTGTAGATGTTTGATTTTTATGTGTTTACAAGCTTGTACATACAGGTGTATATGTATATGCAAATTGTATTCTTTTTCTAATATTTTATTATGTTTATAAAATAAAAGTATTGAAAGGTCTTTTTTTCAGATCAAAACAACAATAAAAAAAAATACAAATGTCATTACTGCCTTAAGGACAAACTATTTCAACATTTGAGGAAAGGGGAACCTGGTTCATAAAACAAATGGTTCTTTCCTTGCTTCCTTCTTCTCTCTCCTCTTTCCTCTCCTGCTCATAACATTGGTGATACTTTTGATTATAGTTTCTTTTTGTCTTCATTTTTTCAAGATTGATCTCTTCTGCCATTTTGACCTCTACAGCATTAACAAAGTTTGACCTTCTCGTTACTTCCATAATACAAACTTTAATCTCTTGCTTAGTGTCTTCTCGTCTCAACTAATGCTCCTCTGTCTTAGTTGGTCTTCGTTCTTACCAGTTTATCCCCTTCCATACCATGAAAAATCCTGAAATTATGCTCCTCTTTGGCCTTTTCCTCTTTCCTACATTACATCATTTTCTTTACTCTGCTTCCCGGCTTTCTTTAGTTTCTCGTCTTCTTTTCCTTTTTCTATATATAGTGTTTAAAGTGTTTGTGGTCTTTCTCCACCTTATCTGTCCTGTATCATATCATTGTATAGACCATCTCATTCTATACACTCTAAATCTCATTTTCTTGTATCTGTTCCCAAACATCCATGTGCCTAATCTTGCAATCGCTGTTTTTCGCTTCTTGTGTCTAAACACTGGAATCCCCTGCCTTTGCTCATTCGGCCCTCTACCTCTTTTGTGCTGTTTGCTCTCATCTAAAATCTTACCTTCTCTACCCCCAGTGATACATTTATTTACTTTTTCTGTCATTTTATACATATATACTGACTATTGTACTGTTCTTTATACTTCGATGAAACTCTTTTGCGAAAGCACTATACAAATATAAAAAATAGAAATGCAATGAACTGAACTTTTCATACATATTGGATATTTTCACACCTACGGCGGGCTATATTGCCTCAGAAGAAGAACAGCATCCTCAGCCTTTGGCTTCAGTCATTATCATACCTCTCTTGCAATACTGTCTGTCCTCTGGGCCAAACATACCTGATACATATCAGACATTCAGGTTGTATTTTCTATATTCCATCTATGCTAAAGATTGCATGATAACGTTTTCCTCTGTAACTTCAAAGCTCATCACATTTTGGTAACTGATGTAGTCACGCATGAACCTTCATGGTAGATCTGCTGAACGTTCATGAAAGGTTTCATGTAGAAAAACAATATTGAAAATGGATTTCTTTGCATTGGGTTTTTCATAGGTTTTTAAATGTGTTGATTGCCATTTAAAGTAAGTAGCAATACAACATTAGGACACAGCAGTAAAGAACAGAAGCAATTTACATTTGGGCAAACGCTGTTGTGCAACCAAGTGGTGAGTATTACATCAATGAAGTAAACAAAAACAAATAAATAAATAAAGTTACACAAAAGTCAATCTCTCCGGGCTTAGTAACTAGGTTCTTGTAAAGGGTGTGCTGAAGAAATCAACCTTGTGAGGGCAGGGGTGACAGAAGGTGTCTGCCTAATCAGGTGAGCAGGGGACAATGTCAGCGGTACAAAAGTAAGCTGGGAGGAAAAGTGAAATTGCGTCAGATAGAGGTTCATGGGGGGTTTGTCATCAGAGGGATGGAACATAGTAAAAACAAGTGCTTCCCAAGACTCGTAGGCTTCTGACTGGGCATCTTCCAAGTCCTGTAATGATCCATCCCACGCCCTTGTCACGGCTTCACACCAAGTCTCAAGTTCCGAGTACCACAGTTTGTATTGTGTGCCCCTGGTGTTTCGCCAGGATATGGCAATGCAGCGTTTAGCGAGGATACAGGCTAGGTCCATGTACCTGGAGATGTGACTAATTTCCCTCCTCCTGGAGTATGCCCCCAGCAAACACTCCAGCGGATTCCAGTTATATCTGGCGATACCAGCTGATCTGCAAGCGTGTTCTACTAAGGACCAGAAGATCTGTATCCTGAGACAGTGCCAAAACATGTGGATGAGATTTGCACCGTCCTGGCGGCACCATGTGCAGGACGAGAATGTATTCCTATTAAACTTGGCCACTCTGCGCGGATTCATATAGGTACGGTGTAGTACATTAATCTGAAGTAACCTAAATCTAGCATTCCGGGAGACTTTCTTAGGATAGTGGAGTGCAAGTTCCCATTCATGGTCCGTAATCGTGACACAAATTTGGGTGTTGGGCTTATGACCTGCCTAATAAGCAGCTGTACAGTCTAGCCACAGGTTTCCAGCCATCTTCAAACATGTACATTAAGGCCAGCATCTCGGTTTACTCGGGTTCAGCCGGCCACCCCTGCCATCTAGCTCTCGCAGCTCCTTTGACTTTCATATATCCCAGGAATTGTCCCCTAGGCAGCCCCGTTTGTTGGGTTGGGTTGTCTAATTCCCTAAATGTCCCGTCCCCGAACCGGTCGCCCCATGTAGAGATGCCCCATGTCTCCCAGTGCCAAATAGCTGCCAGGTCTTCACTGGTTTTACAAACATCCACCGTTATAAGAGCATTAGGTGAGTAGGGGTGGCCCAGATGAAGTAGTTTCAATGCATGGGGCCAGATTCTGCGACCAAGAGCCACAATAACTGGCAGGGCCTTCATGCAGCCAGGCGGGAGTCATAGGATCTCTTTAAGTCATGCAGGTGTGACCAGGTATTAAAGCAATATTGACTCAGAGCTGGGGTCATCACAGAGCCATTTTAGTACAGGACTTAGTTGGGCAGCCAGGTAGTAGAGTTCCAGTCGGGGCAGTTGTGTACCACCTTTACTATACAGTAGGCAGAATTCCTGTAAGGAGAGTCTGTGACGATTCGGGCCTCAGAGAAAGTCTCTAATTTGCTTGTCTAAGAACACGAAGAAAACTGTGCTCTGATGTAGTAGTAAATATTTGTGAAGCAGTACAGGAATAGAGGGAAAACAATCATCTTCACAATTGCAATTCTGCCCATTAGTGACAGCAGCAACCAGGACCAAAAGGACATGGACCCCTTGAGACCTTTCATGACCGGGAGGGTGTTCGGATTATGTGTGTCTTCCGGTGTATGGGTGACGTGGATACCCAAGTATCTAAAGGAGCGCACCTCCCACGAAGACACAAGTCTGGCAGTGAGGCCCTGCTCACCTTGCAGAGACCGGCCAAGGGGAAAAGGCAAGACTTCTGTCTATTAAAGACAATCCCAGACAGTTATGCAAAGCTGTCCAGTACATTCAGTTCCATGGGCAGGTTATGTAGAGGGCTCGCACAACTAAAGCAGGATGATGTCAGCATAAAGTGATACTAAGTGGCGGGTTCCCCCTATCAAGATGCTTGCACCCAGGCATTACTGGTGTAGGTAGACTACCAGAGGTTCCAGGGCCAATATGTATAGAATGGGGGATAAAGGGCACCCCTGCCGGGTCCCCCGATGTATGGCCCAGGCTTCAGAGATCTGCCTACCAGATTTCACCCTTGCGATTGGGAAAGTGTATAGCAGCGTCACCCAGCAAATAAAGCTTTCCCGCATTACAAAGCTCCACAGTGAGGCAAGCAACCATTCCCAGAAGACCGATTCAAAGGCTTTGGTTGCGTCCAAATGCGCCACCACATAGCTCTCATCGCAAGAGTCAGTTTGGTCTATGATGTGCTATAGCCTGCGTAGGTTCAGGGTAGTGCTACGTCAAGGTACAAACCCTGTTTGGTCTGTATGTATCAGGAAGGCAATGACCTTGCAGAAATGCACCGATAGCACTGTCGTAAGTATCTTAACATCATAATTTAGCATGGCCAAGGGGCAATATGAATCACATTTGTCCATGGGCTTACCAGATTTGGGGATAGGCACAATCAGGGTTTCCCGCATGCCAGCCGGGATTATACCTGAGTCATAAGCTTCCTCGAAAACCTTGAGCAGCAGAGGAGCTAGGGTGAGGCTAGATGTCTTGTAGAATTCCGGTGGGAGGCCTTCGCTCCCAGTGGTTTTACCGGGAGTGAGGGATGCTATTGCGTCAGAGACTTCCTCCTCAGAGATAGGCTGGTCCATAAGGGACTGCTGTGCCTGTGTGAGCCTTGGGAGCGAAATCAGTGCTAGTACCTCCGTTATATTGCTCTGGGGGACCTGTCTGTCATGACTATATAGTCAAGTATAATATTTGGTAAAGATGTCATTTATTTCAGGTTGGGATCTCCAAAGGTTCCTGCATTTGAAGTGCCGTCGTTAGGGGCTTAGGGTGTTTCCTTTTGCAGAGCCATGCTAGCAGTCGTCCAGTTGTGTCCCCTTCTGCATGTGAACGGGCTGTTTGCATGCTCTAGTCAAACTTGGAGAGTCTTTCCCATGCCTCAAGGCAACGGGGCCGGATAGCTGCTAGTTTCACCTTATCAAGCCGCTGATCTGTGTGGCAGGCCTCCAGTGTCTTAATTTAATTCTCCATGGCTTCTAGGTCTGCTCTCAGTGTCTTGCGTATACCACCATCGCCTGCCATCACCTCACCTCTTGTCACCACCTTCATGGCCTCCTACACAGTGCCCTACTTCTCGACACTATGTTCTAAAAAGTCTGTCACAGATACCTGAAGTGCTTCTTTAAAGACCGTTTCAGTTAAGGTACCCTTCGGCATATGCCAGGTCAGAATTGGGTGCCTGGGGTATGTAGCATTCCACTCGATAACCAGAGGAGCATGGTCAGATATAGAGCAACCCAGATATTCTGCACTACATAGTTCAGTCAACTGCCCCAGTCCAACAAAGAAATAGTCTAGTCTGGAATGCAGATCATGTGGGGCTGAGTAAAAGGAGTAGCCTATGGTGTGTGGGTGCAATTCCCTCCAGGCGTCCTCCAAGTCTAGACCGTTTAGTGCTGAAGATAAGGCAACAGTGGCAGGGTACAGACCCCCGGGGTGGAGGATCTTTCAAGCATAGCGTCCCTAACACAATTGAAATCGCCACCCCATAAGAAGGACCCCTTGCATCCGGACGCAACAAGTCTACTTATTGCATGCACATGGGATGGGATATGATAGTTTGGAAAGTAAGAATTCACAATACAAATTTCCCTATGTGCTAGGTAACCTCGCAAAAATACTTATCATCCCTCTTTGTCTCCGTCTACCTCTAATTATTGGAATGGTAATGAGACATCAATCCAGGTGAGAACTCCCCTAGAGTACTTGGAGACTGTGGCCCCGTACCTCGTCCCGCACCAGCGATTCAAGATCGTCTCCTGTTCGTCTGCCAGCAGGTGGGTCTCCTGGATTAATGCTATAGAATTTTTTTTGTGTTTCAGGTAAGATTTCACTCTGTTTCTACAGATATAGGATCCCAACCCACGCATATTCCCACAGTAGCAACACCTTAAGAGCCATAATGCATGGAGTAAATTAACAAAGTTACTCACCGTAGTGACTACCTTACTCCTAGTCCATAATCCTCTTTCCTCTATACTTGTGGGACATTCCGTCCTTTGGGATGAGACTGGAGCACTTTTTTCCAAAAAGCATCAAAAATGTAAAATGTTCCGCATCCTCCGGAAGCTGCTGTCAAGTGGGGGCCACCTAAGGATGGCACTCACCACACTGCAGAGGTCCATCTGGGAGGGAGGAATTGGGTTGCCTAGACTGCAAACATACTACTGGGCCAGCCAGATGGCGGTGGTGAATGACATGCTTCATGGGGACAGGAACCTGCGCATATCAGAGGGATCAACTCTAACGGAACAATGACATCGCTGGAGCTCCTGTACTGTGGTTTGGGACGCACATCAAACTCCGATATGGCAATGCAAATTGCGCGTGTATGGGCGGAAACACACCAACACCTAGGGTGGGCCTCGAAACTGACACTGGTCCAACCAATGTGGAACAACTGTCTCCTCCCCGAGATACAGAAGCTGCCTAAGTGGCCCGCCTGTGCGCAACGAGGCGTCATCAGCATTGGAGATGTGTTGAGGGAGGATAAACTGGTGCCGTTGGAGACACTCCAAGCTGAATTCTCCCTCCCAATTACAGAGGGGTACCATTACACTCAACTAAGCCACGCCCTGCAAGCACATTTGCAAATTACTAGTGACATGCCCGAATGCTCTCCGTTAGAGCGCAACATAGTTCAGGAACAGATAAAACGAAAAATCACCTCAACCATGTACAATGTGATCACATCCTTTGCAACACCAGAACTGACCGGCCTGAAAGCAAAATGGGAGCGAGATCTGGGACCACTGCAACCAGAAGATTGGATAGAGGCTATGATGTACCCTTGTGAGGCAACCATCTCATCGAGGCTCAGACTAGTCCAACTTAAGATACTGTATCGTACATACTACCCAAGAGTGGCACTCTTCCGGTGGGGTAGGGCCTCGGACTCATGATGCCTACGTTGTAAACGCGAGGAGGGAACCTTCTTCCATATTCTATGGGAATGCGACAACATCCAACAGCTATGGCGGAAGTGCTGTGATAATCTATCCGGAGTCTTGGGCAAGACAATACAGAGGTGTCTGAAACAACTCCTGTTAGGGATCTCCGACGAATCCGATTTGTCCCGTTATGAGAAACTGTTCTGGTCAACTGCCATGGCGATACTGAGAAGAAATATTGCGCAGCTGTGGGGATCAGAGAGAACTCCCAGCTATGACAAATGGGTCACGGATGTGGACATTTGTGCAACACTGGAAAACGGGGTGTACGCAGCGAGGGGCTGCCCTCAAAAAGCAAGCTGAATTTGGCAGAAATGGAAGGAGGCTAACTAGTCAACTGACAATTTGGCAACAGCAACAGGTACACGGAGGCCTGTGTGACGCTAGACAAGTCGGACTGTCATGAACGAGCTGATGTGTGAGAATCCCCGTCGAAGACTTGACGGCCCGAGGGGCCAAGGTCCTTTTTCCTTTCTTTCTTTTGATGTTTTGTTCCCTTTTTCCCCTCCCTGCAATGCAAAGTGTTATTTGTGATGTTTATTCATGTTTCAAAATCAATAAAATCTTTGATTTAAAAAAAAAGTAAAATGTTTGTCCTTCTTCTCTTTTTACGCAGGGTACTGCACGTGGCCGCAACCATACCCTCCTGAGCTGCACCCTGCGCATCGCCCCTCAGTCCTTTTCTATCGCCAGGTCTGTGATCAATTAAGCAATAATAGAGGATACTTATTAGAGGGGACGGCAGGCGTATGGAGGAAAGGGGACTATGGACTAGGAGTAAGGTAGTCACTACAGTGAGTAACTTTGTTATACTCCTACGTCACGTCCCCTTTCCTCCATACTTGTGGGAGATTCCGAAGCACTCCTCAGAGGAATATGGGTGCATGGAAACTCATTACTGAAAAATGTTTTTAGGGACAGCCTGACCGAATTGAGCATCGGCCCGGGAGCTCAGGTCCAAGCAGTAATGCTTACAAAAAACGTATGGGGAGGCGCACGTAGCTGCCTTGGCGATGGTCTCCCAGGGAACATACTTTTGGATGGCAACAGCAGCCTCTTTGCCACGTACAAGATGGGCATGAACGCCCTCCAGAGGTTGAAGGCCCTGAATGGTACAGGCCTCTGAGATACAGGAGCCAATCCATCGGGAGATAGTAGTTTTTGAAGCAGGTTTCCCTTTCGGGTCTCCAAACGTAAAAAAGAGTTGGGAGGAGCCCCTGAGTTCAGTTGTTCTGTCCAGAAAGAACTTCAGAGCTCGTCTGACATCTAGATTGTGTAATACCCTCTCGGCGTCTGAGGCCGGGGTCGTGAAGAGAACAGGCAATGATATAGACTGATTCAAATGTAAATCTGTCACCACTTTAGGAAGGAAAGAAGGACGAGTGCGGAGCACAACCTTATCCTTGTGAAAGGTAAGGAACGGATGTTCCACGGACAATGCTTGAATCTCGCTTACACACCTTGCCGAAGTCACTGCAATCAAAAAGGCAACCTTCCAAGAAAGGTACTTCAGATCCGTCGTGGCCATAGATTCAAATTGCTTGTGGCATAAGGCGGTCAAAACCACATTTAAATCCCACTTTGGGTGAGGATTGCTTACAGGTGGAAAAAGAAGTAATAGACATAAAAAAGGCCTTTTAATGACTAGATTTGTCAAATAAAAGGAACAGACATCAGTGGATAGGTAGGCGGCAATAGCCGATAAGTAAGACCTACAGGATTGGAAATGGATGCCCGAAGCAGCCAGATGAGAAATGAACGAGAGGACAGTGTCAATCGTAGCATGTCTGGGGTCTAATTGTTTAGCTAGACACCATTGACAAAACCGGAGCCACTCGCTCCAATACTGAGACCTCGTAGAAGGCTTCCTGTTTGCTTGGATAATGCACATATTTTCTTCAGACAGTTTAACTGCGCTAGGGATTTGAACTCCCAGCACTTGGCCGACAAGCTGAATGATTGTGGGGAGGGATGCCACATCTGATGATCACACTGGGGAAGCAGGATGGGAATCAGCGGCAGTCTGATCGGAGGACAAATCGTCAGATGCTGAAATTCCGAAAATCTGAATCTAGCTGGCCAACAAGGTGCTATGAATAGGAGAGTGCAATTCGAAGCATTCCTGAGCTTGCAGAGTGACCAGTGAATCAGAGGAAGAGGCGGAAAGGCATATGCCTTCATGTTGTGCCACAGTATCTCGAGAGCATCCCCTAGAGAAGAGGTCCCAAGACCGTTCCTGGATGCATAAACAGGAAGTTTCCTGTTTGTGAGAGTGGCAAAAAGGTCAGCTTCTGGATTGCCCCATTGGGGAAAGATGTTGGATAAGACTTTCAAGTTCAGTTCCCTCCCGTAGCTGGCTGCTGTCTGCCGGCTGAGTGAGTCTGCTGTCACATTGAGTTGCCTCGGAATGTGCACCTCCCGCAGCCAAATGCCTTGCTGGATAGCCCCTTCCCACATCTGAATGACAAGGTCCACAAGGGGTGGTGACTTGGTACCACCCTGCTTGTTGATGTAAAACATGGATACCGAGTTGTCCTTGCGTACTCGGACCACCCGGTTCATGATGGATGGTTGGAATGCTTTCAGCGCCAGAAAAACAGCCAGGAGTTCCAAATCATTTATATGAAACTGCCTGTGCTGTGGTGCCCATAGATCGAAAACCTGGAGATAATCCAGAGTTGCTCCCCACCCTAGGAGGGAGGAGTCCGTGGTAATCATCACTTGTGGGCAGGGCGCCTGAAATGAGGCCACCACTGTGAGATTGCTGGTCGAGGACCAACATAGAAGGTCCGCTATCATGCAGGAAGGAACTTGGATCATCTTGGAATCCGAGTCTGAAGCCTGAGACCAAGAGCTCCGAAGAGCTGGCTGAGTACGCCTCATTTTGAAACACGCCAGAGGAAGAGCAAGTACGCACAAAGCCATGAGGCCCAGCAGTCTCTGGAACTACCAAGCCATCATGTGCTCTGACTGGAAGAAGAGCTGACACGTGGCGAATAGAACCACAATCCTGTCTGCCGTCAAATACACCCTGGAGTCAATCGTGTTCCAACGAAAACCCAGGAAGATCTGGTCTTGGGAGACTGTCATGGAAGATTTCCACCAGTTCACCGAAAGCCCGAGGTAGAACAAGAGCTGAAGGCGAGACTGGAGATTGCTCAATGCCGTCAGTGGACAAGGGCTGCGTTGGAGCCAATTGTCCAAATACAGATATACATGAATGCCCTGTAGACGAAGGTAAACTGCGATGACCAACATCATCTTCGAAAAGACACGCAGCGCCGAGCTGAGACCAAAAGGAAGCACCCGGCACTGGATATGCTCCCCTCCCAGGGAGAACTGCAGGTACATTTGATGCGGCCCTCATATCAGGATGTGCATGTACGCATCCTGAAGGTCCACAACACTGAGGCAGTTGCCCTTCCGAAGAGAGGATTGTATTTGGCAGGGTGTGATCATCTTGAATTTCTTTTGGGGGAGAGTAAGATTGAACTGGGAAAGGTCAAGGATGGTGCGCAGTCCAGTCTGGTTGGGTTTGGGCACCGTGAACAGTCGAGAGTAAAATCCCTCCCCTTACTCACCAAGGGGAACAGGTTCCACCGCCCTGAGGTCTAGAAGATTTTGAACCTCGGCTCTGAGGGAGGATGTCCCGATCTGTTGGAAGGGAGAATTGAAGGGTAGGGTGGGAGGAGGGGCATGGACAAAACCCACCGATCAAAGGTGATGGTCTGCCACGCCTCCGGATGAGATGATATTCGTCCTCCTACCGGAGTCTCTTGCGACCTGCAAAAAATATAATTTTGCAGATTTGTTGGCCAGGAGACTACCTGCTCCTGGAGAGGAGGCTGAAGGCCAAGAGAAAAACCGACCACGTTGTTGCTTTTGATGGGTGCCACCAACCGGAGGGTCAGTTCTGCGTGCCCGACGGTCCTGAAACCCTTTGAAGCCAGAAAAAGATTGAAACTGTAAGCCTGACCTCGTAAGGTAAGGGGCCTTAACTGGGACCTTTGCGGTTTGGGTACTCGCCTTGGTCTTAGTGAGTTTGTCATCCGTAGAGGAATGATACAACTCCTTTCCGTCGAAGGGAAGGTCCAGAACTTTATCTTGCACCTCCTCGAAAACTTTGTCGCATGGAGCCACGCCTGGCGGGAGGTGTCAATTAACACCATCAGGCCTCGAGCTGAAGTATCCACATGGTGTGCTGCAGCCTCCAGGATACCTGGTGCCAACACCCTAGCGTCCGACAAGCCGGCATTGAAGTCGTCCAGCCTATCCGAGGAATACACTCCTGGAAATCAGCCAACTCCCTCCACAGCTTCATATTAGCTGCCGCCAGGATCAGCTCAGTATTTGCTTGGCGAAGTTGTAGTGCTGAGTTAGCAAAGACGTTCTTGCCCAAGGATTCCAGAATTTTGTCTTCCCAGGAGAGATTCTGAGCCGGAGCTGCAGAGGTCACGGAGCCTGGCTTAGATTGAAGCGTGGCCGCAGCTACCACTCTTGAGGAAGGAAGCGGGCGAGACGCCAAGGCTATCTCCTCAGAAGTGTGAAGCCTGTAAAGGGTGTCGATTCTCTTATTAATATGTAGCCGGTGTGGAGTTTATCCCAGACCTTACAGGCCTCAACCAAAACGTCCTTCTGGAGGAACAGGCCGGTGGGTTCTTGAGGAGACAAGGTGAACGCTCCCGAAAGCATCTCTTCCTGCGGAGCAGGGGGCTCAGGTACTGGAATGTCGAATAGGGCCATTATATCCAGAACCTGGTCATGGAATGCTCCGACAGAGCGGGGGTGCTCATCGCTATCCTGATCTGCCTGAGAGTCATCCACCGGATCGGTAGCAGATGGCTGGGCTGCCACAGGTTTTAAAGTGCCATCCCGTTCCACCGTTGTCTTCTCTACTGGAGACAACGGAGGTAGGGGAGGAAGAGATGGAGGCGGACCGACAGGGAGAGGTGGTACAACCGGCAGAGCCACTGGAGTGTCTGGAATGGAAGGTGGCGCCAGAGGATCAGGGTATATTTCCTTGAAAAGACCCTTAAAGTACTCCTTCATAGGGTCCGAATGCATGCGCCTCTGATATTTCCCGAAAAACACATCCTCTGTGAAGGTTTAGGCGCTGGGGTAGACAGAGTCCTCTCATAAGGGGCGTGCCCCCACAAACGCAATGAGGACGGTTGCCAGGAAGGCCCACCACCAATCGTGTCCATGTAGATCAGTGGAGCAGAAGTAGGAGGAAGCAAGACTGTATGTGGCAGCGGCATCTGAGCATGCTAGTCATAAGAAGGGCAGAACAGATTTTTACACCCTAGCAAAGGCGAAAAAGGCTGCTCAGCTCCAAAACTAAGATTTCCAGCACCTGCCGTCGAGAACGTAAGTGTAAGGGAAGGATCCAAAATGGCCACCGTGGACCATGAGTGTTGGGCCGCCATTTTGTCGATGCCTGAAGAGAACTGCGTCACATGTACAGCTGAGGCAATTGTCTCCACAGGCTGGTCAGGGGACTTAAGAAACAATTTAGCCTTCACACAAGGATCCTCGGCCGAGCCGGTACTGGGAGGTCTTGGATGTTTGCTTGACATCTTAGAGATGGCCCCAATATTAGCCTCCAAGGGAGGAACCTTGGCAGAGCCGATAACAGAGGAGCTACGGTGCATGACCGCCCTCTTTTCCCCCTCGACAGAACCGGTATCTCCGCGATGAGCGCGGAAATACTGAGGAATGACCCTTACAGACAAGACCTTAGGAGCAGGTCTCTCGTTTTTGTCAATACCGACCTTAGCCTCAAGTAGAGGAACCTCGGGTTTCGTCCAGATACGTATAGCTCCCTTATGTACGCATCCACTGTTGAGGAAGGAAGCGGGCAAGACGCCAAGGCTATCTCCTCGGAAGTGTGAAGCCTGTAAAGGGTGTCGATTCTCTTATTAATATGGCCTCAAGCCGTGGCTTGGTACAGAAAGCTCCAGAAATGGAGGCCTCAGAGTGTACTCTGGTGTCTGTGTGGAAAGCTCCAGAAACTGAGACCTTGGAGCAATCCCTGGTGTCCAAAGTCTCAGACGAACTGGGCCTACGTTTAGCACCCAACAGGTGAACCTCGGAATGTGTTCCGGTCTTGGCAGGCCCGTCGTGGGAACCCTCAGAGAAAACTCTGGTACACCTATTAGGCCTGTGAGGCACCTCAAGAGAAATCCTGGTGGTACTAGAGCCCCTCCCGGACCGAGAATACCCAGAAAGGAGTCCCCGGCCTGGACGCCCTAAAAAGTAAAGAACTTACCGGGCGTTTCTTCTTTTCATCGATGAAAAGTTCAGGATAAGGCAGAGGAACGCGCTAAAAAATATCCTCCCACCGGAAAAGACATGCTAGAGTGCCCGGATGGAGAGGGAATGGCAGTAGAAGCATGAATCCCAGCAATGGTCTAGGCCGAGACACTCCAAGCAGAGAGAATGGGAACTGGCTGTCATGGTCATGAAGTCAGGGGCGCAGGCATGCAGGGGTCGCATGCACAGGAGACCTGGGTAGACACTGTCCTGGCGCCTCTGGCGCCAGGCTCATGAACAAAAGTAAACAAGAACATCCATTTAACACCAAAAAGGTTTTATTATGGACATAGCATTTCAGATGCATTAACCTTGAACATTCCATCCATTAAGCAGCCCCAAGTGTATTCTTGGGTGTGGCTGCTAATGGATTGCCTCCGAACATGCTCACTCTCTAGGAGTGGCAGGGTGTGGCTCGTATGCCGGCCCTAATGGGCATGCCCACGATCTCAGCTATATAAGCTGCCCCGATCCTCAAGAAAGACGCTTCGCATTATTCTGCACTTGCAAGCAGCGTAATGCTCACCGTTGCCTGATGTCAGACTTACCTTTGAAGATCCTGCTTCCTGGACATCCTGCTTCTTGCCAGCATACTTACCAACTGGGGGAAGCTGTTCTTACCTGTACATCTCTTCGGCGAACCAAGTATTCATCTTTACACTTTCCGAAACGCTGAAATATTCATCTTGGCACCGCAGCACGATATGCTCCATCGGCGACAACAGCGTCTGCAAGGAAAAACAGAAGACAAGGTTAGACATAAAAAAAACAGTCAGTTTAAGGTTGCGCTTCGCCATACTTTGTGCTTTTCCTTAAACCATCACTTACCTGCTGTCGAACATTGCAGTAACATCCATCTTCCATCCGGCCGCGTCTCCCGTCTCACAGCTGCATTGAGGCCGCATTTCCATCTAAGGGAAGAAAACAGAAGAGAGACATTATTGCGGTCATAAAAAAGAGCAACATATAAAGACATTAAACAGAACAAACAGCATCACAAGAGCTCAAGAAAGACTTGCCAATCATAAGGAGAAGCATAGTCGCAGCTATCAGGGATCAGATCCTATTCGGCGCACCCCTGCCAGAAGTAGCAGGACGGAGAGCTTAACTTCCATAATTCACACGTGAGCTTTATGGGCCGGCGTATGCTCACAGAAACCGTACTTTAGGATGAAGGGTTCGAGAGGTACAACAGGAACAAAAAACTCCCGAAGATGCAAGTGCATCCAGTCCTGACCATGCAGAGAAAGGGACTGACGGGCGATGCGCGGGGCGGTGCTCAGGAGGGCGAGGCTACGCCCATGTGTGGTACCCTGCGTAAAAAGATAAGAAGGACAAACATTTTCAATTTTTGATGCTTTTTGAGAAAAAGTGCTCTGGTCCCGTCCCAAAGGACAGAATGTCCCACAAGTATGGAGGAAAGGGGACGGGACGTAGGAGTAAACAAGAAACAAAAGAAAAATACAATAACATCATTAACTGAACTTAATAACATTACCCAGCAAAGATACATTGCTCAGGTATGCCTGTACTGCCAAGGCAAGGGTCGACCAGGTAAGGGGAATCAGCAATGGGCCAGTTCCCAGTGCCAACTCGAGGTGGGCGGCTAAGGCCGGCAGGAGGGAACTAGGTCTCCTACTCCCTCTGAACATAAAAAGGGTACTGTAAGGACAGCTTTAGCGGTAAATATGACTGGCAACTTAATATGCACACCAAATGAAGCAGCACCAATGCTCAGCATGGACAACTGAGACCCCTCATACATTACTCTAACTACAAAGTGTTGTTTAGTGACTAACTAACAACAGGCGTAATGCGAGCTGGTACGGGTTGGGTGTCCGTTCAAGTGCCAGTGTCATTGTTATGGGCCAGATTGTTGTGTTCCATCCACATGGTGGCTGCCACAGGACTATCCAGGAAACACAATTTGTTGTTGTAGAGGATCTATAGCCAGGCAGAGTATAGCAGCATATTCTTGAGGGCCAGTTGTCAGAGTCTCACTTTTATCGGTACAAAGGTGTTCCTGGCTTTTTGAACCGTGGGCGTATATTCAGGATATATTGCAATCCTGGAGCTTTCCCTTTGTATGTCGCCTCCTTCTCTAGAATGCCTCAGGGATCACCTCTCTATCATGGAAGTGCAGGATCCTAGCTATCACAGGTCATGGGTTAGATCCAAGTCATGGGTTAGATCCAGGCGAGGGTCTCTTTTGGAGTGAGCGATGTCCGCGCTCCACAGCAAAGCCCTGCGACAGTTTGCTAGGCCCAATTTCCTGCAGCAGTATGTTTTCGACATACATTGTGGCATCTGGCCCCTCAGCTCCCTGCGGGAGTCTAAGTACACAATTGTTCTTCCGCGGGATCTGCCCTCTGCATCTTCTGCACGATACTCTAATGCAGTGTTCCTTATTTGCAGCTCCTTCACCCGCGCCACAAGATCTTTAGTGGTGTCTATGGCGTCCTCAGCCCTAGTTCAGCAGTTGTGACCATTTCCAACAGTTATCTGACATCTTGACGAAGGAGTTGACGTCAACTTTGACCTTGTCGATTCTGGTTTCCAGTGATGGTCGCAGAGCGGCAATTGTGTCAAGAATTTGGTCTTCTTGAGGTTTTTGTGCTCGGGCTAACAGCCCGAGATGCTTGGCTTGCCTTCTTTAGTGAGTGGGTTTGCGCTGTTTCCTCTGCCCAGCAAATGAGTCCATGATTGATGTCTTACTCTTGTTTTTTGTAGGTGACATTCCAGGGCCCCGAGGATGGGAGTAAGTGCTGCAGCGCTTAGGTGGCTATGGGCGAAGGTGGTACGTTCCAACAAGCCCTGGCTGCTTGTGCTGGGTAAATAATTTGTTCCAGCGCCTACGTAGGACAGTCTCCGGCAGGCTTGAGAAGCTGTACGCTTTGTGCAGTTGGCAGCGCCAGTGCCTAAAGTTAGATTGCTAGTTCAGTGGTGCACAGTGTAGTAGGCGTAGGGGGATTGGTGCACCAGCAGGCACCCAAGAGGAGTGAGGCAAGCGTGTATCCAACACTTTAGCAGGAGCGCAGTTAACCCAGGTGGTAGATCTCAACTGTTTGTTGTGTGCACAGGTGGTAATACGCGTGCAGTTTAAGTTGTTCAGGTGGCAGTGATGCAGCGTGTGCCAGCGTGGGGATCCGGCTTAGGAGGTTCGCAGGAGCCAGGCGGTTAGGCAGTGTCTGTTTTTTTTTTTCATGGGCAGTTCCCCGCAATGCAAGCAGCACAGCGAGGCAGAGGTGTGCGGGTAGCTAAACAGAGCATATAATGCTGTGCTGAGCCATCTCAACGTGCACAGTGTCTGCAGCAACCCCTCACTATGCGTAAGCCTATGAGAGCAGGGCCCCCTGGTCTTGTGGCGAAAGCTTTAGCAGCCAGGGATTCCACGGGGGGATGAGCAGGTCAGTCCCAGGATGAGACCCCTGTGGTGAAAGTAGGTGCTGAGCACGGAGACGGGGCATCTCTGCAGCCGACCCCAGATGGGCCCAGATACCCTTGGGTTATGAGTGCTATATAAATTATGGGCCTCCCTAGGACAGGTAGGTATTTTGCCAGATTTGCTCAGCAAGAGGCTGGGAGACCCACAGAGACCTCTGTGAATAGTGTCAGTAGCAGTGCAGCACTTGCGAGCGGGTCACGTCAGCCGGGCCTTCGAGTGTCTCCTCAGTCATCCCTCGGTGCTCTTGGGTAAAGAGTGCCATTTTGTCTGGGGGAAAGGATGTGCCCCAGGGAAGGAGCACCAGAGGGAGCACCGCAGATAGCGGACTTCGCCCATACCTTTGTTCAGCTACATTGTGGTGGGACGCCCCCTTCTGCCTTCGCCCAATGCAGCCACGCAAGTCCCCCGCCGTATCCCTCACCAACTTTCCGGGTTCCGCGATGCTCCAGGGGTGTGCTCAGTTTTCAGGATGGAAGTCCCATCCCCAGCTGGCAATCCCGATCAAGGTCGGCTGCATAGGCTACTTCGTCCCTATGCAGCCGCCATCTTGGATTGCGAGGGGGCTCTTGCTGCAACGTGGCTCATACAGTTCCCCAGCTCCAATTTACGTCGGAAAGCAGCTGGTGGTCGAGGTGGTGCCTTCACACACCTCGTAATTTGATCGGAAGTGAGTTGCTGCAGTAAGTCGCTGCAAGGATCAAGCAGGATCACAGTGGGAGCCTCACAGAGTTACTTCTCTCTACATGGGTTTAAGCCACGCCTCTCATAGGCCCAGAAAAAGCACGCTATAAGACACATCTCGAAATGAGCTGCTCAGATGTTCAAGCCGTTCCGCACTCACCTAGCCCTTACCTTGATGTTGTGCCCACCACATACACTTTGGAAATCAGATCAGACGAACTTGAGTTTTCACTTTTTCCATAAACAAAATGTATTTCCACTGACTCTAAATATTAGGTAGTTTCCATCTATACTGTTGTCCTGTATAGTAGTGATGTAGTATCAGTTCAGATTTAATTTGGAGCGTGACAGTTTTTATTGGGCACACTTGAAGATGTATTGATCTTAACTGTTTTTAAAAACTTCCTTTTCCCCCTAACGATTTATATATCATCCTGTTATGACAGCAACAGTACACTTAAGGCGGGATGACACATTACTAAATATTAAATATTCTTTAATGTGATACAGATTGAAAATAAATTCAAACTTTACACATAATACAAATTACATACATTAATATTAACTCGTTAAAAGAAACAAATCAGCAGACATATCATAAACAGATGAAGATATATAATAAAACAAGCAAAATTTCTTTAAAATATTGGACCTCAGGAAAAACAAAGTGCTCAAATAAGAACAGTTTTGTGTGACTTATAATCTTTGCCTTCACGTCAGCACAGTCTTAGCCATAAATACAAACATTAGACCTATCACCCACTGATATCCTGCCTAGGAGTCGAAATAAGGGTACCATAGATGTGACATCCCTGACTAGTCAGAGTGACACTGGCAATCTTTAACCCATCATAATGAGATGTTTCAAATCAAAGCAAAGAGCCCAGGTGTTTTTCAGTCTGCTGCCAAACATTCTACAATGCAATAAGCAAGTGCATGTTGCCGGTGTTAGTGCAATAGAGCCAGAATGAGGTTTCACAGATGGTTAAAGAATCGTTTACAAATTCCCCAAGATATTTGGAGATTGAACGCTCCAGAGTCGAACACTCAGTCAACAAATGCTTGGCTGTTTCCAAACATTAAGGGGATTTGCATAAACGGCAAACTCGCTCACTGGCAGGAATCTTTTTCCTGGCTCCTATGTTATAAAGCGTGGGTAATTGCTCCAAACGGAACAGAATAATGAAACGTCTGAGCCTTTTGGTGGGGCAGAGATACAGATATGCTTGTGGTTGCATAAAAGTATAGGGCCTCATTACGACCCTGGCGGTAAATAGCCACATTACTGCCATGGCGTAATGAACGTTTACGCCGTGGACCGATGGCGGAAAGAGCGCCACATTCCGAACCATCGCGCACGAGCATTACGCCATGGCGGTAATGTAATTAATGCCATGGCGGAAAGGGCCCCTACCGGCATCGTAGGCCGCGCAAGGTGCACTACCGCCACCCATCTCAGCGGCCACCGTAATTAGCGGCCACCGTAATCAGCGGTGGTCGCAATTAGCGGTCACCGTAAAAGGCGGAACCGGAAATAGCGTCATCGCGGCGGAACGGGAAACAGCACGGCGGCCATCTTTAAAAACACAATCCATTGCCATCCTTCCCAACAACACCAGATCCAACCCTGACACCTGTCCCAACCCATCACCCACCCACTTAACCACCCAAAAATGCCCAAAGTTGTCAAGAAGGCATGTGACCGCCAGCACCAGGACAGATTCTCCCGGGAGGAACTGAGCATGCTCGCGGAGACCCTACAAGACAATGCAGCCGTTGTTTTTTCGCCGCAAATGACCAGGCCGGCGATAGCCAAAAAGAAGGCCATATGGGCCCTGGTGGCAGAGCGCGTCAGCGCAGTGAGGACCGTACCCCGCACCCCACAGCAGTGCAGGAAGCGGTGGGATGACCTTAGGCTATGTGTAAGAAGCATCATCTCTGCCAACCGCAACCTTGCCCTGGCTACCGGTGGAGGTTCTGAATCCCCACTGAAACTCCAACCGTGGGAGGAAATATGTGCCAGCACGATTGGCATGGAAGGCATTGAAGGCGTCGGAGGGATGGAAAGAGGAGTACCGACATCAGGCGATGAAGGTAGGTGCCTCAAATCAAGACATGCCATAGTCACTGAAGTCCATTCATGTGTAGCACAATGTTGCCCTAGAGTGTAAATGCAACACATTAGCTGGACACTGCCCACAGCCACATACGAGCTCCACCCTGTATACATGTAGCATGCACACCCTATCTGCCGGCACCCACATACCTCCATCCTCATTCCACACAAAAAGGAGACAACCTGCATGCCCCTGCCTCACATGTGCCTCATCTACTGACCAAAATCATGTCAATCATTGTCATTCCAATGTCCGCAGACCCATCAATAACGCTCTCCCTCCTTTGCTCCACCACAGGCTCAGAATCACAACCCGAGGACGAGGACACCCCTGTGACAAAAAGAGCCAAGAAGGCCAAGACAACCATTCACGCACCCTCAACCTCAGCTGCAGTGAGCCAGACCCCACAGCAAGCACAATCCACTGCCAGCAAACAGGACGGCCCAACGGCAAGCACCCCAGTAGGCAGCAGGCCAGCAGCAGCAGCACCACTTGTTCCAACATTGCCTGCCACAGAAGGCACCGGTTCTGCGGCCAGCAGCACCATTGGAGAATCAGCTGCCATTGCAGCATGCTCAGACTCCGACATTGTGGAGCACGACGAAAGACGCCCCACTGACCTTCCACATTCCCCCTGTTTGTCCCATGCCAGCCCCCATGAGGATCCCACAAAGGGGCACACAGAGGAAGAGGAGTGGCCATCTACTCCATGCCCAGCTCTAAGTCCACAGGAGGGGAGCAGCCCCTCCATCACACCACCGGCAATGGGCATGGCCCAGCAGGGGCAACAGTCCCTTGAGGACATCATTCAACGGCAGCAACAGCTGTCCACGCTACTCACCGAGCATGCTGCGGAATGTGTGGGGGCCAGGGAAGCCATCGAACAGGCTACGGAGACCCTAAGGGCCGGAATTGCACGCAGCACTGACACCCTGAGGGATGCAATGCTGTCCATGTCAAGGGACATTTGTGGCGAACTTGCCGGGGTGCGCCGTGTGCTCACAGAGCTCTCCCATACCCTACAGGACATGCATGCACGGGAGCAGGCAGGGACATCCTCCGCTGCCAGTTCCGCCCAGAGCAGCCCCGTCCGACGTTCAGGACGGAACCTGCGCTCCACAGGCAGGGGTGCCCCGGGGACCAGGAGAGGGGGCTTGTAATAGCCTGTGCCCACTGTTACAGGCATCTGTAGACACTCACAGGGGGTGTGTTGGGGTGTGCAGGGGGGAGGGAGGAGGGGGTGTGTTGGGGTGTGCAGGGGGAGGGGGGAGCGGGTGTGTTGGGGTGTGCAGGGGGAGGGTGTGTGTTGGGGTGTGCAGGCTGGAGGGGGGAGGGGGGAGAGGGTGTGTTGGGTAGGGGAGGGGGAGGGGGGTGGGTGTGTGTCACGACAATTTATTATTAAAATACACTTTTTCCTTTTTCCGAAATGAAATGTGTGGACATTTTCATTGCATATGTGTGCTTTATTGGTGTACAGTCCACAGTGTGCATGTCCCAGAGACACACAGTGCCCCAAGTGCCGTCTTCATGTGATACACACCAGCCGTGTGTGCTAGAAGCATTGGTCGCATTACACGCCCCTCCTGTGCATCGCCTCCTCCATGAGGTGCGGCCCCATCTGCACCCTCCTCATCCTCATCGTCAGGTGGTTGCAGTTCTGCATCAGGGGGCAGGGGCACATTTCGTCTGACGCACATATTGTGTAGCATGACACAAGCCATGACAATCTTTGCCACCTTCTCATGGCGGTACAGGAGTGCCCCACCAGACCTGCTGAGGCATCGGAACCGTGCCTTCAATAGGCCGAATGTCTGCTCATTGACCACACGGGTACGTGTATGTGCACGGTTGAAGTCCTCCTCGTGCTGGTTCTGCGGGTTCCGGACTGGTGTGAGGAGCCACCTCTTCAGGGGATAGCCTGCATCACCTGTATGTAGGCGAGAATGTATGTGTCAGTCATGACGTCTGATCAAGAACATGTTGTGCCACCATAGCTTGCATCCAACTGTTACTTTGGACCACTTCTAAATGCACTAATTGATTCACACAATGCAACCAATATATGCTCATGGCTCTCATGGCCTGTTTTGCATGCCATCACCCAATGTATGCAGAGGGGTGGAGTGCATTGTGAGTGTCCGTTCATGCCGTTTGTTTTGTTGGCCTGGCATGTGTCCTGTGATGTTAATGCGCACATCATTGCAACATTGCTGTGGGCCTCATCATGACCCCAGTGAGCAATGCTGATGTTGATAGGGACATTTTGGGGGCCCTGCTGTCTGAGTAATGGTGTGTTTAACTTTCTGTCAGTCATGTGCCTCCTTCGTGGGCAGTTATGGGGGACAGGCTTTTCGGTTGATGGTGTTTGGTGAAGTGCATGTGGGGGCATTTCATTGTTGACAATGTGGTCTGAATTGGTAGAATGCACTTGCAGATGGTTGTGTCATGGTTGGGACACAACCTCATTCACATGGTAGGGCTGCATACATTGGGTATTGGCTTTACTGGTGTTGGGTGGAGTTTGGGTTGCTGTAGGGTATCATCTGTCTCCGTTCTCTCTGCTACTCACAGCCAGGTGGAGTATGCATCATTCCCCCCCCTTTCAGCCAGGTGGAGTATGCATCACCCCCCCCCTTTCAGCCAGGTGGAGTATGCATCATTCCCACCCCCTTTTAGCCAGGTGGAGTATGCATCATTCCCCCCCCTTTCAGCCAGTTGGATTATGCATCATTCCCCCCCCCTTTCAGCCAGGTGGAGTATGCATCATTCCCCCCCCCCTTTCAGCCAGGTGGAGTATGCATCATCCCCCCCCCCCTTTCAGCCAGGTGGAGTATGCATCATTCCCCCCCCCCTTTCAGCCAGGTGGAGTATGCATCATTCCCCCTCCCTTTCAGCCAGGTGGAGTATGCATCATTCCCCCCCCCCTTTCAGCCAGGTGGAGTATGCATTGGTACGTCGTTCACCTACCCACTTCACATTTCCATGGTCATGACATTAGACTCACCGAGTAGCCAGGATCTTGGGCCTGCATGTCGCTCCATGTAGCGTGGTATTGTGGAGTTCCTCAGGACCATTGAATCATGGGTTGATCCGGGGAATCGGGCACAACAATGTGTGATGATCTTGTTGAAGTCACAGACCATTTGCACGTTGATTGAGTGGAATTGTTTCTGGTTGCGGTACGGTACCTCCATGGCACGTGGAACCTCCAATTCCACATGGGTGCAGTCGATGGCACCAATGCAACCAGGTATGCCGGCTAGTGCATGGAAACCCACTTTGGTGTTTGCAATCTCCTGGCCAGTCCGTGGTACTGAGATGTGGTCGTCTGTGTGCTTGAGGAGGGCATCGAGCACTTGGATAAGTGTACGTGAGAATAATGGTTGTGAAATGCCATGCAAGTGCCCCACTGTGTGCTGGTAGGTGCCTGTGGCCAGGAAGTGGAGTACAGTCACTACCTTCAGTAGGGGTGGGATGGCGGTTGGACTTTCTATAATACTGATGATGTCGCTGTGTGTCATGTCTGCGATGGCTTTGATGGTGTCCCCGTCCAAACGGTACAGGGTGTGGATCTGCTCAGCAGTGAGGTTGAATGGACTGGCTCTGATGCGTGGGATTGGGGGCTGCCTGCGTGGTGGCACTGGCTGTGCTGGTGGGGCTTGCTGGCCCTGCCTTGCCCTCCTTCTCCTCCTGCGTCTCCTCTGTGCTGCCTGTTGTTGTTGTTGTTGTTGTTGTTGTTGTTGTTGTTGTAGTAGCACTTGCATTGCTATCAGGTCCTCCAGCCCCAACATTGCAAGTCGTATTGGTATCATTGTGGAGTGTGACTGGGTGTGGGAAGGGGTGGGTGTGCTCTTTTTGTACTTCCTGAGTCTGTATTGCCTCCACCTGTGCTGTTTCTGTGCACCTGTGGCAGCTGGATTCACTTTACATGGCCATTTACGGTTGGTTCGCGATGGCGTACTTAGCGCCATGGCGGTAAGGTACTTAACGGGCTGGGTGATGGTGTTAGTTGCAAGTCCGCTTGGGTCGGCATTCGCGTACCTTTCCACCAAGGCGCTAAGTACGGTGTGGGAGGTTGCGTGCGCGCGTCCTTGGCGCAGATAGCGGCAGCGTTGACTACGATGCCGCTAATGGCATCGTAGTTAATGGTCAAGGGTCATAATCGGACCTAGCGGAAAACAATGGCAGTAATAATTTACCGCCATCATTTTTCACTTAGCGCCAGGGTCGTAATGAGGCCCATAGAGTCTATATTTTACGAAATGATAAGACTTTAAGCTGCTTAGGTGTGAGAAATTCTCTAAGCAGTCCCACAAGTCCGCCTTTTTGCCCAGTGCTCCTAGCACATCCTTAGAGACAATCTCCCCTCTGTGCGTCCAACCTAATTCCATAAGAAATGTAGTCATGTCTTTCAGGAGGGGAGAAGTGGTATGTTTTTTGCACACTTCTTGATGGATCACAGCCAATAACGGATTGGAAGGGCTGCCCTTCATTTTAAGATAGAATCCTGCCCTCCTTTTGAGTACCAATGCTTTAAGTGAGGGAAAGCCCAATTCAAGCCTTATGAGGGCCATTGGGACACTCTGACGTAATCCCAGTATCCGGCGCCAGACTTTACCCACCATCACTTGCAGCCAGGCAAGATCGAAAGAGAGAAGAGACTCAAGGCCATAGGTAATCATGGGCGCAAATGCTTGGATGTATAGGTGTCTAGTACCCCACAAGGTAAAGCCGCCCTGCATTGTTTGTGAACAATGATATTAATGCTATTACTTGCTTAGCCCTGGTTATATGTCCTTGCCGGCACAAGGGATTGTCGCCCAACGGCTCAATATCCACTCCAAGATACCTATAGGATGGAGCATAAAGTATATGGTTATTATACACCCACAAGTTGACTCAGGATGCTCTTTTCCTGGTAAATCTGAGTACCTTTGTCTTATCTAGGTTTATAATCAAGCCGTTGTTCCTAGCGTAATCCCATAAAGTGACCGCAGAGCGCCTGAGTCCAGCTATGGTATTGTCAAATACATCCAGATTGTCAGCATTTGCTAGGACAGTGCAGGGAGCCTCATCGATTATTGGAGGGCAGTTGTTAGCCTCGGCCAGTGCTGCAGGGATGTCGGATACATAAAGATTGTAAATGAGGGGTGCAGTTACGCATCCCTGCTTTACCCCCCTATTCTGGGTCACCTGTCTAGTCATACTGCCTTCCTGCTTTAGTCTGAGGCACGCAGAAGTATTATGGTGCAACTGTTTTAGATAGTATAAAAGACCATTACATAGAAAAACGATATCAGGTTTTGTTTTGTAATGTTTGATCTCGATAAACCGGTCAAGTGGCACAGCGAGCGCTCATTTGGACTTCCGTGCAGAGCCTGCTAACGCAGGTTCGAGTCGCGGTGGGGCCAACCTCAGCCTTTCATCCTTCCGACACACCGTGGGTAATAATAAGCTGTAAGAGGATTCAATTCAACACTACAGCTAAGTCAATGCCTAGTCTGGGATACTGAATGGAAACCCTTATTGATATATCTTTACGTCCAGTTCATGCGTTCTGGATGACTACCCCTATATAACACCCCTCTCTTGGAATCCCCCTGTCCCCACTGAGCCACGAAGTAGTTCTGTTTTGCAAGTTTAAACGGTTTATTTGATAATTTAAACAATATATATATATATCACACTTTATAATACATTAATAATTGAATATCACACTTAATCTGAGCAGTAATCAATAATGGATAGTCCGGCACTAGCACACTTCTTTATAATCAATGATGAGTGGTTATAGGATGGATACGATAGCAACAATACTTTTATGGTTTCAAATGGATGCAATGTGGAATGAAATGCAGTACAGAAAATAACTTGATAGGATTTCAGCAAAAGACAATGTAATCACTTTCTTGGACAATTCACCCCCCCTTTTATGCAATGTAAGGAGATGAAGATGACACAGTTCTTAGGAATGCAATCAAATAGAATTCAGTTCAATTCCCCCCCCATTCGCTTATACAACAGATAGGAGTTTTGAAACACAGGCAAAATGCTTTGAATATGGTGACAATGCAGTGAGAAATCTGCTGAAAATGGTTTTAATTCCCTTTATGAGCTTCAGGGTGAGTGAAATATACTTGGGATGAGTTCAAGCTCACTTTAGCAAGGATCTAGGAGTAACTAGCAGGTTAAACGAATGTTTGGCAAAGGAAAGCAATGAAGCTGCTGTTTTCACACGTGGCTGGATTTTTAACCAAATTGCAAATCGCGGTAAAATTCGCGAGTGCGAGAATCGTGATTACGGCAAAAGTATGAGGAGTAGGAAGTCGGTTCTAGGCTTGTTGAAAAGCTGAGATTCTAAGCTTTCAGAGGAAAGTTAAACCAGCCCAAACGGTTCCAGAGATACGGACGATTAAATAAAGGTAGTTTTTCGGATTTGAAATTTTAAAATTTCAAAGCGACAGGTTACAGCTTGCAGCTAGAAAATGACAAGTGACAGCTTTGCAAATGACGGGTGACAGTTAGGAGGCAATTCTGGTTAGATTAAAATAGATTGAATTATATTATTTTAACTAAGAGATTGGTTCTGCACAGTTCTGCTAGGTACTCACAATATAATTTTAAAAGGAATGGGCCTCGCCACGGATCTGGTCAACAGGTTTTCTTCACTCGCCACGGACGGTTTCTGCGCACAGCGTATGGGTCAGCTCTACTCTGCTGGTCTGGTCTGGGTCTCTGGTTCTGATCAGGTCTGTGGGTCCGGATACAGCGGTCTCCGGTTCAGCTGGTCTCTCTCTGGATACAACACTGCTCTCGGGCAAATGGCAAGAGTTCTTGCAAAGAATTCAAACAGCTCGCCTGGCTGTGAATAGTGGCAATGATTTGAGGCCTGCTAAAGAGGGATTTAGCTTGTAGTTGACCTCTCTGCTACAAATTCTGAAGTAAAGTCTTGGTCTCTGAAGGTGGATAGATTGAAGTCTCTATGTTGGCTCTCTGGAGGTTGATGGAGGTAAAGTATGGATTTTCCCGGCAGAGCGTCCCGCAGCAGATGGAATAGAATCTCCTCTCTAGCTTCCAGTGGCTCTTTTTATGTCTTTTGAAAGTGGGTGTGTGTGCAGCATCACTAGCCAGACCCTCTCTCAACTGCCCATTGGTCAAGCTTTCCTTTCTCTCTTGATTGGGGAAAAGAAGTGGAGTGTCAGAGCGATGTCATTTAATGGCTTGCAGAAAGGACACTCCCCTGTTAAATTACACACAATCTATATTTGACCGAAAGACATATTTCATAGATACACAATGGTTTGAAATTACATGCACCCATCACATATCACATGAGGTATACCCTGTTCAAACTCTGCTCTTCCTGGGGGCTTGGGTTCAAAAATGGCAACATATTTCACTTTTTGGTCGGGTTACCAATATTGGATTTGTCCCCGCATTTACACCAATGTTCGCAAAGCATGTGGGCATTAGGTGGTGGAGTGTCAGATTTTTAACATACATACATTTAGAGTAATATCCTCTTTTCCGCTAAGAACCCCCCTGAACATACCACCGGGTCCTAACACGTCTTCAAATGTGCACAGAAAAATCACAAGAATAATGATATCACTTATAAAATTTTCACAAGTCCGCTCTATGAATGATCCATCTTTTTAGATTTATGTTCTGGCCCCAAAGGGGTGTGGTTTCCCAGGTCACATGGTGTAGAAACCAGTTTATCCAGTTTCTGCCAAGCTCAGAGACCCTGCCCCTCCCAGCTTCTGCCAAGAGGAAGCTATTTTATGGTTCCCCTAATAAACCATCTGCCTGGGCCCTGGAAGGCCCATTGTTCAAAAGGAAGCATTTACGACTACCCTAATAAACCATCTGCCTGGGCCCAGGACAGGCCTTTGTTGAACTCCCTGTAGCTGCTCCACCCCTAATCTAATCAGAGAGGTGACAACTCCTTTTGGCAAGGGGAAGAGTGGCTGAGCAGGTTTTAACTCCGGTGGGGGTATATGTCAGGCAGAATTCAGTTCCTCAAGCCAGGCCCCAGCTAATGTCACTTCTAGTTACCCAGTTTTCTGCATTCAAATAAACTAACAATTTTTACACATGCAGCTAGAATGCTGATTCTAAGTTTAAAACTATGACATTTAAACAATTGAAACCTATGTGACACTCAAAAGTAGGTCACTCATTTCTTTTAAACATTTAGATTTTTAGTGTCTTTCAGTCCAAATTTTCTTAAACTGCTGAAATCCACAGCTCATGGATCACCACATGTAAGATTATTTTTAGTGTGTATAGGCGCATATTACCAAATATTACCAAATTACTGTGAATGTAAGCAGACGTCCAAGGCCAAATGGTGCCATGCAATGTAAACAAAATACATGTGGCTCAGATTTCTTCGCTTGCCATATATCTTGACATTTTGCTGCATTATACCCTTAATGGGAGAGGCTCCAATTTCCACACTGAATGTGTGGGTTGTGGGGTGTAATCATAGGCATCAAACTAACATAACTGACGGGCCATGTGGAAAAGATCTACCTGTCATTACCAAAGGAAAAGCAGCATTTTTCAATTCACAAATGAAGAAGAAATTCAAGGGTCCCTTTTACATCAAAAACAGGATTTTTAGATACTGGCACCAAAACGGCTTTGCATGGGTGTTTGCAGTTTAAATGTGAAAAATGTACCCTTGCTAACATAAAAATTTCAGAGAAAAGACATGGTGCGTGCTGACAAAAAGTAAGGTATATTATGTTTTGCATGCAAAATACCAGCAAACATTTGAAAAGAAAAGCTGTCTTTGTTTCCATGACAATATTTCTGTAGGCCTGAGTTAAACCCTTTACTTGCTGTGGGAAAAATGTCACAAAGGACTCCCCTCAGGGAAAGCCGGGTTTACATCCCCCCAGCTGTTTATTAACTGCAATAAAGTGTGGCTGCTAAGAGGTGTTGAAAACAGACTTTATCTAGACTCTATGTGTCTTTGAAAGGGCTCTGTGCAAAGACAAATGGCCTTGGCTGGTGCCTCCCCGGAATGTTGAGAGGAGGTGTGAAAATGGGGGCTACAATTAAGAGGAGCTGAATACAATAAATGGATTTATTTTTATTTATTTCATTTCTTATAAGGCCCTGCATGTCCGTAGGCCTCAGAGCGCTCCAAGAAAAGGATGAGGAAGAAGAAGCATCAGTGAGGTGGAGAGGAGTTCTATTTGGGTAGATTAAACAGTAATGTATTCACATGTTTCTTAAAGATAGTAACCAATTGATATGTTTTGATATACAAGGACGGGGCATTCCATTTACGAGGAGCACTGAATTCAAAGCTGCAGTCGCCAAAGTTGTTTAAATGAGTTTTCGGCTGATTAAGCTGGAGAGTATAAAGAGGAGCGTAACACTCTGCAGGATGATTTCCTCACTGATCTATTAATGTGATAGTATGGCACATTAGAATTCTGGCATTTATAAGTGAGAGAGAGCATTTTATGCCTGATTATCTGCCTCACTGGAAGCCAGTGAAGTTCCTTCCTGAAATCGCATCTAGTCAAGCCAAATACCGCCCTAACGGCTCCATTCTGAGAAGTTTGTAGCCGATTAAGGGTTTTTTGAAATGTCCCAATCACTAAACTATTAAAATAGTCCAATCGTGAGTTTATTAGTGAGGATGCCAGGAGAGATCTGTTTTTAAGTGTGAGGTATGGCCTTATCTGATGCAATCACTGGGTTACATGTCCACATGATGAGTGAATCAGAGAGACCTGTTTTTTCATTGAGAGGTTGGTATCCAATATCACTCCCAAGGTTTTGACTGATATGCTCACAGGGATAACGTTACCAGCCACCTCAAAAGACTCGCACTGTTCGGAGAGGTTTTTTAGTCGAGGACTGGAGGCCATAATAAGCAACTCCGTTTTAGAGTCATTTAGTGCTAGTGAATTGTGTGCCATCCAAGCTTGGCTTTCAAGATAGATACGATTCACAGCTAGTGCATACCCCTGATAGTTGCCAGAGAGCTTGAAAAGGATCTGGGTGTCGTCGGCATAATTTCAAATTGAACACCCAGATCCTCGAGAAGATTGAGAAAAGGTCTAATATAAATATTAAAAAGCAAAGGTGACAAGCATAAACCCTGCCGAACACTGCATGGAAGTAGGTTGGCATGAGATCTCTCGACTGCCACTCTAGAATTCTGGGACCCAGAAAGGACGCAATCCATTTCGCTGCATTCTCAGAGCAATTGGATACAGTTTGCAGTCTATTATGTAATAGATTGTGGTCGATGATATCAAATGCTGCTGAGAGATCTAATAGTAATAGCAGTGCAGGATGTTTTCTTTCTATAATTTCAATAATATTTGATTTAAGGTCCAAAAGAGCAGTCTCAGTGCCATGCTGGGCACGAAAGCCAGACTGATTTGGATTGAGGAGTTTATGTTCCTCAATACATTTTGCAACTGTAAATAAGCCACTCTATCTTAGATTTTCAACAGATATGGGATGTTGGTAATGGGTCTGTAGTTTTTAGGGACAGAGGGGTCAAATTAGTCCTTTTTCAAAAGGGGAGTTACCCATACCTCCTTCGGAGCTGCAGATACTATGCCCGACAGGAAGGAAGAGCTGATCATTTTAGTGATGCAGGGTAACAAAACATTCATGGATCCTTTTAATATATCAGTCGGGCAGGTGTCACAAAAGCAGGATTTCATATAAATAATAATCTTATTGATTGTTACGCTCACCTGGTATCCACGGGGACGCCACCCAGCTGCTGGGACTCTGGTGCCCTTCTCAGCCGCTCCCTGGTATAATCAACGGGGAGGTTCTGCCTGGAAAACAGGTGGGCAATGTTCAAGACTGGGCAACTGGGGTAAGAGCCTCCCAACACCCGTATGCCCGCAGCCCGTACTCAGGCCTTTCCTCACCTTGTTACGGGTTTTGGCGTGCTCTCCGTCCTGCCTTCTTGGCAGGGGCGCGTTGTCCTTTGTGGGCGAGTGCGATCTAGTTACTTCACTGATGCTGCCCTTTAGAGTCTTTCAGGTAGGTCTTATTACTTTTATACTGTAAGCCTTTCATGGATTCAATAATGTCTTTTCTATCTCCTTAGCTGCGCGGAAGTTCGCTGTGGAACGTTGGCTGAATTTGGACTCACCGGCAGGTGATGGTGTTTCGAGAGCGCCTTGATTTGGTAAGTAGGCGCTATGCGCAGTGCTATGATGCCTTGCCTTTGCTAACCTGTTGTCTTTTGTTCCCATAGGTTGCAGTGCTCACCCGGAGCAAGAAGTGCCAAGGCGGTGCTGGTCGATGGGTGACTTGAGGTAAGCTGCCAGCACAATTGTAAATGTCTTATGTCTTGTTTCTCTCCTTGTGCAGCTCCAACGGTCTGGGAGGCTCGCTGTTCCTTGGATGCTGTTTGCAGGAGCAGAGGGCAGCTAACTGTGGAATCACAGGTAAGCTGCTGCTAATAACGATGTCCCTTTTGTTTTTCAGGTGCTGTTCTTACGAGGTTCGCAGATGCTGCTGAACACGATGAGCGTCACGTTGTAGGATTGCAAAGTAACGCGAAGCGTGTTCTCCAAGTCGGGTGTGGTTTAAATAGCATCAAGAAAGTAGTCCAGGTAAAATAGTCCCTAGGCTACCACACCCAAAACACTATACCGCATAGCTGGGTTCCAAGGAGCCAAGCTATGTGGATGCCTCCATGTTGACTGGCATTGAAATAAAGTAGTTCCCAAGCACAAGTCTTCATTAAGTATGAGCCTGGCACCAAAGGCGCCAGGACTGGCCCCAAGAGGGCCTAGACAAAGGATGCCTAAGCTTGTTGGGGGCCCGAGCCGAGACCCCTCCTGGCCCATGGGCCTGCCGGGGGGGTTTCAGGAAGTGGGTCTTGATATTCTGCATTGATGTAATCTTTTTTGGTGTCAAGATTGGCCAGTTGATTATAAATGACTAGCCGATGTCCTGCTATTTTGTGCGTAAATTCATCCTGGATTTGGTGACACCAGACAGAGTCCTTGTAAATAGGACGTAAAGAGGATGTGTGATTTTCAAAATCTCTAAGAATTTTAAATAAATCTTTTGAGTTTTATTTAGCATTATAAATGCAGGCATTAAATGATTTCTTTTTAGACTCAATTATAACATTCTTATACTCTTGGACAGGCCAGCACATTATCTACAGTAGGGGATCTCTGTGTAGCAAATGCATCCCATATTTACGAGCTGTATCCATCTTCAAACAACCAACTTCAAAGAGACCAATAAAAACACAGGCCCAGAGAGACAAATGGCAATGAAGACAGGAGGCCTCCAATTTGCATATCCCAAGTTGTGGACTTATCATTACGGCCTTTTTCTCAGCAAACATAAGCTGGATTTTCTTTATGTGTCATTTTTTAGATTATTTCCAGGCGATTTTGGTGATATAAAATTCATCTACCTGCAATTTAGGGAACTGTAATGGCCAGCTAAACTAGGTTCCTGGCTGATTTAAAAATGTCCCGAATTTAAGAGTTGGCGAACTGGTGAAGGGTGAAGTTATGATTGTGGAGAGTAAATAACATGTTCATAACAGTTATACTTTTTGTAAAAAAAACAGTGCGAAATTGCCAAAGATTAGTTCACAATAGTGCAGACATGACTATCATTTTATTTAATTCCCCATGATTAGCTGAAAAGGAAAATATATATTTCATGGCAGCTACTTGCAAAATGATGAGGTTTTGCCACATAACTAGTTCTAGTCAAAAGTCTGACATGAGAATGATTGGGGATTGCAAATGAAGCTAACATATGTCTGTTCTAGACTCTTAAACCAATCTGTAGAGATGGCTGGAGTTGGGAGGAGAGAGAAGGGTAACTGTCCAATACTAGTTGCGAGAACTGTTGCAGAGACTACCCCAAGATTGTAAACTTGATGGTGTAATCGCTGCTATATAAGGTGGAATTCACTATGAGGAAGGAAAAGAGGTGTTAAAAATGACTATCGACAGAGCTGCTGAAATTTACCATCAGGGAGAGCTGAGGAAACTTACCAGCTGCAGGGAAACATCAGAGGAGATTTCTGAGAGTGCATCTGGGTGGAGCTGTCTATTTCTGTAAAGGCCTAAAAGCTGACTGGGTCCTATGGTGGAGTGCTGGGGGCCATCTTTGAGAGTGGAGTGATTAGGCCCCTGCTATATCTTTTCATAGAGTCCTGAAATGCAGCTGGCTTTCCTGAACTTAAAACAGAGGTTTTTTATGTAAGTAGAACTGAGCCCTGGGAAACCAAAAGGTAGGGAGTCTGCTTTCCTTAAATCCTATCCCTTTATAGCGGGCAGGGGGAGGGACAAAACTGTGTAGATCCTTCGCCTATTTAACTATAAATATGAATTAAATTAATTCCCTTTGGCAGATCACTACAGGGTGATTTCTGTTACAATTTAAGGTTAGCAAAGCTCACTTCCCATTATGCACTGAAAAGCTATAGCCTATAATTTAATTGGGTAATCTTTTTTGTCCTGTTGACCCTGACTTCTTTAAGGAGGAGGGGTGTCTTTGTTCTTAAATCAGTACAATCTTTTTATCCAACTTTCCCCAACACAGGCCTTCCAGTGGAGGCAAAATTCTTCAATCATCCGACTTTTTATGTCAGACTTCCACCAACCCAGACCAAAGTAGGCAAGCAAAGGGCTGAAAAACAAACCGCTAAATCACCCAGTGTTTATTTTAAACCACAAGTGTGGGTGAAATCATAATTTCCATATGCAATTGTCCAAATCTGAAAAACCAAACTGCTAGCCTTTTGAGCACACATGAAAATCGAAATTGCACAGCACTATATTTGTAAATTGCATTTACTGACCAGCGTTAATTATTTCTTGAATTGAAATTGAGATAAAGTACTGTGATTTGTAAGTTTCCCCAATTCATTTGTATCATTGATTTGTGTAACAAGAGGTTAACGGTGAGCCACAAAGAAGGTGGTGTGTGTAGTTTGTGTGATTATTCTTAACATCTAAATAGACATAAATATAGTTTACGTATACCGGCCTGGTTCTTGCCTCATTGGTAGCTCAGGGGGAGGGATCCAAGGGTATTAGATGAATTGGAGATAGGGCTGAATAAAATAATCCATTAAACGGTTTGTTGCGGGACACCTTGAGGGTGGAGGGAATGAACTCCCCTTGTTGAGGATGGCCTCTCAATAAACTGTTACAAATTGGGGGCTCATAGCCGGGATTTGGCTAGCTATTTCTGACTCATGACAAGTGCATTGTGACAGACTATTCATTTTGATGCAATTGCATTAAGGTGGAGGGAAAGTCATCTTTGCCTTGCCGTGAGGACTTGACCCGTGAGTTCCAGGGAGGTGAATAGGTGAAAAATTAAGATTGATTAAGAACAACAAACTGATTTGTGTGATCTTTGCCCCTGCGCAGAGAAAGTTCTATAAACATTTGAAAAAAGCCATTTTTAAAAATGAATAGAATCGAATTAGATGATGACAGCAGACATTAACTTATGTAACCCCCCGGTCGAGAAATAAAACAAAGGATCACTGGCACGTGACGACACGCTGGGGATTCCCACCCTGCTGCTGCTTGCTACCTACTGCCAGAAGAGCCACCATCAAAGAGTGCAGGAAGAAGGAAGAGCAAGAGAGCAGCAAGGACCTTTAGACAGCCCTGAGCAGGTTGTCTTACAAGTAAGGTCTTTTAAAATAGTTTTATAACGCAGTGCACTGTATAGACTTTGTATATATTTTTTAAGACATTTTATATTTTAAAAGGACTCTTTATATTTTTGTGTTTTTTTAGTAACACAGCTGCTAGGTTTAGTGTAATCTATATATAATGTCTTGTGCTCTGCCCTTTTTGTAAAAAACTCACAAAACCCTGCCGGTGTACTGGAAACATATATAAGAAAGCTTTAAACTAAAAAGAACCATACACCATCATTCCTTTTGTCCGATTCTCCTTTTGCGCGTTAGCTATTCTAACCTTGTGTTTTCTCGTTAGGGGTATTTGGGGAACCTACTTGCCCTAATCTCTTGCTCTTCCCTACCCTTACCTTCTGCCTATCAACGTACACCAGAGTGATCTCGAACCCAGGAGAGCAAGGTTTGGAGCCAGGTAAGAGGCGGGTCAAGTTCTAAGGGAAGAGTTAAGCTGAATATTGTGTGCCCGCCTACACCTGTCTCCCTGTAAGGTGCATTGGAAGATCACCCTACTACACTTAAAAAGCTGTTCATTTGTGGTGAGTGGACAGAGGCGGATAAAGGGAGCTGGCAAGCTAAAATTATGCAAAATGTAATATCAGAAGGAATAGACGTTTGGTGTGAAGGTGGGGTCGGCACAAAGCATTAGAGGCATTTTATATGACCCAAAATCCTTAAGAAGAACTGAATCAAATGACTCAGCTCACATCTTATCTATACTTCCACTTGCAGTTAGTGGAAGTGCGAGTGCAGAAGAGTGAGGCCTGTGCGCAGAGTCAGACTGAGATTCTAAATGAGGCGCAGAAAGAACTTGAACAGTTAGAAGATCAAGTACAGCAGAACCATCATTTTGAGATAAAACAAAAAAGCCCCATGAAACAATTAAAAAATGAGTTAGAAACCCAGCAGCAAGAGAGTGCAGAGCGTGAAACACAGTTTTCTGCACTGCAAAATGCAAATAAAGACTGTGTGGAAACTTTGAGCACACTGTAACATAAGGTTAATGATCAGACTATTTATAATAGAGGGCTGTAAAATGACCTTATGGCCTTTCAATTACAAATAAAGGAGTTGATAAATGACTTTGATCAGATATATCAGCAGGTACATACTTTAATACAAAAGAAAGTTCAACTGGTGAAGGAAAAATACCTCTTGAATCTGGAGAATAGTGTCCTTGTACAGGAGGTGCATCCGTTGAAAATGGATATAGAAAAGAGTCAGGTTTTCAGGAGCTGACAAGTATTAGAGAAGAAAGGAATGAGCTAGTATTTAATCTATTTTATTTATTAAGAAAGGAATGATACAAATAGAAGCTAAACTATTAGAAGCAGTAAATTGTAGGGATGAACAAAAGGAAGAGATTATTCTCCTGAAGGAAAGGCACCTTGAATATGCACGCAGCATACAAGGTTCACAGAGGGAAAATGAATCACTTCAGCATGAGGTGCAGCAAACAAAAGATTGGTTGGTATACTCAGAGTAGGGTGCTTGACACTAATCAAGCTTTAAAATTAAAAGTACAGCTACCAACAACAAATAAGGAAAGAGACACAGGTGTGAGAGCCTCACCAAGGAAACTGAACATTATTAAAAGGCCCTGATGCACCCTGACCAATCTGGATGTGGGACAAGGCCCACTGATCAAGGTGAGGCACCCCTCCCAGCAGGGGCCTCTTGGCAGTCATTTACAACCTCCCATGTACAAATTGCAACCAACTTCATGCATGCCACCTATCAAGAACAGGGCGGCAGGAGGCATACTTACCCAGGCCTAGCCCAACTGATCCAGAAGGCCAGTCCCTGTTTAATATTGATGAGTAGTCACCTCTATCACACAGAAGGGAAAGTGGCCGGACCAGTGTGTCCTGGGAAGTAAAGAATAATACTGTAAGTACTTAAGACCATGAAAACTCTTAAAATGAGAAAGTCAGGGAGTTAGATTGGCTGAAGATGAGACTACAGAGAGACCACCTATCTCGCATCACTGGAGAAGAACATTTAAACCCTCAGCCAAGGAAGGGCATTTTAAAAACCTCTGTACATTCCGGGGAAGGGAGGGAACCCTCCAAATTCCCTGAAAGATGGGAGGTTGAAACTGGCTGAAACTGGATTCTAACCTGGGCCTAAAAGTAACTACAGGCAGCGTTCACTTTTGTCTAGGCGAGAGGAGTCCAGACCCTGGTGTTCTGGGAGATATTCCCAGTCTCATAGAGACTCATAGAGATAGGAAGCACCTAGAACACAGGGCATGGAGTACAAATAGCAGCTCCGAGTCAGAAGTGAATGGACTCAGGTACAGAGGAAGAAAATCACAGGGAAACAGAGAAAGGGTTTTGTGACAGACCCAATAAGACAAATCAAGGCCATAAAGAGCTTCCGAACCCCATGCCATAAGAAAGCCAAGTGTTCGGTATGTGAGCACCATCCTTTATGAACAGATGATGCCATCATTCCAGATTAGGAATTTTGTGAAATGTATAGCATTTGCTAAATGTACTTTCACACCGGAGTACTCCAGTTTCTTTGCAGGACTGGAGGACCAGGAACATTATAAATGGTCCAACTATAAGGCAGCCATTTTAAAACATTTCCCCTCACACAAGCCCACAGGCTGCCTATAATTTATAATGTGAAGAGGATCAGGCGACTAGGGAGTTGCTGCAGGAGTTAAAGCGGGCATTTGCTCAGTCTTCCCTGCGGGTGAACACAAATAGTATGGAGTTCATAACTACATATTTTCATGCACTCCCCAAATATATCCTGACTCAGTTGGTGCATGATTTTCACGATCATAGGACCCTGGATTGGGTGATTGAACAGGCCACAGGATCTATGAGTTCCAGAACCCTGCTGAGAGTAAACCCCCCCCCCCCAAAAAACCCCAAAACATCTAACACTCCTGCTGCTGGGAAGGCGGCGGAGGTAAAAACGACCCCTCCATTGGATATGGAGACGGGGGGGCTAAAAGTAACCCTCCTGCCAAATAGCAAAATTGAAGGCAGAAAGGACCATCCAAACCAGCCAGTTGAATGGCAGTGAGGCTGGGGCCCAGAACAATGATATCTCTGACCCTGCTACCTATATAGGCCCCAGGTGCAAGGGTACCAAACCAATCCTGGTGTATGTATACACTCCCCTGGCCCAAGGGGGGAGACCCAACCAGGTATGTACCACCCTGGGAAACTTTGCTCCAAACTTCCCTCAGGAGAAAAGCATCACTCCACCTCCCAATCAGAACTTTTTCCCCATATATCCCCAGAATATCCCCAGAACCAGAACTTCCAAAACAAACCTCCTCTCTCTCCTCGGTTCCAGTACAATAGATGACTGATCCCAGGAGAAGGGAGATTCAGATTGGAAAATTGTGGGGGAAATTTCCAGTACCCGAGCTTTGTTTATGACTTTAGACCTCCCTAACACCCAGAAATGGTCTTTCAACTGGAGCGACAGGTAGCAACTGACTGATAATCTGGGGCGCATGCTGAGGGCTCAGCCCAACTCTCAACCTAACCCTGCTTCCCAGAATTCCACAACATCCAGGTCCAATGCCCCAGGGGGGAAATGACCGGTGGGAACATCTGACAAACCACAGGTTCCTGACGGGGCCCGGGTAGAGTGGAGATGCCAAGCCCTAGAGGAATCTTCCTTTCTCTCCCAGACAGAATGCCTAAAAGCCTCTCAGCCTGAAAGTGTCTCTTCTACCCCCAAAATGTAAGAACCCAAAGACCAAAGGGTAAGTAGGAGAGGCCAAAGAAGAACCCCCTTTGTGGAGGAAATCCGGATCATCCCCTTTAAAAGAGAAGAATCCCTGGAGGGTTCAGGTAAGCAGACCTTCGGTTTCAAAAACGGAGGTTCCCTCCCTACAAGAAATGGGTCCCAAAAGACCCTGAGTGGGACAGGGTAAGTATGGAGAATGACCCAAAATTAGAAAAACTTCAACCGCGAAAAGGGCGTGCAAGACAGAATTGAAACAGAAGGGGTGTCCTTTCTCCAAACAAGTTCTGAGAACTGTCAATAGGTAAAGGTGGACAGCCGAGGAGCCGGGAAAAAGGAGGATTCCCAGACGACTCCCACTGCGAGTTGCAAAGTTTTCTTTACAGATTCCTGAACTCTGACACAGAAAATTGCCCAAGATCACACAGTGTCAGAGTTAAATATTATGAAAATGGCCACCAGGCTGTGAAATAACTCACACTTTCTTTGCAACTTGGAGGAGAAAGAAGGCCAATTTTATGCACCGGTCAAGGTGCAGGGTCAGTGTGAATAATCAGCTCTGTTGGATACTAGATCCCAAGCCACCCTCCTGTCCAAAAAGGCCTTTGACCAACTAAACGCAGGACGGGGAGGGCCACCAAATTCCCCTCACACCACTTCCCAGACAACTCCAACATTTTGACAGGAATGATATTTCCGTCTAAGGGACTCCGGATATGGAAATAAAAATTGGACGGCACCGGCTGAAACATCCAGTTATTGTTATGACTCCAGAGGGCACACCTTGTTTACTGGGGAACAATTTCCTGAGGAGGTTATCACCTCTGATGGAATGTGTAAGCAAGGTCCTCGGGACTCAGACGAACCACCATATAAAATTAAAAATGTGTACCAATTATGTGAGCAGGAATAGTACCAATCATTTAATTGATTAACGTTCTGAAAATGTAGAATTCCATTTCCAGAATAACCAGATCCCAGACGTCACTATCATCTCAGTAGGAGAACAAGCTTGTGATGGGAATCCTTCTCCATTCTTGAAAATGAACCTTCCTCCCAGTTTTAAGTGGCAATCCACACTGGAAGGGTACACTCTATAAAGTTTAACACCAGTCCAAAATGAGAAGAAACATTTCAGTCCTGTGAAATCAGACAAGGACGAGTCCGCTCAAAGTCTGACAGACATTCAGAAAATGGGCAAACTGATGTTTTTCCCCATTCGGTTAAATGTGGGAGAGGAGCCGGTGCTCACCAGAGTATGCCTGAATAATGGAAGGAGCTTCATCAGCGAAGAATTATTCAGGAAACTCCCAAAAGATCACACCATTCCCACATTTAAATTGATTGACAAATGGGAAGTAGGTCTGAAAACCCCAAATTCCAAACATCTCCCCACTAGCAGGTGTATGCTAAAAATGTCCATTGTCAACAAAAGAATAGAGCATAATAGTTGAGTTGTGAGAGATTTCCCTTCCACCTTTTGTTTGAGCAGTGATATTCTCAATCGGTTCGCAATCAATGTGGACCTAATTAATAATAAACATTTCAAAACAGGTAGCAGGCGCTCCTCTCCAGAAAGAATAATATTAAAGCCTGGTCCCGACTGCAGGTTAGCCCCATGGGCTTTGACAACACTGAAAAAGCATTCCGGTCAGCTCAATTGCTGTCTTATGCCGTTGAATTTGCGAGAAGAGGTTACCAACCAAGGGCAGATGCAACAATGTACTCTTGCCCTCAGAATTAAGCGAGGACAGAACTTCAAACACCAGGACGCCTATATAATTCTAAATTCCCATCTTCAACAACAAGGTTTGTATTTAAATCAGACACCGTTAGTAGACCTAGAACACAACACCATTGGAACATTGGTGGATAACAGCGACCCTCAAAGTATCACTTCGGGCACAGACACCTTTATTGGGATGGCGGTCGATGCCCAACATAATTCTATTGGTTTAGGTAATGCAATCATGGGACCAATACCAAATGACTGTTTCGACATCAGCAACGGTATTCCTCCAGAAAAGATTTTTACTAGGCATGGGGGGAATTTCATGGTGTGCACTTCCTGCCCCTACAGGGTGGAAGAGGTAACCTGTCACATTAGGAGGAAGGAGGTAGTGTTCAGAGTCAAGGAAAACAACCTTGAATCCCCTGTCCAGGTCAACACCATCAAAAGAAATCTCTCCACCCAACTGGAGGATACAGCTGAAATTGCCAAGCCCAGGGTCTTCCCGGGTCTCAAGCAGATGATTGAGGAAAGGATCAATCTTGCTAATGCCTGAGAGACCGAGGAGCAAAGACAAAAGCTGAAACAGGTCTTCTTGGAATTCCAGGAAATCTTTTCACTGATCTCGTACGACTGTGGATGCACATCCATTCATTCAACAACCATTCCCACGGACCCCAAGATTACTCCAGTAATTGTGAAACAATACTGGTTACCTCTTGCGTCCATGGTGTCACTCACTGAGATTATTACAAACTTAGAATCCTGTGGTATAATTAATCCGATCCACAGTACATTCAACAATCCGGTACTGGGGATACTCAAACCAAATGGCCAACTGAGACTATGTGCAGACCTGAGGGAGTGGAACAAACGGGTCCACATGTCAAGATGGCTCCTTCCCTATCGTGGACTGGCCAAGATCCAAGGGTAAAAGGTGTACATCGCCATTGAACTGGCCAACAGTTATTGTACAGTATCTGAGTAGGGAAGACCAGTACAAGCTTGTCTTTACCTTCGAGGGGCAGCAGTACACCTGGACCTAAACCCATTTATTAAAGGTCGGAGTCAAGTGGAAGAGTTTGGCTTACCCCATGAAGAACAAAGAGTTCTTCTTGAAGACAGGGTTCTCAGATACTTGCCTAACAGTGGTATTGTACCAAAAGCATGACCAGGTCAACAAAGTCATCTCGTATGCGAGCAAGACTTTGTCCTCTGTAGAGTAAAAATTCAATGGCTGCGAGAAGGCACTCCTGGCAACGGTGTGGGCGTTGAAAAATTACTGCCCATTCATCCAGTGGGGGGTGGGGAGGGGACATCATTGACTCCTAACCAACCCATGCAATACGTACAAAGTGACAGAATCCGGGCAGGGAACATAGTAATTCCAAGATTACTTCCTGGATTTTGTCCATGGAAGAACATTTACACCACCTATACCTAGTTACCAGAGCATTGAGGAAAGCCGGGATCACAGCAAATCCAAAGAAATTTCACTTGGCATAATGGGTAGTCATGTATCTTGGATTTTGCTTAGGCAATGGGCTTGTTGAACCCAAGACTGAGAAGGTAAAAGATAACTACCTCTGGCAGTAAATATGGCAAAATGTTATTACTAGGGAACTGGAATTTGTGGTTGGATGACCGTAATCACCCAGGCTCTATGGAACTCTGGGACATTCTAGAAAATCATGGCCTATGGCCTTTGGGAAAAACATCCACTCATAACAAAGGTCACTGTCTTGAATGGATTATAGTAAGAGTTGTCCGTATTTATCTCTAAGATAATATACTGATTCACTGGTAAGATCATACTACACAAATATTCCTAATAGCTGCCAAATTGAAGAATACCCGAGGTCCTAAAGAGGACATCAGAATATTAACAGAGAGGCATAAAGATTTGGACAAAATATCTGCACAGGAAGTGATGAAACTACTTTCCAAAGTTGATAATTCATTACCTAGTGAGGATTTCTTTCTGACTGCAACTAAGCCTATGGATTAGGATTGCACCTAGGAAACCTATGAGAAAGGGGCTTTCTAAGCCTTGGTTCACACAGAACTTGACTCTGCTGCGCGCAAACATGTTAGTCTGACCGGGTGTAAATGGCAAAAACATCATACTGAAGAAAATAGTGCTTTAGCTAAAACGGCACGATTGGTCTATAAAAAGGCAATTTTTGAGGCTAAATGAAAGTTCCTACACAAAGAAATGAGTGAGGCAGGTAATCATTCAAGGGAACTTTTTTTGATTATGTCAAAATTTCATCATCTCCTAAGTAATAATTCATCCATTACACCATCACTGGCACAGGCCAATGCCATTAATAGTTGTTTTGAAGAAAGAATTTCTGCTATTAAAAGCAATATTGCACCCACAAACTCAACTCCATTTACCTCGTTGCAATCAAGCATGGATCTATGGATCTAGATTTTGGTGGGCACGATCAAGTTAAAATCACTGCGCTCCAAAAGCAGTTTAATTTCCATCATATGACTGAGGATAAGATATGTACATTGATAAAAACTTTGAAATTAACCAATGATTGTCTATTCCCACTTCCTGCAGTGGCAGCTAAGTGTATGGCTGAGGAAAATGCTCAGTTTATTACCACTTTTATTAATAAATCGCCAGATCAAAAGGATCAGTGCCTCAGATGCTTAAATACACCATACTAACACTCCTATTAAAAAACTTAACCTGTACCCCCTGGTCCTCCAGAATTACCACCCCATTGCTGGCCTTCCTTGGCCAGGGAAGATTCTGGAAAAAGTGGCGACTCAACAACTGCAGGCTTTTGTTGAAGAGTCATTTCTAGATTCTGTGCAGTCTGGGTTCGGCCCTAAATTTGGCATGGGGACGGCTTTGCTGGCGGTTTATGATGAGTTGTTGAGGGTGGCTGATCAGGGCAAGCTTTCACTTTTGGCGATGCTTGACCCGTCAGCCGCCTTTGATACAGTTCATCATGCTATTCTCCTAGACCGACTGAGGTCGGTCGGTAGAGTCTCGGAGCATACCATTCGGTGGTTCAGATCCTTCCTGGAGAATCTCCAACAATGCGTTAGACTGGAAGCCTTTACTTCAAACCCCAGTATAATGGGATGTGGCGTCCCACAGGGATCATCGTTATCGCTGCTTCTCTTTAATTTGTATCTTCGACTTTTGATGGAAATCTTGAGACGTCACGGAATGATCTTCCAATCGTATGCCGATGACACTAAGATTTTCATTACAATTGATAATGTCGAGGAATCCTTTGCCAGGATCAGTAAATGCCTCCATGAGATTAGCAAGTGCATGGCTTCCAATCAACTGCAAATAAACGTTGCAAAAACAGAATTTATCTTGTTTGGTCTTGAACATCTTTGTACCACCATCTGGCAGGGTAATCTGGGCTGCGAAAGTTAGGTTGGAGCTAAGGTGAAAGCAATTTTTTATTCTCGAAGACTTCTTCGGCAGACTCTTCCGTACATTCCGGAAGAGGATCATGCGCTGGTAGTCGGAGCACTTACGAATGCCCATTTAGATTTTTGGAACAGCCAACTGCTCAGCATTCCAAAAAAACAACTTCACAGACTTCAAAATGCCCAGAATGCAGCAGCCAGGCTGATCTGCAGACTAAACAACACTTCCCATGTTTCTCCTTCACGTCGATTACTCCACTGGTTAGAGGTTGAGGATCGTATTAACTTAAAGGTAGCATGTCTAGTATTCAAATGTTTGAATAATCTAGCACCTGTCTACTTGAAGGACAAGCTCAGGCAATATCAGCCGCCCAGATGTCTACGATCAAGGGAGAAAGCTCTGCTGGATATTCCTACATCTACTTTGGTATCAAGAGGTGATAGAAGATTCGCAGTGTTTGGCCCTAGACTCTGGAATGGTATACCTATGGAAATTAGGGCCTAAAAATATTTCTGTTTAAATAAAGGCACAGCTTTATTCAGGCCAGTCGGGAACTGTTTGGCCTTTAGGATGGGATGCAGGATATCTATACAATTCTGGTAATTTGTCTTTGTGAATGTCATCTGCCCCATTATACGGTTCAGTCCCGTTTCAAGAGCATTATAAATCCCTCAAATTAAATCAAAATAAAATCAAAAGCCATCCATGAAACTCCAGTGCCCAAAATCAAGAAAGCTCTAAGAGCCTTTTTGGGTTTAGTGGGGTATCATAGGCGATTCATCCTCAGTTATTCATCCACCATGTCTTGCATCACTGATAAACTTAAGAATGCAGAACCCCAAAAGAGAAAGTGAATAGAGGAAGACCAACTGTGTTTTAATAAACTCAAGCATATTCTGTGTAGTGAACCTGTGTTGAAGGTGGCAGATTTCAACAAAGAGTTAATTTTGCAGACTGACGCTTCACATGTTGGAGGCAGTTCTTTCACAAGATCACAATGGTATTGAACACCCTATTCTTTACATTAGTATAAAACTGATTCCCTGGGAGAAGAACTACGCCACTATTGCATTTGAGTTCTTGGCAATAAAATGGGCGTTAATCTACCTTAAATACCTCATGGGGAGAAAATTCAGATTGGTCACACATCACTCTCCATGAACATGAATGAGCCTCTGCAAGGACACCAATTGTGAGAAACCTGAAGGTGTCTCACTCACTCGTCCCCATGGATCTGTCATCCAGGTGGCCAGGACACGGCCATCGCTATGGGATTCAGTTCTTGGGGGAGGACCAGTGCGGGAGGATCACCTGGATGAGGGGACTGGAAGTGGGACACCAAAGGGTAAGCCGCGGTATCCCCTTCCTTGTGACGCCCTTTCCCCATCCTGCTAAGGAGGATTCTTAGAAACTCTACCCACCCTTTTTCGAACACAAACACTGTCTCACAACTTGAGTGACGACGGACTAATACCAGAGACGTTTTACTGACATGTCCCAACACAAGAATCAGGCAGAGTCAGGCAATTGCCGACAACTATACACACCTGACTGCCCTTTGCCTTCGCAATAGGGATAAAAGGCAGAGAACAAGAGCACACGCTGAGCAAGTACGAACGCACAAGGAAGCACCTATTCCAGGACAGCAGTCCAAACGAAGGAGAAAGGCGGCGAGACCTGAAAAGACATCAAGGAGGGAGTTGCCCTTGCCCTTTTCAATCCAGACCCGCAAAACCTCTATTAAAGGAAACTTAGGCCTGGGAATCACAGCTGGTGAGTGGAGTGACGGATGTCAGCGGTACATGGCACCCGAATGCACCAATAACCAGAGCAGGGAGACGTGGTTGCCATCGTGATACCGTCCTTGACTTCAGAGGCAAACGAAACGCTGAGTAAAGCACAGCCGTTGAGTCGGAAGAACCAGACAGTGGGATGGACTCTGTTAGGTTCAAGGTTGCAGCGGAAACATTAAGAAGATTAATAGACAGAGGTCTTTTATGCACAAACTTGGCACCAGAGATAGAGTGGTCCGGCGCCACGTGGGCGCTCATTTGGAGGTCTCTGGCTGGTGCCCCTGGCCTGAACGGAGAGACTGTGTTGAACTAAAAAGACATTGATTTGAAACTACAAATACCAAGAGGCAATAGGGAAGGCTGGCATGAGGTGTCAAGGTGGTCATACAAGGGTCAAGCCAAACCCCTTGTACATTCGAAAGTCCTTGACACGTTGCAGAAGTGTTGATGATTGTGAAGTTGTGAGCCCGGCAGAGAATTGTGAAATAGGCGTTTGCGCCCGGCTGAGGGGAACACTGTGCGAATTGTGGTTATGTGAAGCATGCACTTACCATAGGTTAAAAGAGTGACCCAGCAAGACGTGATCGCCCTTCGGAAGTCTTTGTTTAAAGTGGGCAAGTGTTTTGGAAGGTCTGAGCCCAGATGAGGGGGAACCAACTAAACCAAAATGATTGTTTAAAAAGACATTGAGACTTTGAGTATTACAAATAAGGTGATTGGGATTGAAAAGCAGTAGTGAACCCGACTGAGGACCATCAAGAGGAAAAGCTAAGGAAAGTGAACCCCACATTGTGAAGAAGCTAAGTGAACTACATTGAAATGATATGATATGATAAGGTATTTAGAACGCGCCTATACACAAGTGTTTCGAGGCGCGACGAGGCAAGGGAGTGGGAACAGAGGGAAGACAGAAAACGATCTTACTAGGCCAGGTGTCATTCAGATCGCGCAAGTGCAGGGGGAAGTGGAAGGGGGAAAGTGCGAGGGGCATGTGAGGGTAGAAAGTGCAGTACATGGGTGAGGGGAAAGTGCAGTACGTGGGATAGTAGAATATTAGGATAAATAACGGCTGTATGTTGGCAAGGTAAGAACAGGCAGAAGTGATGGTGGCGGACTGTAGGGATACAGAATACAGTTCCCAAGTGCAAGGGTTGCCAGGGAGGCAGTGCAGGTGTGCAAATGGCGGGGCCTGGGCCCAAAATCACAAAGGGTGGCCAGGTAGCCAGTGCAGATTCAGCCAGAAGTTTAGCTGGGGGGAGGGGGAGAAAAAGCAGAAGCAAAGAGGAAGGTTTTGAGGTGCTACCGGAAGCGGAGATGGTTCTCCTCAAGTTTCAGGGAGGCAGGAATGCTGTTCCAGAGGGAGGCCCCTGCAGAGGAGAGAGATCTACCACCAACTCGTGCTTGGAGAAGCGACAGACCCTGAGGGAGTTGGAGGCGGATGAGCGAAGAGCTCGAGAAGGAAGATATTTGGGAAGAGAGAGTTGAAGGTATTGAGGCCCCAGGCCCCAGAAGGCCTTGTGGACAATGCAAAGGGTTTTGAACTTAATCCTTGCAGCCACTGGGAGCCAGTGCAGAGATTTCAGTCCTGGAGAGATACGATCCTTGGGCTTGAGGCCAAGGACAAGTCTCGCAGTCCTGTTCTGGATAAGTTGCAGAGGGCGGAGAGTGGAGGCAGGCAGATTTAGATAGAGGCTGTTGCAATAGTCCAGCCTAGAGAGAACCAGGGCTCTGGAGACTGTGAGCTTCTGGGGGAAGGAGAGGAAGGGAAGAATACCTCTGAGGAGGCGCAGCTGGTAGTGTGACTTCTTAGTGACATCAGAGATGTGAGGGGAGAATGAGAGTGTGGAGTCGAAGATGACCCCGAGGTTTTTAACCTTACAGGTGGGAGCAGGAAGAGGGCCAAGAGAGGCCGGCCAGAGAGCTGCAGGGAAGGAGGGAGTGGGAGTGCCAATGAGTAAAATCTCAGTCTTACTGGCATTAAGGCAGAGGTCATTGGCGGCACACCACTCATGAATAGCAGACAGACAGTCAGAGATGAGGGAAGGAGAGAAGGAGGCCGAGGGTAGCCTGAAAATGAGCTGTGTATCATCCGCATAGAACTGAAATATGGGCAGAGAGCGGCAATGCGGTGGGCAAGGAGTGCCAGATATTGGTTGAAGAGCCAGGGAGAGAGGTTAGATCCCTGGGGGACACCACAGGTAGAGAAAATATATCGGAGAGGAACGACTCGAGTTGGACCTGGGAGGGTCGGTCGGAGAGGAAAGAGGTCAACCACGCCAGAGCCTGAACAGTGATACACAGGTTATCACGGAGACGGTTGAGCAGGATGGCATGGTTGACAGTGTCAAAGGCTGAGGAGAGATCAAGCAGGATGAGGACGCATGGGGTGTTGGAGTCGAGGTTGGAGAGCAGGTCTTCACGGATGTTCAGGAGAGCAGTTTCCGTGCTTCTGGCAGCTCTGAAGCCAGACTGATGGTCATGAAGACAACCAACAGATTCAGTGTAGAGATTAAGCTGGGAGATGGCCAGTTTCTCCAGGAGCTTGCCCTGGAAGGGAGTGATGGAGATTGGGAGATAGTTAGCCGGGCAGGAGGGGTCGGCAGAGGGTTTCTTAAGAAGGTGGTGCACAAGGGAGTGCTTCAGGGGGGATGGGAAGACTCCCGAGGCGAAGGAGTGATTGCAGAACTCAGCCAGGGCAGGAGCCAGGGAATCGATATGGTCCTTGATAGTTTTGGAGGAACAGGGGTGAACCTGTTTTGACAAGACTTTCATAGATCGGACTTGTCTAGAAACCTTGTCATTACTGAATTGTGAATTGCAGTCTTGATCCCTACATTTGTGGAGGTAATTCACTTTGTTATTTGGAGCCTTGATTTTATGTGCCGTGGTATTGAAGCCAGTGTGATTTCTGGATATAACAGAGCATCTGGTCTCTGTGTATTGGTTTTGTCTTACTTAGGTGTGGCGATACTCTAGCGGACTGTGACGCTTTGTTGAAGTATTGATTTCTCATTTGGAGGGAAACCAGCAAATTTGTCATCCTGTGACGTGCTTTGAAGTTTCACCATTTAAAGGTAAATCTGCGGGTGCCCTTTGGGACCCTTGTGAGTGTGGCATAATCCCTGTGCCATGCCTCCATTTACATTTTGTAGTACTTCCTTCCCTCTTTGGAACTCATTAGGTTTCTCCTTTCCTTTATTTTTACAGGCTTGGAGGTTGATTCCTTTTACCCTCTTGGGTGCCTGAATCTACCCTTTCAACACGGTGTGGAAGAGATTAGTGGATGCTTTTAAATTTATCCCCTGAAGAATGTTCGCCTGAACTGGGCAGTTAAGAACAGAAACATGTTGGGATGCTTGTTGTTTTAGTGACACATTGAGATTTTTTTTGTGTGTTATGTGATATCTTCTGTGTCATATAAATAAGTTATCTGATGTTTTATATTTGTTTTATATTTGTTTTTTAATGTTTAGTACACTGTGTTAGGTGAGGGTAGTGTTTTTTGTTTAAATTCAGTTTGAATTATTTGAATAATAAACTTGTTATACATTTGTGTAAATCAGTTATAGCAGACGGTCCATTTTTTCAGGACTAGTGATGCTGGAAAACCTTATAGAGTTCCTGTGTGAGGGGGTTGGAGGCAAGTAAACAACACGTATCATCTTGCTCTTTATTGTATTACATACTAGAAACCTTGTCTGCAGAGAAAAAGGGAAAGGCAGAGAAGGAGGGAGGGGGGTGGATGCAGGAGAGCCAGAGGAGGGGCAGGGAATGGGAGGATGGAGGCGATAGGAGGAGAGTGAGGCCAGGATGTCCTGAGTTTTAGAAATGGAGTGAGAAGCCAGTGCCGTGCAGAGGGCCTGGGAATGAACAGGAGAGGTAGAGACTGCGGCAGGATTGGCAAGTTCCTTACAGATTTTAAAGAGTTCAGCTGAGTTGTTAGTTGCCGTGGAGATGCGGGCTTGGATAAGGGCTCTCTTCTTGGTGAGGACGGAGAGCCGGTATTGCCTTTGCAGCAGGCGGCAGGCCAGTTTGTCAGAGGATGAACATGAAGCAAGCCATTTCCTCTCGGCCACCCTGCACTTGGGTTTTAGCGTGACAAGATCAGAGTCATACCAGGAGTTACACTTGGCTTTGGGCTTCATACGGATTCTCATGACAGGGGCAAGGATATCAAGAGTATCAGATATAGAAGAGTGGAGCGTGGAGAGGGCTGTGTCAGGGTGAGAGTCAGCTAAAGGGGGTGGAGGGGGTGAGAAGGTGGTGGCGAAAGCCTCAACTGACACGCGCTTCATAGGTCAGATGACCGAGAAGGTGGGTGGTAGTGATGGAGGTGGCTTGGCCTGAGGGGTAGGGAGGGTGGAGTAAGAGGATAGGAGAAAGTTATCACTCCAGGAGAGCGGAGTGGTGAGGGGGACAGAGAGGGAAAGGTCAGAGGAGATAAGAACGTCCAGAGTGTGCCCTGCAGAGTGAGTCGGGCCTGAGGGGAGGATAGTGAGTGAGAGAGAGTCGCAGAGGTCACGGAAGAGTCCGGAGGGAGCACAGGAGGGATCCAGGTGGATGTTGAAGTCTCCAAGATGGAGGAGTTGAGTAGTCGAGGCCAGGATTGAGGAGGAGAGGTCCGACCACTCAGAGAGGAAGGAGGAGATCTGACCAGGTGGCCGATAGATACTAGCCACAGTAAGGGAATGGCTAGGAGAGAGAGAGAGCCTGCAGACGAGGCATTCGATAGAGGAGTAGGCCTGCATGTGAATGACAGAGGCAGGAATCCATTCTGGGAAGATCAGAGCTACACCACCTCCAGAGCGGTTTGGACCTGGGCGCTGAAAGGATTTTGTAGCCATCAGGTAGGAGCGTGTCAAAGCTAGTGACAGAGCTGGTCGTGAACCATGTCTCGGTGAGACTGAGGACATCAAGGTCAAGTTCTTCCAGAAGGCGGCAGATGTCAGAGGAGTGTTTGACAGCAGAGCGAGAGTTAAGAGTGGCAATATGGAGAAGGTTGCCATCCTTGTGGGACTTCCGGGGAGGGGTACAGATCAGGGGTACACCCTAAGGGGGCAGAGAGGGAGGGAGAAGGTAAGGTAGCCCCGGAGGAGGCCGAAGGGGGAGGCGAGGTAGCCAAGGAAGGGGCGGTGGGGACAGCAGGAGAAGAAAGGAAATTGATGAGGCGCAGGAAGCGTCTATCAAAGAGGTGAAGGTTAGCCTGAGGGCCTTGGACCAAGATGGTACCATTAGAGTAGACATTAATAATGACCTTGGAAGAGTGGAAGGGTGCCAGTAGGGCGTCCCAACGGGTACCACCATTAATGGGAGAAAAGGAGAAAGGAGAGAGCACAGAGACCATATGAGGTGTCCATATGTCAGGCGAAGGAATGACAAAGAGGATGTCAGTCAGAGTTTCTTTGGCGGAAGCACTGGTGTAGGTATCAGCGATAGGGAGGCCTGGGTTGGAGACCAGGATATCCTTTTTAAACTTCTTCCTACCAGATTTAGTGAGGAGAGCAGGATAGTTGATAGAGAAGCAATTAGAAAAGATAGGGGAGACAGAGAGCACCCTAGGGTAGGTGGGAGGGAGAGAGGTGGAGGGGAGAGGGGGAAACACTAGAGAAGAGCAATACAATAGGCAGACAAGTCAGCGCGAGGCAAGCAGGGTGAACAATAGGACAAGACAACGATATGCAGGATTACAGAGCACACAAAACACATCTAGTTTGAGAATCCAGAATGGAGGGAAAAAGGGCCTAGGTTTCAGAATGCAATTTTAAATACAGATACAGATATATGTAACGCTCAACTGATTCCCATGGAGGCGCTGACCCAAACTGGACTGCTACAGTTGCTTCTATGACTATGATGATGCGTAGAACTCGGAAGACGCTCTGGGCAGGACCTCCGAATATTGACTGTCTGGCTTGTAAGGTGAGTTTTCTGCAGGTGGAAGAAAAAGGGGTAATTACAAGCTGGTTGGATAAGTTCTCCCACCAATCTTCTGCTTTTCCCACTTCTTGGTTCTCGACTGGTCTCCACAAACTCTCACCTTTGGATTAGTAAAGCCGAGCTCTCCATCCTGCTTCTGGTGCAGGGGCGCGTGCAATCCAGTTACGTCACTGGATGATTTCAGTGTTTAGGCTCAGTGTCCTTTTGTGGCTTGTAATAGTCCTTCAGGTGCCGAGGAGCTGTTGGTGACACCACCACTGCTGTGCAAGAAGAGGCTCGTGAGTATAGAAGATCTGAGGCCGCTTCTGAAGGAGCACCCTTTTATAATGTCCTTTTCTGTCTTTCAGGTGCCGAGATGCTGTGGGCGATGCCGCCGCTGTTGCACGTGCGGAGGCACGTAAGTATAACTGAATTGTGGCCGTTTCCAAATGGGCGCCTCTGACAATGTCTTTTCCTTCCTTTCAGGTGCCGAAATGCTGAGGGCGATGCTGCCGCTGCTGCGCGTGAAGAAGCGCGTAAGTATTACTGAATTGTGGCCACTTCAAAATGGGCACCTCTAATAATGTCTTTTGTCTTCCAGGTGCTGGGATGCTGCCGAAGCGAAGGCCGCGGTGAACTCCGGTGTGATCACGGATGGATAAGGTAAGCGAGCGCAGCTGCGAGTGTGTTGCCCGTTTTCTAACATTATGTCTTTATTTGCAGGTTGTCGGAGACTGGACTCTTGTGGCTGAATTCTGGTGAGTAGATGTTCCTGTGCCTTTTCTTCATCCACAGGTTGCTGCTCGAGAAGCTGAGGGTGTGTCTGGACCTGGAAGGCAGGAGCCGACTCGGCAAGCGTTCTGCTGCTGTTGCAGAATAACACGAAGCACGTGAATTCTATCGGGCGTGGTTTAAATAGTGGAGAAGTGCTTTGGTGCGTATTCTTCCTCCAGCCTCACCCAGGTAAGAAAAGAGTTCCAGTGTCAGAGGATCAGCATCAGCCCCACCCAGGTGAGAAAAGAGTTCCTGTAACAGAGGATTGGTCCCTCCCAGCCAGTGGCTGGGACTTCACCCAGCTTGGATTGTTCTAGGTGAGTATGCAGCATGGTCTGCCACAGGTAAGTCCACCCAATCACTACTGCACACTTTAAGAATATGAGCCCTGCGCCCATGGCACCGGGACTGTGGTTCCTTATGAGCCTGGCGCCAGAGGCGCCAGGACATGGTCCAAAGGGCCCCTGTAGGGGTCTGCTGGAACCGGGGGTGTGGATGATGAGCCTGCTTCCGGGGACGCTGGGCCAGTCTTGGCTCCTCGGGAGTAGCGCTCATGACAGCACCCCCCCCTCAAGGCCCCTCCCAAACTTGTCCTCCCCGGGGGTTTTGGTTTATCGGGAAACGTTCGGTGGAATTTCCTGACTAGACGAGGAGCATGGACGTAGTCATAGGGTTCCCAGGATCTTTCCTGGGGTCCGTAGCCTTTCCAGTCGATTAGGTAGAATAGTTTTGATTTGATGATCTTGGAGTCCAAAATGTTTTTAACTTCAAATGCGGGCTCACCATTCACCTGAATGGGTTCTGGAGGTCTGGTCAGTCTGGTTCCAGGTTGCATGGGTTTCAAAAGCGATACGTGAAACACAGGATGTATTCTCATATGGGTTGGCAAATCTAATTTAATGGCCACTGGATTAATTATGGCCGTAATTGAATATGGTCCCAGGTATTTGGGGTTGAAGGTGCGAGGTCCTTTTAGCGATAAATGTTTGGTGGACAACCAGACTTGATCCCCAACCTGGTATTGAGGGGCATCGCTTCGGTGTTGGTCTGCTCCTTTTTTGTACCTTTCTTTAGCTTGTTGTAGATGTGCAGTCGCTTCCTTGAAAGCTTGGGTAATAACAGAGTGCAACTGATCTACGGCGGGTGTTCCAAGATCTTGAGGTGGGTCGAGGTTGGAGGTTCGAGGATGAATGCCATACAAGATGTAGAAGGGACTCTTCCCGGTTCCTGAATGAACTGAATTGTTGTATGCATATTCAGCTATCCAAAGGATGTCCTTCCAGTTGTTTTCAGACTGTTGTAGCATGCATCGTAAATATTGTTCGAGAGTCTGGTTTGTTCTCTCAGTTTGCCCGTCGGTCTGGGGGTGATGGCTGGTTGAAAGTCTTACATCGATTTGAGCTGACCGACAACAACTACGCCAAAAGTGAGAAATAAACTGGCTTCCTCTATCAGAGATTAGTACCGACGGGAAGCCGTGTAACCGGACAATGTTTTCAAGGAATTCTCTGGCTAGTACTGAAGCTGAAGGTAAGCCTTTTAGCGGAATGAAGTGGGCCATTTTAGAAAACAAATCTACAATAACAAGAATAGTGTTGTACCCGGAACAAGAGGGTAAGTCTGTGATGAAGTCCATGGAAAAGGTATTGCAGGGACACGGTGGAATGTCTAATGGTTGCAAAAGACCAGCCGACCTTTTCTTTTCACCCTTGTTTTGAGCGCACACACCACAGGACATCACAAATTCTTTTATGTCTTTTCTCCATGAAGGCCACCAGAAGTGTCTCTTCACTTTTTCTGTGGTTTTGGCGATGCCAGGGTGACCCTCCATTAATGAATCATGATAACAGGACATCACCTGTTTTTGTAAATCGGCGTGTGGTAGGAATAATCGTCCTTGGAAATAAGGCAAGTCATTGTTTACGGTGAAGTTCTCTCCTCTTTGTAACCAGCTCTGTAAGTCTGATGGGGTCACAAGTTGTTTAGTTTTTGCCTCAATATCCTCGATGGATTGCGAAGAAATCAGACCCAAGATCCTTTGTTCAGGAATTATTGGTACGGGTTCGGGATTGACAACGTTATCTCCCATTCCAATTCAGGAAAGAGCATCCGATTTGCCGTTCTTGTTGCCCGGGCGGTAAGTGATCACGAAGTCAAATTCAGCAAAGAATAGAGCCTAGCGAAGCTGTCTGGAGGATTGAGCTTTGGCGGTTTTCAGATACTGTAGATTTCGATGATCGGTGATCACCGTAACGGTGTGTTTGGCCCCGAGGAGATAATGCCGCCAGGCCTTAAAGGCAGATTTAATAGCTAAAAGCTCTTTGTCCGTGATGGTGTAATTAATCTCAGGCGCCGAGAACTTTCGAGACCAAAATGCCACAGGATGCAGTTGGTTAGTCTCTGGATCCCTTTGTGATAGAACTGCTCCCATTGCTAGGCTGGAGGCGTCGGTTTCAACGATGTAAGGGAGATCCGGGCGTGGGTGTTTCAGTATTGGCGCCGAGGTGAACTTGGCCTTTAGCTCTTGGAAGGCTTGTTCAGCTTTTGCAGACCATTCAAAGCGCTTATTTTTTCTTAAGAGGCATGTGATGGGTTGTACCACTTGTGAAAACTCTGGAATAAATCTGCAGTAAAAATTGGCAAAGCCTAGCATGCTTTGAACGCCTTTCACGGAAGTAGGAGATGGCCATTTGAGGATTGCGTCAACTTTTCTCGAGTCCATGTGGACTCCGTTGGGTGTCAGAATAAATCCCAGAAATTCGACCTCGGTGACATGAAAGGCACATTTCTCGAGCTTGGCAAAGAGTTTATGTTGGCGAAGTTTTTCAAGGACCGCCCTAACATGATTTCGATGATCAGCTTCCGAAGATGAGTACACAAGAATGTCGTCTATGTAGACGACAACACAGACATCAAAGAGCTCTCTGAGGACGTCATTCATGAAATATTGAAAGGCGGCCGGCGCATTGCATAGTCCGAAGGGCATCACTTGGTATTCAAATAGCCCATACTTAGTGCGAAATGCCGTCTTCCATTCATCACCTTCCTTGATCCGTACCAAATGCTAAGCTCCCCGGAGATCAAACTTGGTATAAATACAGGCATTTTTCACCTGGTCGAGGAGTTCCGGGATCAGAGGTAAGGGGTATCTGTTTTTTACTGTTATCTGATTCAGAGCATGGTAATCAATACAGGTTCTGAGGTCACCTTCTTTTTTTGGTACGAAGAACAGAGCCGAGGATGCAGGAGACTTTGACGGACGGATAAAGCCATTGGCCAGATACTGGTCTAAATACTGTCGCAGATGAAGGTTCTCAGGCTCGGTGAGGGCGTAAATCCTACTGCAAGGGGAAGTTGCACCGGGTAGCAGATCTATCTGACAATCGTATGATCTGTGAGGTGGCAAGGTGTTAGCCTGTTCCTTTTGAAAAACATCTTGGAACTCTCGATACTCTTGAGGTAATTGTGGACCGTCAGTCGTTGCTGACTCTAGGCCAATGCTGGGTCGTGGATAGCAGGTTGGTGCACACTCAGGGAACATTATCGTCTTTGCTCGCCAATCAATCTGAGGGTTGTGTTTCTCCAACCAAGGGATTCCTAGGATTACTTGGAATTGAGGAGGCTTGATCACGTCGAACACAATTACTTCCCGATGCCCGTCTTGGCCTAGTAACGTCACTTCAGCAGTGGTATGGGTTACCGGTCCGGAGGCGATATCGGTCCCATCCACCGTGGTAATGACGTCTTTAATCGCCTTTGGACAAAGAGGTAGGTTCATCCTGGAAGCCAATTCGCGGTCCACGTAATTTCCTATTGCTCCACTATCAATGTATGCCTTAATAGCATGCAAACGTTCTGGTTGCTTTGGGTTTACGAGGACCATAGGCATTATGAAGTGCGAGGTCAAAGAACTGGTTTTTAAGCTCGGCCAACGGACCTCTACACTTGTCGGGCAAGGTCGTTTCCCGGCTCAGGCTTTTCAGAGTTCTTGTCAGAAGCTCCTACTGTCTTCTTAGGTGGTTTTACCGGGCAATCTCGAAGAAAATGTCCAGAGTTTCCACAATAGAGGCACAATTGCATTTGTCGTCTTCTGTCACGCTCTTTCTGGGTTAAGGGACCCTTTACGGCCCCAATCTGCATAGGTTCAACGGTGTCGACCCCTTTGGCGTTGCTTTGTGTTTTCGTGAATACTCGGGTTTCAAACCTGGATCGGTCCGCCTTTCTGTTTTGGAGCCTATGATCCAATTGGACCACCAAATCAATATATTCCGAACAGTCCTGAGGAGGATTCACGACCTCGGCAAGGACGTCTTTAAGTTCACCAAGCAGACCTCTGTGAAATAGCGTGATCCTTTTATCCTCGGGCCATCTAGTTTCCACGATTAACCTATTAAAAGATGCAATGTAGGCTAAAAGGTCCTGGTTGCCCTGTCGCAGGGAGAGGAGTTCGTTGTCCAGGGCCTGCCCTTGGGAATGTCTTGCAAAAAGTCTCTCCATACTCGCCTGGAAGGCTGAGAAGTTCCGAAGAATTGGGTCATCCTGTGTAACCAGAGGGATCGACCAATCAGCGGCACTGCCGCTAAGATACGAAAGTACAAAGGCTACCTTGGTCTGGTCAGTTGGAAAGGCTGCGGGTCTACAAAGAAAGTGCAGTCGGCATTGATTTATAAACACTGCAAATCTTTTAGGGTCACCAGAAAAGCGTTCAGGTGGTGCCAATGGCCCATTTCCAGGTAGGTTGATTTGAACGGGATTGGTTGAAGTAACTGGGGTATAATTCCCCCCTGAGTTAGGTAGAGGAGTTTGACCCGCTTGACTCTGTAATAACTGTCTGGCGAGATTGTCAGTTCGTTCTTTTGACATTATCAATTCCCTCTTAAGGGCGTTCGTTTCCTGGCGAGCAGCATGGACTTCAGCTCTTAATTCCCCCAACAACTGGTCTGTGTCGGAAGTTTCCATAGCGCCTGGGTAGGAGATTATGGGTAGGCTTCGTGTTCTGTAACGCTCACCTGATTCCCACGGAGGCGCTGACCCAAACTGGACTGCTACAGTTGCTTCTATGACTATGATGAGGCGTAGAACTCGGAAGACGCTCTGGGCAGGACCTCCGAATATTGACTGTCTGGCTTGTAAGGTGAGTTTTCTGCAGGTGGAAGAAAAAGGGGTCATTACAAGCTGGTTGGATAAGTTCTCCCACCAATCTTCTGCTTTTCCCACTTCTTGGTTCTCGACTGGTCTCCACGAACTCTCACCTTTGGATTAGTAAAGCCGAGCTCTCCATCCTGCTTCTGGTGCAGGGGCGCGTGGAATCCAGTTACGTCACTGGATGATTTCAGTGTTTAGGCTCAGTGTCCTTTTGTGGCTTGTAATAGTCCTTCAGGTGCCGAGGAGCTGTTGGCGACACCACCACTGCTGTGCAAGAAGAGGCTCGTGAGTATAGAAGATCTGAGGCCGCTTCTGAAGGAGCACCCTTTTATAATGTCCTTTTCTGTCTTTCAGGTGCCGAGATGCTGTGGGCGATGCCGCCGCTGTTGCACGTGCGGTGGCACGTAAGTATAACTGAATTGTGGCCGTTTCCAAATGGGTGCCTCTGATAATGTCTTTTCCTTCCTTTCAGGTGCCGAAATGCTGAGGGCGATGCTGCCGCTGCTGCGCGTGAAGAAGCGCGTAAGTATTACTGAATTGTGGCCACTTCAAAATGGGCACCTCTAATAATGTCTTTTGTCTTCCAGGTGCTGGGATGCTGCAGAAGTGAAGGCCGCAGTGAACTCCGGTGTGATCACGGATGGATAAGGTAAGCGAGCGCAGCTGCGAGCGTGTTGCCCGTTTTCTAACCTTATGTCTTTATTTGCAGGTTGTCGGAGACTGGACTCTTGTGGCTGAATTCTGGTGAGTAGATGTTCCTGTGCCTTTTCTTCATCCACAGGCTGCTGCTCGAGAAGCTGAGGGTGTGTCTGGACCTGGAATGCAGGAGCTGACTCGGTGAGCGTCCTGCTGCTGTTGCAGAATAACGCGAAGCACGTGAATTCTATCGGGCGTGGTTTAAATAGTGGAGAAGCGCTTTGGTGCGTATTCTTCCTCCAGCCTCACCCAGGTAAGAAAAGAGTTCCAGTGTCAGAGGATCAGCATCAGCCCCACCCAGGTAAGAAAAGAGTTCCTGTAACAGAGGATTGGTCCCTCCCAGCCAGTGGCTGGGACTTCACCCAGCTTGGATTGTTCTAGGTGAGTATGCAGCATGGTCTGCCACAGGTAAGTCCACCCAATCACTACTGCACACTTTAAGAATATGAGCCCGGCGCCCATGGCGCCGGGACTGTGGTTCCTTATGAGCCTGGCGCCAGAGGCGCCAGGACATCGTCCAAAGGGCCCCTGTAGGGGTCTGCTGGAACCGGGGGTGTGGATGATGAGCCTGCTTCCGGGGACGCTGGGCCAGTCTTGGCTCCTCGGGAGTAGCGCTCATGACAATATAGTGCATATTATAAAACAGCAGTAAAAACACACCACCGTTTGCAGGATCTTCACAACGCTGCACTCACCCGCTCAGCCTGGTTGAATGGCGAGCGTGGTGAGCAGAGTTACAGTAGGAGCAAACACACGGCCCCAGAGAGCCAATCAGGGGGGGTGTTGGCGGGATGGGAGGCGGGCGGGAGGAGGAGAACCACGGAGAAGGAGGGAGCGGGAGAACAGAGGACACGGGAAGAACATTCAATGGCAGGCAATGCATGTATTTCCCAGCCCAGGTGGGCACACACAGCAAAGTCATCACAACGCTGCACTCACCCGCTCAGCCTTGTGATGACAAGTATGAGCCAGACTGGGGGATGTCAACATTGAGTGGTTGGTCTGAGCCCGACTGAGAGTGGCTAACAACTGAGAGAAGGATCGGTACCTGGATGAGGGGGATCCAAGGGTGAAGGGTAATCACCCGAAGTGAACATTAGCAGAAGGAACTCTTTTTGTTTTGTTGTTTTTGGCATATCAGGCCCTCTGAAGCAAGAGACTTTGCATGAGAAGAAACTTGAGCACAGAAGTCCCTGATATAGAGAAAAGGAACTGTTAGCTCGTGCTGGAGAAGCCCAGGAGTGTGCTGTGCTCAAGTGTCCCGCCTTGTCCTGTGCTAAAAACATCGGGAAGGTAGACCCCGGCCATAACATCCTGACTTATCATTTTGTGAACACTTCTTTCTTTTCTTGTGAACATTATCCCCCCACAATTTTGAAGCATAGTGGTAAGGATTGGCAATTGTTTTTTTTTAGTATAGGCCTTTTCAATTGATTAGACTCTACTAGAACTGTATTATTATCATTCGATGGTCTTAGCTTACTCCCATCTTAGATTTAGGTTTAGATTAGGCCTTTATCTCACCCATTTTACAGTTTAATAAACAGCCTTGAACTGTGATCACTTGTGTCTGTCTTGCTTTGATACCATGCCTTTCTTACACAATGCATGGGCCATGCGCTGGCTCTTAGACATGCAGTCCTATTGTTTCAAGGTAGAAAACTGAAAAGGAAGAGAACAAGGCAATATAGACTTCCTTTCCCCTTTTCCAATAGGTGCTGGGTATGTGATGCATTCTATGGTGTCAACACTCCTTTCCTGGTGGTGGCCTCCTCCCTTATGGCCAGGGAGTGGCAGGCGCTCCCTGTTCCTGACCCTGGAGGTGGCTATGAGGGAGGATCACATGGGGGTTGGGGAGACAACCTCTGGGGAGGTGTTATGGCTTCATCAGATGAGACGTTGTATTCCCCTTTTCCTTCTGAGGATGAACCTCCCATCCCTAATTAGCTAAAGGCTTATTGTTATACATCTCCTCATCCACCTACGAAGGGTACTGAAAACCTTTTTCCAAGACCTATAAGCCAACCTTTAAACTCTAATCTGCCTTGTGAACCTTATGAAAACACCTTCTCAGATTCCACATACAAATCATCCACTACTGACATGCCTTTGAAAACCATTAAGAATACTTACCCAGGTTTATCGTAAAAATTGTGAAGAATGGACTTCCATTCCCATAACTGCCAAAATACTGGGACAAGGAACAGAAACTGAGTAATGCAGAGCACAGGAGGCCACAAGCACAAGGAGCGCTCTAGTTGTTGGGCACGCACATCTGCAGCTGGGGAATTTAAAAAGCAGAAGCAGAGAGTGAAGGGAGGCAGCTGCTGGTGGGAGAAAGCTTCTCTCAGTGTGGACTGAGAGACTGAAGGGCTGGAACTTGTATAGTGGAGTCGACCGACTCGAGAGCCAAGAAGAAGGAAGCTGCCACAGGAAGAGGACCCTCTGTGGGAATGCCATGAGCCGTCGATCGACTCCTGGGCGTATGCAGGTGTTGAAAGGCAGCATCTAAATTACCCAAGCCTGAAGAGAAGACAAGCTCAGCAGAAGCCGTGAGGGACGGGAAAGCTGAGAGAAAGCAGCCGTGACAAAGAAAGCACCAAAAGACTGTCACCGGCTGGCCTGGTGAGTCCACCCAGGGACAGCAGGGACACTGGGCGTAGTGGCTGCCATGCCGAATTCAAGTGATTGTGAATAAAGAACCTGCAAAAGAAAGAGAGCTTATTGTCAAAAAGGGAAATGTATACAGTCCAAGTATACGGGAAACTCAGACAGTAATATAAATTAAGCAGATATATTATCAAACAAAGTAAATGTACAAGAAGCCCTGGCAGGAGAGTATACCAGCAGTTACATGAGTGTGATCTCAGAGAAGCCCTGGCAGGCAATGTATAACAGGCAATTGCAAGTGTCTATGAAAGGAAAGTGCTGGGAGACAAGTGCATCATCCAAGGACAAGTGGAATCATGTACAGAAAGTACAGAAGTTAAAGAGGTCCTGAGAAGGATATATCAGAACTAGAAAAAGGATTGTGTTAACCATGAGAGCAGGCGATAAACTCTCACGATTCGCCCATGGAGGGTCTGGGACAGAATGAGGAAGTACTAGGCGTTCCTTCACGCTCAGTAGTGAGCATGTAGTAGCGCTCTAGCTTCCCAGGACTGATTGAGGAAAGTGCTGGGTGCTCCTTCACGTTCAGCAGTGAGCGTGTGGTAGCGCTCTAGTCTTCCAGGATCAGCCTCGCTAGAATTACACACCAGGGGAGCATTACGGTGCGTTGCAACTCCCATTGCAGTAATGCTTGTTGTTTAGAAACTGTTTCGTGTGCTTTCCCCATTACTCCTCCTTACCTTCCTGTCAATTTGCTCCCGCTTCTGCTTTCCCTTTTTTCCTGTACTTCACCCACTTTCCTCCATGCTCTTGTCAGCGCCCCGCTCTGACCCTCAGCCTATAAGGCTTGTTCCATCGTGGCTCCCTTCTGTCTCATTGCCGCAGCGTTCGGAACTTTGCCTTTGTTTTTTGTGTTTGCGCAGTTTCGCGACTGGCTCTGTGCAATCATCACCAGCGCTAGCTACTGTTCCATAATCCTTATCGGTAGCATACTTCAAAGCCACTTAAGTCACGTGGAATCTCCTGGAGCTCCTCGACATTCTGGTAGCTGTAGTAGAACCTACATCTACAAAGCCTGCAAGTTCAATCTCAACGCAAGCCTGCCATTTCTACAAGATCATCCAGGGTTTTTGCAGCCAAGCTTTTTCCCTGGTTTGGGGTGGGCTCCCCAGAGTCCCTGCTGCCGGGCATATCGTCTTATAGGCAAAGGGGCCTCCGGGGGAGTCCGTCTCTATTTCTTCACAAAGAAAGGCAAGACAGTAAAGAAGACCACAAGTGCCTGGAGAGAAAGGAGAAAGGACATCTCATCGGACTACTCTGAATTCCATACAAAAACCTCAGGTGAGGAGTGGGCTAGTGATCTGGGTATAGTGCAAACAGAACCTGATATAAACCGACAAGGCGAGTATACCAGGTGTCGTGACAAGACAAAAGCAGAAAACAAGACAGTTATGTGTAACCGTGTTGTTGCTGAACCAGAAAGGCACAAGGAACTGCTACTTGTGAACATATCAGAAAGTAAAATGGAATCCAAGGGAAGGGAGCCACCCTCTGGAGCAAGGATCCTTATCCTTTAAGAACTTGTGTTGGAGTTATTTATTCTTCCTTTTTTAACACTTTTCTAAACCACCCAAGGCAAAAGACTTTACCAGTTTCACAGTAGAATTGAGTTTGTTAGAGTGTGAGTGTCACAATAGAACTTTGGAAATGGGATAGCTTTATTTTTGAGATTCAATTTCAGACAGTTCCTTTGTTTTTGGTTTTGGTTGAGAAACTCCTCTTAGAGCAGTGTCAGAGAGGCATTTTCCCAACCCCTTTTATTTTGATAAAAGACATTGGGCCTCATTACACAGTAGGCGTTAAGGGAAAAACGATGCCGGTAAAGGATTACCAGCATCGCTAACCGCACCTGCCAATTACGACCCGCCTACCCGCTATTAGCGGCACTGCTAAGTACGGAGCCTCTAATAGCGGCACTGTCACGGGCGCACGACCCTTCATGGCGGCAATAGCGGCATGGCGGAATTAGGAGTCCATTACAAGACATGCGAACATGCAAATAGCGGCATGGAGCAGTCCCAAAAAGCCCATACCAGCATGTTGGAAATACCGGCATCGCGAACCACCCGTAAAGGGCCATGTGCAGTGTTCCCAACCACCACAGGTGCCCACAATCAGCACAGGTGAAGACAATGGAGACTGGGCCAGCACAAAAGGAGCACACTATGCCCCTTCCCACACCCATTCACACACCAAAAGGATTCCAATACTAGCAGCATTACATGGGCTGGAGGACATGATTGCATTGCAACAGCCACAACAACAGGCAGCACAGAGGAGACGCAGGAGGAGGAGGAGGAGGGCGAGACAGGCACAGTAAGCCCCACCAGTGCATCTAGTCGTACCACAGAGGCAGCTACGAATCCCCAGGATCAGAGCCAGTCCATTCAACCTAACCCCTGAGAAGATACACACCCTGTACCGTCTGGACCGGGATACCATCACCACCATTGTGGACATGGTACACAATGACAACGTCAGCCTCAGACATCCGTACTACCATCCCCCCTCTACTGAAGGTGGTAACTGTGCTCCACTTCCTGGCCACAGGCACCTACCAGCATACGGTAGGGAGGATGCATGGCATATCACAACCAGTATTCTCACGCTTGCTGAACCAGGTGCTCGATGCCCTCCTGAAGCACACAAGTGAACACATATCCCTGCCACAGACTGGCCAGGACATCTCTAACACTAAGGTTGGCTTCCATTCACTGGCAGGTATCCCAAGTTGCATCGGGTCCATTGACTGTACCCATGTGGAATTGGTTGTCCCACATGCCAATGAGGCAGTGTACCGAAACAGAAAGCAATACCACTCCATCGACGTCCAAATGGTATGTGACTCCAACAAGATCATCACACATTGTTGTGCCCGCTATCCCGGATCAACCCATGATTCAATGGTTCTGCGGAACTCAACGATACCACGCTACATGGAGCGACATGCTGGACAACGTTCGTGGCTACTTGGTGGGTAGCATGGCAAGCACATGGCATTGTGATGTGGGCTGTACATTCTGGGGGAGAGAAGCATACTCAAACCGGGTGTGATTGGGGTGGGTTGAGAAGCATACTCCAACCGGGTGTGATTGGGGGGGGGGGAGAAGCATAGCCCAACCGGGTGTAATTGGGGGGAGGGAAGCATACTCCAACCGGGTGTCATTAGTTGTCAGGGTCAACTATGCCCATACAGAATCACACCAATGTCCCCCGAGGCAGCCCACACTGGACCTGACACATGGAAACCACATGCAAGCAGTAAGCTGCACAACAATTAAATGAACCCATTAACCCAATCATGCCATATCCATCAACACGCACATTGCACATCAGACCATAACCCCTATAACACAGCTACATGCAGCCAATATCGACAATGGAAATGTACGCTGAACAGCATCACAACGGAAATGCGACCTTGAGTGCATACAAAGGGATTACCTCTATCCATTATACTGATTCACACCCGTACACCACTACAGAAGTGCCGCATGACAGCATGGGGACATCAACTTCGGAATGGCAGTTCACTAGCAGTGTGGTCCAAACGGTGCCTGGACCAAAATACACTAATGACTGGACCTCACCCAGTACATGGCATCAACTGCCGTAGGCATGCACGGTGCATGTCCACTTGCAAGGACTACATCACCTTCCCACATTGCAGTTACTTTGATTACCTCCATGCATGCAGGGATTTGTGGATGTCATTCACAATGCTAAGTTGATTTGTGTGATATGTACAGGTTCCACTTGATGTACACACTTACACATACCCATTGTTGCACCCATGCAGGTGATGCTGGCTATCCCCTGAGGAGGTGGCTCCTTACCCCTGTACGGAAACCACAGAACAGGCACGAGGAGGAATACAATCGTGCACATACCTGTACCCGTGTGGTAATTGAGCAGACATTTGGCCTTTTGAAGACACGGTTCCGGTGCCTCAGCAGGTCGGGTGGGGCACTCCTGTACTGGCATGAGAAGGTGGCCAAGATCACCATGGCATGTGTCATGCTGCACATTATGTACATCAGACGGAATGTGCCACTGCCCCCTGACATTAAACTGCAACCACCTGGTGAGGATGATGATGGGGATGAGGAGGGAGAAGATGGGGCTGCACGTCACGCAGGTGGTGATGCCCAGGAGGGACGTGCTGTGCGCCAGAATCTGATAGACCAATATTTCTAATACACACGGATGAAGAGTGTTCAATGGATGTGGGTATTTGGGCACTGGGTTTTGTACACTGTGCCCTGTCCGAAAAATCTGAAAAGGGCAGGGAAACTCTAGCCTCTGGACCAGAGTATTACAATTGCATAGAACAACAGAAAAAGATTGTCCAGAGAAACAAATCAATTTGAAAAAATGTGTATCAAAATTTATTGAAAGTGATACCAACAATTTAAACAATGGTGAGTCAATCACAAATAATTAAACACTGATCACTTTAATACAGCAAAACAGCAGCAACCGTATGCCTAAAGTCGGCTAAAACATTGTCACACATACTTGCCATTCATAGTGCACTTATTCAAAGCCAACTCAACATACCGTGACATACATCCAAAAGCTTAAAAGACAAAAGAATCATGCTAAAAAACTTGTGGGGAGAAGGAATTCATGACTGGTCCCCATCAAACAGACACAATTTTTATATTCATAATCAATAGAATTAATTAATAAATAATCTATTGTCAGGGTGGATCAGAAGGAAAAGTGCAAAAGATCACATCCCTGTAGGGTATATCTCTCGACCGGTTTCGATGTGTAGTGGTAGTAAACACAACGTCTTCCTCAGGAGGTGGATGTTACCATTCTGTAAAACACAAAAACATGGCTATAGACTACTACGTAGAACATATGAGTCATAGCTGACTGTCTGCCGAATACAATTAAACAGAGAGGGCAACTACAAAAGAGCAGCCCAATCTTCTTTGTGAAACAACTCAGGGATCATATATGCCGTATAACAATAAAGCAAAATAGGAATCCCAATCTAACAGCTATATATGACAGAGCAAAAGGGTTAGTGACTCCCAAAAGAAGACCGTGCAGAATGATGGGGAACCTTCAGGACCATGGTTAATCTGCGACAAGTATATAAGTGCATAATGCAGATTATATATAGACATATGATTGTTAGTCCAAAGAAGACCAATACTGGACCAACCTGATGAATGCCAAATTGCTATGGTGGCCGTAACGAAGTGATATGGTCAGTCACGCTGGGGGAAGCCAGGACCAAATCCTAACCTAAAGTAAGACCGACATGCAAAAAATGAAATAAAACAAGACAAAAAGTGCTATATCAAGTGCTTGAAACTGGAGCAAAAAATGGTGGCTCACCTGAAAAGGCACCCTATTGAATTAGGGGAAGCCAAGTTGCAGATGTTGGAAGTTGGGAAAGCAGCACAGCTTAACCCGAAACACCAGTGTCATCTGTAGATCACTACAACAAACCAGTTGAGAAGCCCATTATAATGATGAAATAGCAGAAAATGGCAAAAAATGCCGAGACAGAATGCAGGCGCTGCTTTGGTAAAATTACAAACAGAGCTGTGCTGTAAGGGTCCTCAGCGAACATGCCCCTCCCTCAAGGAGGCCAAGAGTATTATGCCAGTACAGAACAACATGTGCAGCATTAATGTGGATGTTCAAAAAATGAATTAGCAGAAAATGGCAAAAAATGCCAAAGCAGAAAGCAGACACTGCTTTGGAATGTCAAGCTGTGAGTCCACAGCAGACTTGCCTATCCCTCAAGGGGGCCAAGAGTGTTGTTATACATGTTTAAAATTACATGCACCGCATTCACGTGAATGCTCGAATGACTGCCCTGTTAAAGAATGTGCATGGCAGCACTGAACTGTCATCCAAAATGCAGCCCCTCTTAAAAGTGCTCAGAATTCCCACAATTAAGGTGTACAAAGCGGAAGAACTAGCCGCTCGCTTACCTCCATCAAACAATTATTCATCTCTGTCAAGTGGATAATAGAGGTCAAAATGGTTGACTCTGCGAGCCGAAATAGATTTCCTCACTCAAAACCCCACGCATGCGTGTAGGCAGTCTGCACAAAAGAGGCTGGCTGACGGGAACCGCAAGTCAAGCTCTATTTAAGCTAACTGCGCATGCCTATGTTGATACAAATCAAGAATCCAGAACCCAGGTGCGTAAACTTGCTCGTATACTGCCGCCCAAAATGTAATTAACACAAGCAATGAAAACTTCCTCAGCTGGAAAGAGAATGTTACCTAGAATTAAATACTGATGCCTGAAGGCCGCCTAAGAAAATTGAAAGCTGCTAGTTGACGCCCAGAGGGATTCTGGGAGTGGTAGTGCAGCTAAGTGAGTTATAAAGAAAATTGAAAAAAAAATAAAAATAAATTAACTGACAATTCGAACTTTAAATTACAAAGATGTCAACTAAGCGCCAATTAGATGCTGTAAATAATAATGACAAAAAATAAGTAAAACCTCGTAGAATAGGTAAATACTATTATTGCCTAGAAAAAATAGTTGTTGCCTAGAAAAAATAGGCAGGAAAATTAAAAAACTGCTGACCAGACGCCAGATGAACACTTGGAGATGACATCAAACTAAAGTGCGATATACGATCTACCAGTATCTAAATGGCTCAAAACTGAGCTAAAGATGTAAACGCCACCAAGTCTCTGGAAAATGCACCCAGGCTGCCACAGGATGGTCCGGAATGGGCTGGTGTGTTGTGGACAGTATCCGTAAATGTGAGAAGAATGACAAGAAGAAATGAATAGCATACGTGCATAGGGCGATCCTAGAGTCAGGGAAAGCTCACAAAAACAGCGGCCAATTAACAGCAACTAGTAAACACAGGAATAAAGAATGGGGCGATTCATAGCCCAATCGTGATGGCATAGGCCCGTAGGGACTCGTGGTAAGAAACTCATTAACGGATATTAAAGCCCCATGACTCTAGTGTGTTGAGGCCTTTGTGGAGTGTTTTTAAATTAAAAATCCACATTTGCTCCTTATAGGACAATTTGTTGGCCAACTGTACTGTGTTATTGGCAAAAACCTTTTCTAAGCAGAACCAGGTTAAAGAGTCCGGATTGTGACCCATTTCTACATAGTGAATCACTAGTGGAGCCGATAAGTTGCGAGTTCTGATTTTTGATCGGTGCTCATTAATACGTAGGTTAACTTCCCTAGATGTTTTTCCTACATACAAAAGCTGACACGGGCACTGAATGGCGTAAATAACATTCTTGCTTCTGCAGGTGGTAAAAGTACGTAGTGCCCAACACCTGCTGTTGTAGGTAAAGTCTGTGTTTTTTTTTGAAAATTTACAGGCTGCGCACGACGTGCACGGGTAGTGGCCTGTCACTTGATTGAGGTTGACATCCCTAACCTGGTTAGTACGAACCGGGAGTCTTGTGGCCCGAGTGAGCTTCTGTCCTAAATTTTTGCTTTTTTTAAAAGCAAAAAGATGTTTCTCTAAATTGAGATTCGTGGAATTAAGGATCCTCCAGTTTTTCAGAACAATAGCTTTAATGGTCTCACTGTATTGACAAAAAGTGGACACGCAAACTAAATGTTCTTTCCCGACAGTTTTGTTTTTTGGTCTAAGGAGGGCGTCCCTGTTGGTATAGCGCGCTCTTTTTCTTGAGTGTTTTATGAGTTTGCGCGGGTAACCCCGATCTAACAGTCTAGGCTGTAAGACGTCCGCATGAGTATTGAATTGTGTGAGATTGGAACAATTACGGCGCAGCCGTAGAAACATCCCATAAGGGAGATTGCGTAAAAGACTTTTGGGATGTTGACTTTTGAACTGTAACGTCATATTCCTTTCTGTGGGTTTTCTGTAGAGCTCATTCTGCAGGAACCCATCCTCATTATGAATGGATAGATCGAGGAAAGCAATGCGAGAGGTGGAGTATTCCAAAGTGAATTTGATGTTAATATCAACCTGATTGAGCCATCGAACGAAAAGTTCCAATGTGGCAATGTCACCCTCCCACAGTACTAAGATGTCATCAATATACCGGGGGTATAACTTAATGTTGGTAATATAAGGATTGCCGTCATTCAGGACAAAATTCTCTTCAAACAAGGCCATAAAAATAATAGCCAAATTCGGGGCAAACGCACAGCCCATGGCCGTCCCTTTAGTTTGCAGAAAGAACTCATCTTTGAACGTAAAGAAACTGTTGGAGAGGACTAATTCCACGCATGTAGTCAAAAAGTTAGTAGGGACCTCCTGTACAGGAGGTCGGCGATCCAACATAATTTGCAAACACTGAATAGCCTTTTCTTGGGGGATGTTTGTGTAGAGAGCCTCTATATCTAAGGCCACCAAGATCTGTTTAGAAGGGTCAAATGGGAGGCCTTCAACCAAGTTGATAACATCCCTAGAATCTAACAAGAATGTCGGGGTTCCCATCGCCAAAGGTTTAATGAACACGTCTATATATTTGGATAACGGTTCTAGAATAGAGCCGCACCCCGAGACTATAGGGCGTCCAGGCGGGTTATATGTATCTTTATGGGTCTTGGGGATGATATAAAAAAGGGGAGTTCTTTCCTCTGAGAAATTGACAAACTCAAATTATTTTTTCGACAAAATGCTCTCCTCAAGTGCTTTTTCAGAAAGGCAAAGGATCTTCTTTTTGATCGAGGCAGTTGGGTCGCTAATGATTTTACGGTAATGACCGGGAATACTAAGAAGTCGAATAACTTCTTGATCGTACAGGCCAGAATCCCAAACCACTATGCCGCCGCCTTTATTGGCACTCTTGATCACAATGGAAGGGTCTTGCGAAAGGGAATCAATAGCCTGAAATTCAGCTAATTGAAGATTGGGCCTCATGGTATTCCTAGGAAGCTCAAGACATTTAGCTAGTTCTTTAAGAACAATTTTTTCAAAAACAAGAACTTCAGCTGGAAGTTCCGCTATATTGGGAGTAAAAGAGGAACGTCTGGCTAACCCTGACTTATTGGGCTGTGAGGTGTCTTCTTTATCAGAAAAAAAGGCTCTAAGCCTAATCTTACGGAGGAATTGTTGAACCTCATTGGTAAGGTGCATAGCACTCGGGGTTTGTGAGGGAACAAAAGAAAGACCTTGTTTCAGAATCGCCAGTTCGGATTCTGTAATGGAACGAGATGACAGATTGAAAATGGGTAGTACCTCATTTACCACCGGTACGAGCGGTTGCGTGTCTGGAAGTCGCGGTGTCCCTGCCCTTGTGTGCCCTGTCCACCAGTAAAGCACACAAAGAGAATTGTCCATTCCTGTGATTTGTCATGTCACCAGTGTGTATTAAGTATTGTAAGTAAAAGAAGTGCATGGACCCAACAACACAAACACCCTTTTCCCCGTCCCCCCCACAACACTCCCAAACATGGCTTGCACATCAGTGCTGCATAGCTGTACACGTGTCAGCAACATCTGGCTGGCCTTAGTTCCCACCCCCACTGCCACCATTGGGGGGTTGTGAGGTTGTGCGCCGCATATCCTGCAAGGACCTGCGCAGGGGTCTGGTCTGCTTTGAGCTGGCAGAGGAGGAGGTGCACGGTTGGTCCGGTGCCGGTGGGGGGTTCTGCCTGTCCATCGCGTCTGCTATGCGTGTGAGGACCTGCCTCACAAGTGACATTTCCTCACATAGCCGGTTGGTGCTGGCTTCTATGCCTTGTCTGATGCCCCTTGCATGCTCCCTGTACTCCTCCCTTGCCAGGACAGCCTCGCCCACATGCTGGCCAACCAGCGCAGTGATGTCTTCCTGCCGCTGTCTGATGATGGCCATGTCATGGCGTCTGTGTCTGCATTGTGCGGTGCGTGCCGCACCTTGTGGTATTTGTCCAACATCAGGTGATGTCACCGGTGGACTCCAGCACCCTGCCACAAATTCATCCCCAGACTGCTCATGGCTGCTGGAATGTGATGTGGGGCGTGGGCTCGGTTGTTTTGACTGCTGCGGGCTGGGTGTATGGTGTTGAATGGCCGAGTGACAAGTGTCCTCCACATCGGACATGGGTGCCGTGGCAGCTGCCTCGCTGATGGAGCTATTAGCAGCAGAGAGTGTCCCTTCCGTGGGTGGATCGTGCGTGGGGGGGATTGCTGGAGTGGGTGCTGAAATTGTGTCTGGCGGACTTTCACGTCTTGGTGACGTGGGTGGCTTTGTGGGTTTGGCCCTCTGCGGGAGTGCACTCTTTCCAGTGTCCCTCGACATGCTGGCCATGGTGCCTGCTTCCATTCCCCTGGTCTGTTTCTTAGCAGGTGCGGCCTACGTCGCCGTGTCCTGCTCATCGCTGTCAGTTTGTGAGCCCGTGGGGGACAAAGAGAGGGATGGCATTGGTGATGGGTCAACGTGCTTCATGCAGATGTTGTTGTTCCTGCTGTTCTATGCATTTGGACTTCATATTTGGCCATACAGGTCGTTAGACAGTTGGGTGGGTCAGTCATGCATGAGTCTGGGTGACACGTGTCTGTGGTGCTGCATGCATGTGTTTGTGTCGGGATGTGCACCGCATATGGGCAGGGTTGTGTGCATGTAGGTTTGATGGCCCCATCCATGAAATGATTTCAGGGTCACATTTGGGCGATTACCTCATGTTTCACAGTGCAGTGTTTTGTGTGGACACTCACCTCCATCTGACGATGTCGGCACACCGTGCTCCATTTCACCTACTCCCTCAATTGTTTCGACCCCAATGTTGCTTGCACAGGTCTCCTCCCACTCCTGCAGTTTTATTGGGGATCCTCCACCGCCTCCTGTGCCCATGGCCAGGCTCCGGTTGGCAGCCAGGATGCTGCGTACACAGAGGCGTAGATCGTCCCACTGATACTTTACATCCTTCACAGTGCGGGGTGTGGAGCCCACTGCACTGACTTTACGGGCCACCTCTGCCCAGATCTCCTTCTTCATGATTAGGGTGGGACGCTGCATTATCATTAGCAAACACGACCTCTGCGTTGGCAGCAAGCGTGTCGGATAGCATTATCAGCTCTTCATTTGAAAAGCCCTCCTTGCGCTGCCGCGCAGCTCCTTTTCTTATGGCCTTGGGCATTCTCAGTGGGTCTGGGGATGATTTTGGAAAGCTCTGGTGTGGCTGTAGGTGCTGGGGGCGGAGGATGGCAATGGATTGTGTTTTTAAAGATGGCTGCCATGCTCTTTCCTGTTCCTGTGCAATGACGCAACTTCCAGTTCCGGTTATTTACGGTGACCGCTATTAGCGGGAGGGGGTATGCACAAGAGGGTATGGATCTGGATTTGGAGGAGGATTTGAGGGCATGAGACCACGAGTTGGGGGTCCCAGAGGATTTGGATGGGAATGGTGGACATGTGGAAAAATGGGCATTATTCACAAGCATGCAGGTGCTGAGGGGTGGTGCAGCAGCGATGGCAGCACTACAGCTCAAGCGGGGGGCCTGTAGTGCCCCATGATCCAGCGTTCATGATTCACCACAACTGCAGCAAGAGCATAGCACATTTGATTACACACAACAACAATAATGTCCAAATGGTAATGAGCAGCCACAGATACAACAAGCAACGCAAGACACATCACAGCCACAACAGCAGATATCACAACAACAGCCACAAGTATTGATCTCCCAGATACAGTAACCATAAACACCACAACAGCCCTCGAAAGCATTACAAATGGAAACACAGCAGTTTGGACAGTGGGACAGGAATATATTGCTGCAAACACTGGTGCCCAGAGTAGGGGGAGTGACAGTCGTGGGTGGGAATAGTTTTACGGGGACAGGGATGAGCATATACCCATAATAGAACAGCCCAAAGAGCAGCTTGATGTTTCTGTACTATCAGTAACTCCCGACCCGGATGAGGAACCCTGGGTGGGGGTGAGAATAGAAGACAGAACATTTTTCTTATCAGCAGACACCAGAGCAACGAGATCTTGTGTCAAAGAACGGAGTTTTCCAATGCCAGAAAATGGGATGGGCATGCAAGTATTCCCTAGGGCTATGACAAGAGTTCCATTTACAGAAAAACTGCTCACAACAGATACATGATGTTTACCTACCTGGTTAGGAGATGCGTATTAGCAATAATAGTATTAGTACTGACTGGCATCTTTGTCCTGTAAATTATCCTGAGACAATATAGAAGAGTGGGGAAGAAAATAGTGGAGAAAAACATGGCGACAATATTGCTGGGTAAAGATAACATGGCACATGCCCACACTCAGACAGGTGAACCACACTACATGCATGTCATATAAAGACCCTGGTACTAAATATAATGTCCCATTGGATCCTGAAAATCATACCCAGTATTGGGTGGACATATGGACCTGAAGAATATGTGGAACAGGGGCTAACCTGAGAGGTGTCTTTAAGGTGTGGATCCCTAAAGGTGGATTTGAGGTGATGAAGAACAATGGGTATTCGGTCAATTAATTGACAAGAGTGTGGGGATGTAATGATGCAGATAAAATCAGCACAAGAACTGGCCCCGTGCCCACCTGTTCCTAGAAGCAAACAAAGGTACAAGCTGAGAAGTGACCTTTGAACAGCCAGTTTAAATATTAATGCAACCGCCATAAAGAAGAGAAACGATTGTGCTACACAGTTAGGGTGAGAAGTAGAGTGCACTCACACATTGAGGGAAAGGTTGAAGAATACACAGATAGGGTTACACACGTAGGATAGAGATGGGCGTAGGTTTAGACAGAACTCTGAAAGGCCTTTATTCTGAAATACTGAATCCTGACATCAAAACTGCTTTGCACACAATCCCAGGCCCCATGATGTTCAGACAGACGCTCAGCCAACACGGTCAATAAGAAAGGGAGCCCTGACAGGGAATCAAAACACACCAAATAACATTCTTCAGAAGCACCCAGCAGGCCACTAAAGTTCATTAGTTCTATTGGTAGCAGACAGAAAGTACAAATAGCCTTGATCTCCAGGTGCGAATAGCCACCCTGCCAAACAACCTCCTAATGAATGAATGAATATAGCTTTGTATCGGTATAAAAACCATAAAGCAGCAGTGCATAAAATCACTCAATACAATATACAATTACTACATACATAATTAAAACATATCACATGCAACAGTGGGGCAGGGGAAAACAATTGCCATGATCCAGTGGATCTTGTGTCTGGGATTTCGGGCGAACCCTATATTTGATAACCTATGCGTTTACTAAAACCGTATAAAAGCAGCAAATAACAGTTTGTTACATAAAAAGTTATAAATGTATCCATCAGGACCGTACTATAATGTGATCACTAAAATACTAAACCTTGGGATAGTAATAACAACTATAAAAAGTTATTTTGGGAGGTTATCAAGCAGCTTGACCACCGCTATACAACACAGTCCTCCTTCTAAGCCATACTCTGTAAACATAATTGGCAATGTTGTGCAACATATTGGGGTCATCACATCTTCTACAAAATTCCAGAACCTCTATCGCCCTTCTAAAACCTTGTGATCTACATAGTGGAAGTAAGTACTTTGCCCTAAGGTCTCTGTACTTAGAACAAAACAACAAAAAGTGAAGAACGGATTCACTCTGGGCACCACAACACTGGCAGTCAGAGCGGCATCCAGTATTCCAGCGTTTTGTGAAGGAGGCCATGCGTAATGTACCTGCTCTTAGGTCTAACAATAAAGAGCGCATCAGTCCCTGCGTGTTGGTATCCAAATATCGTTCCAAGCCAAATAAGTTCTTTACCTGTAGATAAAGCTGGCCACTGGAAAGCCTTGCACAAGATAACACCACAACGTGTCTATACTGTTTTATGGAGGCAGCCTTAATGACTTCCTTACTCGCAGGACTAATCCTTGATGGCCTCTCCGAATATGGTTCAAGACCCAAAATTATGCAAATGCTTTTGACATGCCTGAGCCAGGGGGTTAAACAGCTGCCTTCTAAAGTCAAAAACGTAGCTAATAATTCCTTAAACATGTGCAACCTAGCTGATGACCAAATGCGCGACCAGAGAAAAGGGGTTTGAAAGCGATTACAAGCTCAATGGGGCGTACATCACATTCTAGGTGCTATGTGGCGTTTGGGGCGCTACTTGGTTGCAACATTATTGACTTGAGACATTTATTTCTGCAACCCCCAAACTTGTAGACTTTTCACCACCCCAAATCTCTACGCCATATGATGCTACAGATACAGATACAGACTTGCACAAAGCACAATTCCAGGACTGGTGTCAGGGCACCTTTGCCACGCATACAGTAAAACCTCTTAATGCCGCCTCTGTATTTAATCAAAGTCGTGGTGGTTTTGGATACTTGGTCTCGCCAAGTAGCATTCCCTGAATAGCACAAGCCCAGATAAATGTACATTGCAACCTGCTCTAGCACAGCCACTTCCATGTCCACGCATACTTTTGTTTGCCTAGCCGTTCTGCCTCTAAAAACTTGTATTCATTTCCAAACCAAGTCTTTGCAAATAATGACGCAGTTTGCCTTATGCCCATAGGCGATGTTGATAGCAAGAATGTATCTTCTCAAAGAACAGGCATGGAAAGCGGAAGCCTCCTACCCTTGGTGGATCCATACCACAATCACTCTGGGCACCACAACACTGGCAGTCAGAGAGGCATCCATTATTCCAGCGTTTTGTGAAGGAGGCCATGCGTGATGTATTAGCATGTTTATATAAATACAAAAGAGAAGAAGGGCGAGCACACATCCTTGCCTGACCCAGCTCTGGACATCAAATTTTGTTGTGTGTAATGAATAAATTCACAGTGCAGTACACACGGGTTACGATAGCAGAACAACTCAATAAATAGATGAAACTGAGTTCTGAACGGTGGCCCTCTACCACGTGATCGGAACAGAGATCATTTATTCCAGGCCTAACTAGATAGTGCACCTGCTACTCCCTTAGCAAATGCATACACAGATGTCATTCCAAGTCCACGACAACATTGGCTGATAAGGCCTCAAGCCTGGGAATGAGAGAGTAACGTCTTCAAACTGAATTATAGCGGTCTGTTCACCTCCCCTTCCTCACCACACACCCTGGGCATCACATTAAAGTGCCAAAGGTCGGATGAGCAAACTATCAACAAGGCAGAATTCTGCCCACCACATTGGCTAATGTAGTGTAGTGCCAACCAATGATATGTTAGAACAAAGTGTAAAATGTTTAGCAGGACGAACTTAGGAGGAGCCATTAGTTCTAGAATACCCAATATAGTAGCCCTCGAATATAGAACGCATAGGGAGCATACCATATTAACCAATAGGACAACTGAATAAAAGTATTTTCTTATCACTAACCAGGAAGTTATTTGTGACGTGTATATGATTTAAAAGCTTGTGTTTTGCATTATGTCGTTGAGAGGATGCTGTGTTGCATGCGCTCCCGGATGTTTGCATTCAAATAAAGCTAGGTTTTCTTTTGCATTTGATGTTAGTCAATTGATTTTGTTATTGATCACCTATTATCGATGATCAGTGACTGCGAATACCTTAACAGGGCTGTTACAAGGCAAGCCCCAAGGACGTAACTGTTGGTTTTGACGACTAAACCTTCTTGAGGGTGTCATCAGCCTTATCTCCAAAAAGGTTGTAGCTATTCAGGAGCATGTCCAACAATCTGGCATGGCCGTCGGCTGCAAACACTGACGTCCTCAGCGAAAAGTGGGGCATGACCACAGTACTGGTGGCAATAGCCCTGCCCACACAGTCTGCTGTGTTGAACCCTGATTACAGCATTTGCGGTGCCGCCTCCTTGCTATCAGAGATGAGGGATTGGAAACTGTCCCTCATTTCCCCCTCCTTGGCAACTGATGGCCAAAGGCCAAAGGAAAACTTTACGATGGAGCAAGAGGTATTCATGGTCCCCAGTGCCTGATGACCCGACGCAAAAAACATCTAGCGCCATGCATCTAACCTCTTACTCTCCCTGTCCAGTGGAAGGGAGGGGAAGGAAGAGGTCTTCAGGCTAAGTGTGGGAGGAGTGAAAAGCCAGGTCTGACAGAGTAAGACAGTGTTTCTTTGCTATGTCTCCATCCACAGCCGGAACAGAGGCAGGCTTCTCCCACACCTCCATTACGGGTGCTTCCAGCGCCACATTGACGGCAGGAGTATCTCTTTCTTGGTTGCCTTATCCCGAACGTCACAAAGTTCATATTTAACCTTGGAAGCGGATGGAGCAGACCATCCCGGAGTACTGGCCATGTTAGCCATCAGGCGCTGGAACGCGGCTTGGTAATTTCCTGTGTGGGAGCTAGTAAGAATTTCATCTCTGGGGAGGTGTTGAGGCCGCTGAGTCCTTGCAGGTCCTCTGCCAATGCCAGCACATCTTCACCTTCCCCATAAAATCCTTCTGGGAAATCCCTCACTTCCCTAGATCAAAGAGGTGCCAGCCCAAAAGGGTCCTGTTCACTCATCATATATGCCATACAAAAGCATCCATAAGGAGTGGAGTGTATTCCCGTGGAGCTGCGTTTACAACAGTGCCGATTGGCGCCAGAGCCAGCGCTGAGGCTGTCGCGCCTGAAGGCGGGGCCTGTCAGCGCTGAGTGACCACGGCTTCTTTCTAGTTTGGGCCCAAACCCTTAAGCATAAAGGAGTGGTACCCTGAGTGTACCCTGCCTGTCTCAACAGATGCAGTGGGACCCTGCACAATGTAGCCAACAGCACCGTCACCTGTGCCGCAGTTGCCGATGTTGGAGCCTTCAGCCCCTTGGTGTGGAGGATTAGGTCTGAAAACATACCTCCTTTGGCGGCTCAGGCAGATCCCTGAAGCGGTGCTCTTCTTCTTTGAAGAGGATGACAAATGTTGAGGCAAACACTCACTCGGAGAGCAAGACCTATTCCAATCCTTTTTCTTCCTCCTCTTCTTTTCCTTGCGCATAGACGCCAGTTCTTCAGAGCACCGAACAGTACTGTGCAATTTCGACTGAGATCATAGAGCCTCACCCTTTGCCTTGTAGACTAAGGTGAATATCTTTGGGTTCCTTTCCCGGCAGGCCTTCGGTGCATGGACTGGAATGGCCCGCAGTCCTGGGTGTCATGGTCCTCTCGCACGCAGTATAAACAGATCTGGCGCAGATCCGAGACTGATATCTGTCAGCTGCAATCCACACATGGTTTGAATCCCAAGGCTTTTGACAGAGTAGGCATTGTGTTGGAGAAAAAATGTAAACTTGACGAGCGTGTTCCAGAGTAGCGAACAGAGTGCTGTGACGATCCCAGGAATGTCGTCATTGCTTCCGTAGGGGGAGTCCCTTTCCATGAGGTCAGGGAGGTGCGGCTGATACCCGAAGGTCCCCCTGGGGGTAGTACTAGGCGGGTGGATCTCCTAGGAGTGGAAAACCCCTATGGGATCAGTGACGACTACAGCGGGAGAACGCAGTATCTACCTTGTACCCCCATCTCTCCTTCACCCCCACTTTCCTCACCACTACCCCCCTATCCTATACAATTCTGTAGTATGGAAGAAGTAGGAAGGACTAAGATGAGGAAGAATAGGGATGAATACAATGAAAAGCTGAAGCAAGAAACTGTGATGAGGAAGAGGCACAGAACCATGCGGATTACTCAGAGGAATCAATCTGAACGGTCTTTTCTTCAGTCACAGAGCTTACTGTTTAGGAGCATCGAAACTGACAACAGACTTAGCCGATGGTCAGAAGCTCCAGAGAGGAACCGCGAGAGGGACCGAGGTTCACAGAAAAGGCAGGCAAAAGCAGATCCAGGTGCGGAGAAGCTGACAGGGCGATCTCAACAACCGGTACCGCTAAACAAAACGAGAGGCTGGCTGTGGGAAGTGCTAGCAGCACAGCGCAACAGGAACACTCGGTCTGTCAAAGAGGTAAAGGCTGAAGCGGGTCTGGAGCAGCTGCAGCAAGTTGACAGGTTCGCCAGAGTACCAGCAAAGCAGAAAAGAACACAGGGAAGCCTTCAACCAACCAGAGGGCTGCAGCCAAGACCCTGGTGGTAACTGGGTGGCTGAGCCTGTGGTTGGGGTCCGCAGATGGTGAAGGAAACCCTAAAAAGCATAACAAATGAAAAATGGGAGAAAGAGGACAGCCCCTACACAATCCCAAGGGACAGTTTACCAAGGCATGGTAACAAGGGAAACAGGGTCTGAGAACCATCTGAGAAAAAAACGACATATCAAGTGATAAGAAGACGTATTCTTCTTCGTGGCAGTACTTGGAGGGATGGTATGGTGACCCAGAACGGTCACATAAGAGAAACCACCAAGAGAGCTATGAAAGCAATATATCTCGAGACAGTACTTTGCAGACGAGTAAACCAGGTCTGTGTATGAAATCAAGAAATCATAGAGAAGTGAGAACAATACATGTGAAGACAGTACGTGGCAGGAGAGTAAACCAAGTATGCATGCAGCATCAAGAGACCATAAAAAGAACACTGAGAACAATTCAAAGAAACAGAGCTTGGAGGTGAGTGAACCAAGTCTGTGTTTGAAACTAGGAGACCTGAGGAAGGATGAAACCAGGTCTGCCAATCAGGGTCAGGGACACACCACAGTTTGCAGGAGCATCCAAGCCACTCTTCATCATCACAGTACCTTGTAGGAGGACACCAGGTCTGCCAACCAGGGTCAGGGACCCACTTCAGCTTGAAGGAGCCTCCAAGACACTCTACTTCATCACAGTAGTTACATGATAGGAGGAAACCAGTTATGCCTGCCAGGGTCAGGGATCCACCACAGCTTGGAGGAGCATTCAGGCCACTCTTCTTCATCGCTGTACTTGGTCAAAGAAAGCCAGGTCTGCCAACCCGACCAACCGCAGTATAGAGAGTATCCAAACTCCTCTTCTTTGTCGTAGTGCCTGGCAAGAAAAGAACCAGGCTTGCTAATCCAAGGGTTGGGAACCCCATTGACAGAGAAGAAGTTTAACTGTGTTGCAAGCTTGAAGAAGGCTGGGGAAGGGAGACATTTCCCCCACCATTTAAAGGAACCAACATACCCGAACTGTCTTTTTGTCCAGGGGAAGAGAGACATTAATTTAGAGTGTGAGGGACAGAGTTAGGATTCTGACATTGGACATTGAGATTTTTTGCTTTCGATATCCTGACGGTGATGTTAAGCGGGACATGGTAATGATGAAGTATACAAAGTACAAGGCAAAGTTCAGCTTTATTATCATCCAAATAAAACAGGCACAGTATACAAGCATTGAAATCGTGTTTCTCTCAACTATCTGAATGCAAAATAATGGATAAAATATTTGAAACGCATCACTAATGATGTCAAATCATAATCACAGTTACAAAGACCTATGGGGATGGGTCAACTATATTTGATGGCTCCTCCTGAGACCCTCCCAATATTGATAAAGACAGAAATACATACTACATGGTGGGATTTGATTGGTTGGCTTCTTGCTAACCAACCTTGGACATTTGACAGATCGTCAAGATATGCGCCAGACAGGTAGTTGGGGGAGATGAGTCCATGGACTGTCCATTGTTCATTAAAGAAGTTACCATCCCTCATGCTTAGACCATGAGCTTGGGTAATCTCTATGGATTTGCCCTTGCGCCTGTGGGTGCTTTTAGGTAGTACCACAGTTGTCCTATCTTTTGCTGGCACCTAATGAATAGCCAGTGTGGTCCAATTATAAGTCAGTTGAAAGAGGAATAATATGAAATCAAGGATGGAGGTCAGGCTGACCAACTTCTTCAGAAACTGTGCGATCCCTGACAGGGACAGGTTGCTGAGGGGCAGACGCAGAAGAGGGAGAGTGACTGAGGCCCAAACATTTAGGACATCTAACTTTCCGCCCCTGAAGCCAAGCAGCATCGCATCTTGAAGAGGGCAGGCAATTATAATGCATTGGTGATGTTCAGAGATTGATCCAGTAGGGGGAAATGTCATAATATGGTTGAAGTGTGTGTTGAGCAGCAGCAGAAAGCACAGTTTCTACCATTTGGCAGTGTTTTGAGATTGGAAGATCTTCTTTCCTAGTGGCTCGGACTAGACCAGAAGTCTCAAGGGTTCTGGGCATGTATATCCTCCTTGTGTTGAGGTTACTTTTCTGGTTTTCTAGAGTTGGAGTAAAGGAGACCCAGTGGAGGGGTGGCCTGGGGAAGGGTGGGCTTATATTTCCAGGTCGGAAAGCTGGGTTGATGGTTATCTCTCAATTGCATAGCATTGGGAATCAGGTGAGCAGTTTGGACCCTCTGAATTATGGATGACATTAGGATAGCTACATTGAATGTGAAGGGCCAAATCTCGGCACATTAATGTTTTTTGTTGCTCAGGGAATTTAGAAAAAGTTATTTGTGCTGCTTGTTCAGGGGACACACTTTAAATTGGGGGAGGAATCTCGACTGATATGGAGAACAATTGCCCAGTCCTTTCAGGCCTCTGAGGTAATGAAAAAGAAAGGGTTGCTGGGGATCCTCCTGGCTAAATCCTTTGAAAGAAAGATGTCCAGACTAAGCGTAGGCTTGACGGTAGACTCCTGCTGGTTGTGGGACGGTTGAGGGGGGAATGTGTGACCCTACTTACTCTTTATATTCCCAACAGTGGTCAGTTGTCCTTTCTGGAGTCAGGGTTGGCTTCAGCTGAGCTGTGGGGAGAGGGTTTGACAGTGTTGGGGAGAGGTACTTCAATATGATTAGGGATCCAGCTGTGTACTGGATGACAGGGAGAAAGGGTGTTGAAAAGGTGCGGGGTAAGGACAATGTGGCTCGTGACGATCTTGAGGAATATGGTTGGGGAATGTGTGGAGGCTGCTGCACAGTGAACAGGGGTATTCTCCCCAACATGAGTCTCATACTAGGATCAATATGCTTTTCCTTGGGGGACTTTGAATGCTACCCTGGTTGACACCATAGCATGGTATGATCACGACATGGTGCTGTGGGAAATTAGGAGGCAAGCTCGATTTCAGTGGCACTATAACGACTCTAAGATCGATGGAAAGATAAGTACACTTTACATTTTCTGAATATATCTATATATATATATTCAGTGAAAAAAATTTGTTATGGTTAACTGTTGTTTACTTCATTTTCCCTGTATATGCTCATATTTGTTTGTGCTGTTGTTATTTGTTTTTTGTTTTGAATAATGCAATTATGTATTAAGTGGGTTTTATTAGCTAGTTATTAAATGTTGCACAGTAGACAAAACTGTAATAAAAAGCATTTATCATTTTACTATTCAACATGGTAAAATTAATAATATTGTACATCCATCATGTATGTTGCACACAATGCCTATGTTTCTACACGAGTAGCTTAGTATACTGGAAAGAACCTGATAATATAATGGTATTCGTATCAATGCATTACTTATTACTTAATGCACTACGTACCTCATGATATTTTATCAACATTACTATAAGAATCCTTTGTATAGACTTTTCATAAAAAGTAAATGCACATGTGATGTTATCAGTGATGTCATCAATGAAATTTGTGATGTCATCTTTGATGTCCTGGGTGTTAGTCTTAGCAGTGCACGGTGGTGGCGCGGGTTATTGTTGCTTAGCTTACCATAACTGGCGAATTTCAAGGGTTTTTCGGGTTTACTTGGAACCATAAGGTCCCTTTAACAAAGTTTTTTTCACTGAATTTCATAGGCTTTTGGTAGCACAACATAACCATAACGTCCCTTTAACAACGTTTTTTTCACTGAATTTCATAGGCTTTTGGTAGCTCAACCTAACCATTCTACCCCTTCAACAAAGTTTTCTCACTAAATATAGATATAGATAATGTAAATGTGATAAATGTTTACTAAGACTCCCTTAGCTTACATGCATATAACATAGAAAATACAGAACGCCCTGCCCCAGCTAGTGATTTTGATGTCCGCAGACCGTGCACATGTCCGCGGACGGACGCGGTCACCATGAACACTATTCAAAAACTCACGGGGTATCTTACATTATTGTATCATACAATAAAAACACCAAACATGTTCAAAAAGCACCACATAAATACATTACATTTAATAATAAATAAGAAGTGGAAACTGTATATGTAAGACACCAACCACCCACTGAAATAGCATTTCCAATATAGTGGAATATACCAAAATAAAAATATGCTTCCAACAAAATTACCTCACAAAAACTGTGCAGCAAAAAGCAAGAGCATACCTACACAGCAGTAACACCAAAACTATACAGACAATAAGTACAATATACCAAGAGAGACATTAGAAGATCCTCGGAAACGAATGGAACTAAAAATGGATATGTTAATGAAAAACTTAATTCTTATAAAACAGTTTAATGAGGACCACATTAAAGAAAACATTAAATATCACTGTCCCATATGTATCTGTTCCCCCTCTCCATGTCCCAGCCAACTATCCCCAAACCCTCCCCAGCAAGAAAAAAATTACAATGAGACTTCCATCCCTTCCTCCCCTCCCATACATCATGTCCAAACCCCTTATTCCTTTGTATTTGTTTCAGTTTCTGCTTCCCCCTCTCTTTCGTCATTTTTATACTATTAAACAATAATACCATTTTAAGTGTGTTCTTAGTATATGCCTGTGTCTTATTCTTGTTTTAAAAAGACAGTTAGGGTGTCCGCGGACAGTGCGGGTGTCCGTTATGTCCGCAATTAACCAAAATGGGGGTGTCTTAGGGACACTATACCTGTCCGTACTGTCTGTAATTAAAATGGAGGTGTCCTTAGAACACACATGATGTCCGCCTGTCCGTAATTAACCAAAATGGGGGTGTCCTAAGGACAATATACGTGTTCGTACTGTTCGTAATTAAAATGGCGGTGTCCTTAGAACACACAAGATGTCCGCTTGTCCGCAATTAACCCAAATGGGGTGTTCTAAGGACAATATACCTGTTCGTACTGTTCGTAATTAAAATGGGGGTGTCCTTAGAACACACAAGATGTCAGCCTGTCTGTAATCACCCAAAATGGGGTTGTCCTAAGAACACACCCCCTGTTCGTAATGTCCGCAACCAGAAGGAATATATCCGTAGAAAACATATCCCGTCCACTTTGCTGCAAAGTTTTGACGCACATTTATTTTATTCAGGGACTTCAACACTGTTTGTAGAACACCCGCGCACATGTGCATCACACACGTGGGTCCTACCAACATCGCGCCTGTCCGCAACTGTCCACCACACGTGTGTCGCACTTTTAATTAGTTCAGGGACCCGAACACTGTCCGTAGAACACCCGCGCACATGCGCACATCTGACCCCGTGCATTTGGTGTCCTGCGGACAGCCGTCCCATTCGCGAACGTGTCCGCGAGGTCATCATGTGACCACACCCACGCTGAGCATGTGTCCTTATTTGCGGACACTGTCCGGGCCCCCGAACATTTAAAAAGTGCTTTTTTGAGCAATCCAAGGTATTTTACAGTAAAAGTTCACCATTGCACATGTCCCAGACAATGTCCCTGCCAATGTACATACTTTTTAGAACTTTTTGAGCCCTTTCTTGGTGTTCGGTCTGTCCGCGGACAGCGCGGGTTTCCGCGAAGTGCGCACCAGCACCCCTATAAAAGGCCACATCCCAGAGCTGCTCCTCATTCTGCTTTTGGATTTCCAAGATATACAACAGGACAATTTAGCAAGTTCCTGTTCTTGGTTCCTGGTTATCAACCTTCCAGATGGCATCCCAAATTGCTTCTGCTGCTACTGCCTCAGCATCAGCACCCCCACCCCCTCCACCACCACCACCACGTCCCCAAGGGTCTGCTGAGGGGAACAGGCATGAGGATGCAGAGGAGAGCGATGAAGAGGATGAAGAGGATGAGGTAGTGGAAGTCCCTACTACTAGCACACATCGTGAGTCTTGGGTGTGGTGGTTATTGACCACCGTTGATGGAAAGGCAAAAGCTCATGCGAACAAGGTGATCTGCACTCAGTGTCGCATGGTGCTGAGTCGTGGCAAACCTGGTTTATATAACTATGGTACTACATCAATGAAGCAACACCTAAAGACGTTCCACGGTGGGGCTATTCGTAAGGTTGTACCTTGTGATAAATGTAGTAGGTTGAGTTCCTCTGCACCATCCTCCGTTTCTGCCCCTGTCACCACAAAAGACACTGCAGTGGGACAGTGCATCCCTACAGCTGCCTCGCAGGCCTTCATGATGCTGCTGACCCTTACCTTTCGACGGTCACAATATTGTGCATGTACTGTAACGCAGTACTCTGCAGGGGGGAGAACCTTCGGAGTGCTTTTGAGACTGCGGTCAAGGAGCATGAAAAGGTCTGCGACCTACCTCAATAAGGCCCACCCTATATCTTCCTCTCTCCACCTGCCCTTTCTTATCCCCATGGTTGGTGTCCCTTCCTTACCCTCCTTTCCTTGTGTTTTGTGTTTAAAAAACAAAAAAATATATAAAACAACCCCCCCCAAAAAAGGCTCTTTTCAGAGCCGCCTTTCACAGTTTAAAAATAGAAGTGACAAATAAATAGTGCAGCGCCCTGTGCATTTTTTGAGGTCCACGGACAGTCCAAGGACATTAATTTTTTGGGGGCACGGCCCTATCGGAACCATTGCACTTTTCTATGGGAGGAAGTGGTGGATCTGAAAAGAGCCTTTTTGTGGTGTTTTCTTGTGTTTCAAAAACTTCAAATGGTCAACACCTACTGCAAAATGGATTGCTGTAATTCCAAAAAAGGTTGCAATGCATTTTGTATATTTTGCAGAAAAATCTGATTACCGGCATAAGTAAGATGTACTCCATCTCTGCGAAAAATGTGTGTGCTACAAAACATAATGTTTTCATTCTGAAAAGAGGACATACCAACATCTCTCAAAAAGGCACAAACAGCCTTGTTAACATTGCGCCTTGCTTTCTCCATTTGTGGACCAAATCAAAAAGAACACAGCCACATTTGTCTCTGCGCAATACGGGAAAAAATTACTCTGGAGTTTGGATACATGTCCATGACTTTCCCAACTCCTTCTTTCATTGCAAATTGCAAAGAGATTCCAGGCACATGTCCTAAACTGTTCCCTCCACAAAGAATAATAATAATGTCTGGATGACGCTGAGTCACCAAAGTAGCACAGAGAGGTACCAAATCCAGCCACTTCATTCCACGCACTCCATGCCAGTGCACTTCTACATGAGAGAATCCAAGATGTGCAGCCACTCCACAGCGATCTGCATGCACCTCCAACCAATTTATCCACGAATCTCCCAAAATCTAAACAATCTGCTTTCTGAAACACACAGCCATAGCTATCTGCTCTTCTCTCAGGAAAAAGACCTACTGACAAACTCTCTCCTTACACAACACACCCAGTAAACCTTAACCAATCCCCTGCCTCTCAACCCCAAAAACCCTGTATGTAAGACGCGTTGTCCGCAGACAACCGTGTTGTCCACGGAAAAATCGAAAAATCTGTACGTGGGGAATGAAAATTTAAATAGTGTGCCCCATTTCCACTTTGAGGTTGGCTCTGAAAAGAGCCTTTTTTGTTTTTTTTGCAGATGCATCAGAAACAACTTTTATTTTGTATTTTTTTTTCTTATTTCCCTCCAAAAATCTTCACATTAGTTTCTCCAAAGCAACCCTTATGTTCCAAAACAGCATGGCATTTCCCATAAAAGATAAAGACATGCCATCTTCTTTAAAATAAACAACATTACCAGAATCAATGTTCTCATTATTAAAAAGAACATACCAGCTCTAAGCATGAAAGCAAACATGCCTCAGTTGATTGCACACCTAGCAAAATGTTGCTGAGGACAAAAAAAAAACTATTGTCCCATATTGCCCTAGGTACTAAACCAGAAAAAATAACCTTGGCATTTGGAAATATTTTAATAACTGCCTGAACCAAGTGTTCCAAATCTGCCAACAAAGATGGGGCACTGACATAGCCCAAATGCAAATCACCACAGTGCAAAACAACTACATGTGGACTGTTCACCCTGCCCATATCTCCAAAACTTGTACAATTCCCACATTGAAACCAGGCACACTGCTCCAAACCATACACAAACATATCTCCAACCACCAACACCCTGACTTTCTCCACCTCTGCCATCTTCACTACACAGAGACTCTTTCAAAACAAACCAGAACCTCAACATCTGATTGACTGATCCCTACAGTCCCCTTTCCATGCTGGATTTGCTGAGAAACCTCAGATGTGGCACACCCTGCCCGCGAACAACCACGGTCCCTGCGGGGAGCGTAACGCTGTGGCAGCCCTTCTACCCTTTCCACTTCACTCTCTGCACCATTTCTTCATTGGATACCATTAAGCAGTCACACAATCATCCACCAATCACATCCAAGAACTCTACATCTAACTCTATCATCACAGATCAGCACTTTAGATGTACTATTGATCACTCTCAGTTCAATTGTGCTGTGACTGCAAAGGACCTACAGCAACAACTACTATAAAACTCCCCAAGATTTCTACTTGCAGATTCATGCACATCCACATGCATGAACACAGACTACAGGTATGAATATTTTCTACACAGTACATGTACAGCTCTTCTAGGAATACGTATAAACAGACTAACTGACACTTACCATGTATAAACTGTAAAATGAACTTACTGTCATTTCTCCCATCTGCTATGATGAAGTGTCATTTGCAAACCGGTCTGCTCTCCAAATTTATTTTTTTTACACACACAGCTATCTAAAACAATGTTATTCATATTAAAAGATGGGAGAAATAATAGTATAATTATGAAAAAGGCTGTCCAGTGTGTTATAAAATTACACGCAGCTAGGACAAGTACATGTATCTTCATTCAAGCACACACACACAGACAATATCATTAGAAAGGCTCCCAGCTGAAACAGCACCACTGCTTCTATATGAAATCCTTCTGCTTTATTTCCCCCACCTTCACAAAATGCATAAATTGCATGCTTCTGTACAATCCCTGCCATTTACCCTGTAAAAATAGCAAAAAATGCATTTGATTATTTCTTCTATCTCTTAACATTCAATAACATAACATTAAAAAAAACAAGCGTGCTCTATACGTTTACTATTATACTAATTTCTAAAACATATTCAACTAACAGATTCTAAATAAAATATACAGGATGCACATAGGCAAAGGAAAGTGCATGTGCATACTATGCTCAGTTATAAGAAAACACTACTACTACAAAAACAAAAAAAAACAATGTCTACATTAACAAAAGTGCTATAAACACACATATTCACTAACTTCTTTCTTTTACAATTGCAGTGAAGACCACTCTCCTGAAAAGCAGCAGCGTCTGAAGTACGAACAAGAAACCTACTCTTTCCAGACAAAAAAGTAAGTACAAAACGAACATAATATTCTGTTACCCAAAACATACTAAGATTTTAGTATTGTAGAACAAACAAGTGTATTAACCCTTTACCATTAGATGTAGTATTTGTGCTTCCCCTTACCAGCTGCATACTTTATATTGTCATCTGAAGCCCAGTATAGTAACACACAAATACAAGAATAGCCTTCCCAACTTGATGTTGATGTAGCTGCCCATTGCACAATCGCACACCTCCACAATCATCCTTACCATCATACTCAGACACTCATGCACAAAGCATACATGCACTGCACAACAGCCCAACCCACACATTCTTTTTTCTCCAACAGACCCCAAAGAATTCCTACCAAAAAGCAACCATAGAAAGCAACGCAGAAGTAGAGCAAATCAAAATAAAAATGTCCAAAATGAGCATCGAAGCAGATTTTGTACAAAAAGTTCAAACGAAACGGCTAATACAGTCATTAAGTGAAACAAAACAAGCTTCCAGTACAGAAACTGCCTCCTCTGTCAAAATGTAAAACGAAACAGAAAGTGATTGACAAGACTTCAGCTACCACTACTGCTAATGCTGCACGTATAAATCTTGATGTAGTGGCAAGTAATCATACCAAAAAAAATATTTTGCAAACAATGTTCCGCCACAGAGTCCTTCAGAACCTCATAAAAACAGGAGAGAAATCATGCACCACCCTTAAAACCTCCCGTAGAAAATGAATCGTAGAAGCTCTCATAGACAGTACAATCCTTCTCAAAAGGAAGTTATTTATTTTAGTTTTAAACAGAATGGAACCACTAACAAAACTAACTACTAAACTACAAAAAAGACTTCTCAATAAATGGAATATCAACAAAAATAGCTTCTTAAACATATGTGGAGGTGAATGGAGTCACACCACGACCACAGAGCCATATTTTAATGAAGAAGCATATAAACAATAGCAAACAAACCCAATTGCCATACATAGCAGTGGACGAGGGTATGAAAAACTTAGTAACACCATTATGGAACAAGAAACTCTGCTCACAAAAATATCCCCAAAAAAGTCAGTATCACCTCTCCATTCTACTGAACCAAAAACGCCCAGTCTACAAATGGCCATGCACATCAATGTATATCATTGCCAAAAAATCTTTCTAATCTTTACGCCAGTTCCTCAATCAGTATGTAAAAAGCAAAGACAAATTCAAGATGAAACTACTACAAAATATGGATGCCTGTCCAATGCGCAAATACACAGGACTACAAGGACATTCATTAGCCTGCATTTCAGGACCTATTTGCAAAAGCACGTCACATCATATCAAAATGAAATCAACACATCATTCAACTACAAGAAATCTGGTCCATAAACTCTACTATGAAATAAATCCTGCTTTAGGACTAGCCAATTTAAATAACAATGTTCTACATGGTACAGCCAAACAACTACTCGAAGAAATAGAGCATCTCCAGCGAAAATATTTTGGAATGAAAGCCACTTACAAAATGCAATAGCTTTACAACAATCTAGCAAAAACTGTACGAATAGCAACCTTCTATTAAATACATACAAAAAAGAAATGTACCAAACCATGTGTGTGTGTTGTCGCAGGACTTTTTATAAAAGTAGCACAAACACTGTAGACATAACGTACAAAATAGAAGACAATGAAGAATCCAAATGGTTCCAATTAGCTCTCTACCTTATAGCAGAAAACAAATACGAAATTACTGACCCCTTAATACTTTGCAATTACTGCACTGCAAAACTTGACAACAACCAAACACCTTCAGGTGCTATCACAAATAACTTGGGATTATTCCTACTACCAAAACCCCTACAACAACTAAATGTATATGAGAGCCTCATAATTCAAACAGTGCACCCATTTCAAGCAATAATACGCCTTCAACCAAAAACAGCAAAATTACCTCCCTCGAAATTAGTGAAAGGCACTTGTGACAAAGTAGTTTATTTACCATTAGATCTCAAAGAAAATGTACACACTCTAGGAGTGCAACGGCCAATAGATAAATCTTTAATATTATCTTAGTAAATGGCGTACCTACAAAAGACAAAAAAAAATTGGCAACAACTCGTGGACTTACATAAAGTTAGACAAGCCCTGAAATATCTAAAAAACAACAAAGAATACTGCAAAGAAATTAATATTGATGAAAACCTGAGAGAAACAATTCAAGAGTAACCAGAAACTGGTCATTTTCAACTTCTAAATCCTGCTACAGAATACAATATTTTAGACCATTATACAATTCATCCTTTACACTCTGTAGATGATGCACTGGAAACGTACCAAACGCGACAAGCCAAAGGATCTCCAATCAGCATATGGGAAAAAAGTATAGAAGCACAGGCCTTTCCGCTACTCTTTCCTGCTGAAAAAGGAGGAAGGTACAATGATAGACCCTCACAGATAACAGCATCAGAATATCGCTCTTTACGAATGTATACCATTCCAGATCCAGACAAAAAAAGTCCTGCGACAACATACACACATGGTTTGGATACCATCTTCTCTTTGAAAGTGAACTAGCAACTCTATGCTAAGTAGTTGCACACACATTAAAATCAGGTACCCATTTTCAAAATATGTCAGCAATGCAATTATTACAAAAAGTTCAAGAAAAAGATGAGGTTTTACAGTCAAGTATTACAAATCCTTTAGCAAACATTCGTGGTACAAAATAATACTGGTTCCGACGTCACAGAGATGTACGCTGTATGATAAGAAACCTTGGCCACCCACTTGGTTTGTTACATTAAGTTGTGCAGAATATGCATGGGAAGATTTACACGATTTCCTACGCATAGCAAACAAAAACAAACCAAACATAGATATGAAAACACCAGGAGAACTCTGCTCTCTAGATCCTGTAAATGTATCAATATATTTCCATCATCGCTTCATTGCTATGCTACACTTTATTTGTAATAAGACTGTTCCTCCCCTCGGAGAAGTTCAACACTTCTTTTGGAGAAAAGAATACCAAGCCAGAAGAGCACCACACATCCACATGCTATTATCGATTAAAGATGCTCCTAAATTTGGTCAAGACAGTGATGCCACTGTTTTGCAGTTCATCCAAAAATATAACACATGGTGACCTTCATGCACAAACTTTACAATTTCAAAGACCCAAATGTGGGAAATATTGTTGTCGCAATATATATAAAAAAGGAAAATACTAAACCAAATGCTGCTTTGGTTTCCCTAGACCAGTTTCAGCAACAGGTCAAGTAAACAACTTCATGTCTTCAGTCAGACATAGTGTCAAAGGTAAATCACCTAAGAACACATATTACATAAAAAGAACAGAAGAATCAAAATACATCAATGATTACAATGCAATCATTGCCCTCCAATGGAATGCAAACATATGTATGCAGTACATTACAGACAATTCCACTGCAGTTGCACGATATGTCACAGCCCAAGCAGAGAAAACAGAACTTCAGGACCTCTGGGATAACATATTATCTAACAAAACACTATCACAGAAATTGTACAGCTTAGGTATAAACATGCTCTCTCATAGAGAATGTGGCTGCTATAAAGCTGCAGACCGTTTAACCGGTACTGCCTTGTATGGAAAATCTGACAATATAGTATGGCTAAGTCTTGGTCCTGCTAAATCTAAAAAAAGAGTTCTCAAATCATTTGAGGACATAGAAACAATAGCCAAAAATGATCGCAACAGCCAAGACATTTTGAAAAACAATTTACTAGACACATACTACCCAAACAGGAGTACCACTTTGGAAACCATGTGTCTCTACCATGTAGCCCAAAACTTCACATACAAAAATAATATTAAACCAGATAAAAAGAAAGGTAGACAAAGAGTTGTACATTGTGAAGGCATTTTAATGAAACTTACCAAACGCAGCTTAATTAATCATATTAAATTGTCATTAAAAACTCCTCAACATAAAGAACTGTATTATATGTCCCTGCTACAACTTTTTAAACCATGGAGAAAAGAAGAATAGTTTCTGGATACATATGACACCTATTAGGTATAAAACACCATGTGTCAGTATGAACAAGCTACAGAAGACTTCGCTATTCTAAAATCACAACTGAACCATGAGCAACGTAGCATTTTCCAAGAAATAACAAAACAAATTGAACATGGTGTGCAACATGAAAATAAAAAACTGTACCTGCCTACAAATCTATACTACTGTACGTGAGTGGTGAAGCTGGTTCAGGCAAAGCATTCTTAATCAAAATCATCAACAAGTTCCTCCAACAATTGACAAACAACAAACTGTCATCTGTTGTAACTGTCCCCACAGGTTTAGTTGCCTACAACATAGGCGGTGTCACTTTACACCGATTACTACTCCTTCCAGTAGAACACCAAAACAAATTAGACTATTACAAACTTTCCACAGAAGCTGCAATGAAACTATGCAGAGTTTTCAAACAAATGAAAATACTACTAATAGATGAGGTGAGCATGGTCTCCAACCTAATGTTGGCTTTGATTCACCTCAGATTACAAGAGGTCCTCCAAACAGACTACAAAGAGCTCTCTAGAGGAAAACACATTATTGTTTTCAGAGATCTTATTCAATTGATACCAGTGAAAGGTGAACCTATTTTTAAAACCTTAGGGCACAAACTGTGCCGTAAAACTCTTGGCAGCATAGGAAATGTCAACCTTCGGCAACATTTCCAATACAGAGAATTAACAGAAAACATATGCCAGTCTGCAGACCTCACATACGCCAATATTTTAAAAAGTATTAGAGTTGGTGTACTATCTCAAGAAGCACAATCAATATTAAAATCCAAGAACATCCATGCACTCTATGGCCATAACTCATGTGCTACTGATGTCATGGAACAATTAGCACACAAAAATGTCAATTGTATGTCCTTGATGCCAACTCTTGCAAGCTGTTCAAAATTCAATGAAACAATGTTGAAAAAAGAAATGCAACCAATAATTGAAATTTGCTCCACAGATAAACTGGACGTACATGGTATGACACTACCCATGTGTCAACAAGCCACAACAAGACTAAGGGGCCAATTCATGGAACAAATGTGCGCCAAAAATCGCAGCGCAAGCAGGCGCAAGTGATTCATGGAAGGGCATGCACGTGTTTTCCTCTGGATGTGCATCAAATCCATGCGTGGCGCACACGGGCGCACACGTCATTGCAAAATCCTGAACGCCGTGTGCGAGGTGCAGAAGCGAAAGCGCACAATGTTAGCGCACACACCAAAAAGGGGGCGGAACACAGGCGTAACGTGCCGAATGGGGAACAACACATGAAAATAAGGAAGTAATTGGGGATGTACTCCTGGGAAGTAAACGGAACACCCACACGCAGGCGAACCACACATATTCATGGAATCGAATAGGGCAAACCCGCGCATGGCCAAAGACACGCACAGGCCTAAACACGTCCGCCACAGGAAGGCAGGCGGCAGCGTCCCTGCGAATTACAAAAGTGTGCGCAAACAAAAAACACGTATATACAGCTACGATGAATGTCCCATTCAGTAACCCCCTAGGATAAATGACGTGTCATGCAACGGACAGGCATCCCCGAAAAGCAAGAAAAAGAGATAACCGACCCGTTGCCTACGTGCATGTAAAAAACCACATGCAGTACACTGTGGCAGCCAGGTGCCCCAAAAATACGTTAGCGATCAACACGCAGGCTAGTATGCCTGTGAAAAAAGGGCTACGCGACAAACATGGACACCCCCAGTGTGAAAAATAGCGTGTGCGACTCACCGTCTGCCTTGCGTGCAGAAGAAGAATGTATAGCCAACACCCACCCGCTGTGAAGTAATCACGTGTGAACCCCAACGCCTGGAAAACACATGCACCGCATTCAACGAAAAGCACACACAGAGCAATGGAAACCCACGTGGGACCCTCAACCCGCGCCAGGGAAATGCCTGCGCGTGTTACGTCACTTACGCGTTTAGGCCCTTTCCTCGAATTACACGCATTAACACGCAGCCGTGCTGTTTTTTCACGTGCTGAATCACTATGCACCCGTCATGAGGGAAACGCCCGTGCACGTAACGTCACAGACGCGCTTACACACTAATGGCCTTCCCTCGAATTACACGCTGGCGTGCAGTTTTTTCACGTGCCAAATCACTCTGTATCAAGCTGGCCACGTGACAACACACGGAAGACCATGCTCCTGACCAGAAGGCCATTTTCCTGCCCTCCAGAGCCCCGAGCACGCTCCCACCTGCCATCTGCTGCTGCCTGCCTGCCTGCTGTCCACGTGCCCTGCTATTTGGTGCCTGCATGTCAGCCATCTGCAGGGGACCAGTTGCTGTGTCCACCCCTGCTGGAACAGAAGACTCCCGACTGGTATACCATCGCTCGACAGCCAAGCCCCAGGACCCAGTTGCCCACCCACACCTGCCTCAGGGGTCGCCATGTCGGGGAAAACACCATCTGAGACCACTGGCGACCCCCAGCCAGAGAGGCAGAGGGCTACCAGCTTCAGCGATAAGGACGTTGGTATCCTGGTGGAGCAAGTTCTGGGGCATTATGATTCCCTCTTCACACCATCGTGCGCCGACAAGGAAGGACGGGAGAGGATCTGGGAGGACGTAGTGGTTGCTATCAATGTGGAGGGGGTGGCAACCCGCGACATCAAACACGTCCAGAAGCGCTGGGAGGGCTTCAGGTCCAGGACCCTCAGCAAGGCCCAGCGCCTCTTGAAGGCAGAGGATGCAGAGGGGTGCCGGGTCAGCCTGACCAATATCAAGACGAGGGTCCTGGAACGCATAAACCCAGCGCTCCACATCCTGGAACGCATAAGCCCAGCGCTCCACATCCAGATCCTTCAGAGGCAGACCCGTCTGGAGTTGAGCGGTAAGTGGCCATGCATTGCTGTGTGAAACAGGGCATGTTACAGTGTGCTGATAGTCAGCTACTTGCCTGTATGTGTGACATAGGTCATGTATGGATGTGTGTGTGCAGGGACATCATGGTGCTGCATGTGAGACCAGTCATACGTGAACCACATGGATGGTGCATGTGTTACAATGCAACATGGGGAGCAGCATGCGGAATGCACCCATGAATGCATGCCTGTCTCTGTTCTTGGACATGGATGGGGTGAGAGATGGGTGCTGCTGTCATGGACATTTATGGTGTACATGTCTGTGTGTCTGAGTAGCGTGTGTGTGACTTTTAAACGCCATGGATGCATGACACATGTCCGTGACGATGTGTTGATTCATTGATGCAGTCTAGTCATCCTTGTATCCACTGTGTCTGTGGTGTACGAGGCCAGATGCATGCCCCTCCGGTGATGTGTGTGCATGGGATCAGTATGACCCATGATGCATGTGAGTTTGAAGACAACTTTTATGTCAATAGAGGCCTTTGTACATGGATGCTAATGTTGATTGCATGCGCCGGGCCTCTTTCTGCATGTGTGTTGCCTGCATTGACCCATGTGTTGTGGAGGGACAGGATGGAAGTGACGTTTGACAGTGCCACTCATGTGTTATTGCTTCCTGTCTAGGGGACTATTGTACAGACCCTGATGCTTGTGTTCTATGTGTCCCCCTACACAGCGTTGAGTGAAGAAGAGGGCGTAGACGGCGCTGTGGAGCAAAGCGGCGGGGATGCCTCCACCGGCCGGCAATGCAAGGCCCAGCCACTCTCCCAGGAATTACCATCATCCGGGAGTGAGGGGACCGGTGCCGCGTCTGCCACTACGGCTGCAGCGGAAGGGCCGGATGAGCCCCCACAGGGGCTTGTGATGGCGGAAGACGAAGCGCAGCCATCCAGGTTGGTGGTCTACACAGAGGAGGAGGAGGCCGCTACTGAGCCGCACATTGGGCCTGGTGGGGGGTGGTACCACTGGTGCAAGTGGTGCAGGCCAGGGGCAGGAGGCAGCACAGGTCACCAAGGAGGGGCCTCTGCATGTCACTGTCCCTGACCCTGTGACTGCACCACCATGCACCAACAGGGATGCCCCATCCCAGGCCCGTCCGCAGGTAGGGGGGAGGCCCACGTCATCTGGCACTCCACTACCTGCGGACGACGAGGCCCATGACCGTATGGGGTCTGTCTTTATTGGTGTCGCGTTGCGCACGTGTGTCATTCGTGATGACGTGCGTGCTTCCTGGGGGGACCACGCACACCATCACAAAGAGCTGCGTGCCAACGTGGCACAGTTGGGAGGGGCCCTGGTCGGAGGTTTCCTACATGTGTCGAGCACTCTGGCGGCCCTCTCCTCCTCTGTGGAGACTATGCGCCATTCGTTCTCCTTGCCGTCTTCCGCCCAGATTCCACCAGGGCCCCCTGTGGACCTGGCCCGACCAACACAGCCAGCTTGGTGGAGATCACATCCCTACCACAGTCAGGAGTCGGAGGTCCAGCAGGGGTGGACACCCCACCAACTGGAGACCAGCAGATGGAGGATGTGCCGGCATCATCGGGCAGCATGGCACATGGACAGCAGCAGCAGGCTCAAGTTGGGAGCGATGATGGCTCTGGGCCATCAACATCAGTGGGGCAGGCATCGGCCGGAGGGCAGGAGGACCCTGGAATGGGAGTGTCTTCCGTGTGGCAGTGGTTGGGCCAGCGGATAGATGCAGAGCGGCAGCGGGCGGAAGAGGCACAGCTCATCATGGTCAGGGCCGACCTCGGAGCCAGGGGAGAGGCCCGCCTCCGGGACATCAACATGGAGTTCGATGATGCCCTGGCCTGGGACATCACAGAGTGAGCTGTAGGACTTGCCCGCCGCCATTGTATATAGTTAGTTAGTGTTAGGTTTCCCTTTCTGTTTTAATTTATTTTGGGGCGCTTGGACAATGCCCCACATTTTTGTATATAGTTGTTCATTAGGTAGGGTTTTTTGTAGGTTTCCTTTCAATGGTTGGGCTCATGGACCCTGGATTTGTACTTTGCTTATAGTTCTATACTGGATTTCACTTCCTTTTTTTTTGTTTCATAGATCAATGGTTTTGTCTTGTTTTTTCACTTTGGATTTGTTTTGACGGACAGACACTTTGGACCCATGTACTTTTGGATTCATTTGGATTCTGCTTTCACACATTTTTATTTTATAATTTGGACATGCAGCTTTTTCTTCATTATTTCCATTGTTGTGTGTTTCATTTCATTCCCTTGCTTTTGTGTTTAATACATTTTTATTTCATACTTCAATGTGTGGTATTTTCTCTTTGGTTTCATGCATGTCACGATGTGTGTTTTCTCTATCACATGCACCATTGTGTGTGTGTGTGACGTAAATTGTGTTGATGTGCATACTTGCCATTTGGTATGTATCATGTGATGGGGATTTCAAAGTGGGGTGGATGTAATACCTGGTTGTGTGTTTGGACTGAGGTGGCATGGGGTGTGATTTGGGTGGCCATGAGGCCCATGATTGTGGATCGTCATGACGTGTTGTGGGGGACATGAGTCGGGGCCTGCTGGCAGGTGCCTGTCACTGCTGGGTGGGTGAGTGGGTGGGGGGAAATGAGTCGGGGTCTGCTGGCAGGTGCCTGTCACTTCTGGGTGGTTGGAGGTGCGGGGGGACATGTGTCGGTGCTCACGTGTGCATGGTGACATGTGGGCTGGCTGGGGGGCATGGCCAGGGTGGATGGGCTGCCTGCGGGGCATGGCCAGGGGTGCAGAGTAGTCCCCTGTGTTGTGGGCTGCCTGCGGGGCCTGGGGAGAGGGAGAGGGCACACCTGGGAGGCCACACACTGCCAATTCATGTTGGGGCTCCCCAGGAATACACGTACCCCTCCCACGGCAGCGAAAACACGTGTGAAACTCCCCACAAACCCCTCAGAATACACGTACCCCTCCTGTGGCAGTGAAAACGCGTGTAAAACTCCCCGCGCACCCCTCAGAATACACGTACCCCTTCTGCGGCAGCGAAAACAGATGTAAAACTCCCCGCGCACCCCTCAGAATACACGTACCCCGCTCGGCCAAGACTATTGCGTGTAAAACGTCCCGCGCACCTCCAGAATACACATACCCCGCTCGAACTAGGCCTATCGCGTGTGATACTTCACGCGCACCCCCGAAATACACGTATCCCGCTCGCACAAGGCCTATCGCGTGTAAAACGTACTGCGCACCCCCAGAATACACGTACCCCTCCCGCGGTAGAGAAGACCTGTGTAAAACTCCCTGCACACCCCTCAGAATACACATACCCCTCCCGCGGCAGCGAAAACACGTGTAAAACTCCTCGGGCACCCCTCAGAATACACATACCCCACTTGGCCAAGGCTTATTGTGTGTAAAACATCCCGCGCACCCCCAGAATACATGTATACCGCTCGCACTAGGCCTATCGCGTGTGATACTTCACGCGCACTACCGAAATACACATACCCCACTCGCACAAGGCCTATCGCATGTTAAACATCCCGCACACCCCCAGAATACACGTACCCCGATCACACTAGGCCTATCGCGTGTGATACTTCACGCGCACTACCAAAATACACATACCCCACTCGGACAAGGCCTACCGCGTGTGATACTTCACATGCACCACCCAAATACACACAGGCACCCCATCCACCCTGGGCATGCCACACAAGCATGCCCACGCCACAGGAGGGGTACTTTTCCTACGCTATTTACCTGGCGTGAGCGTGATATGTGTATTCTGAGGGGTGCGCGGGGAGTTTTACACACGTTTTCGCTGCCGCGGGAGGGATACGTGTATTCTGGGCCGTGCGCGGGAAGTTTTACATGCGTTTTCATGGTTGGGGGGCTGTATCTCCAACACAGCTGGTTTGGAGAAAATATTAAAATTATCTTTAAACTGTAGAGTAATGCTTGAACGTAACCTTGACGTGGAGCAAGGACTAGTTAATGGAGCACTTGGTACAGTTGTTGGCTTTGAAACATACCCACGTGACAACATTCAATTTGTCAATATTCTCTTTATTAATTTTCAGAAATTAAAAGGATAGGACGCTCAACAGCCCGCTTCCTTCTTTTCTAAGACATGTATGTGCAAAGAGAACAATTTTCACTAACTCTAGCATACGCAGTTACCATTCACAAATCACAAGGTCTTACCCTAGATAAAGCATTGATAGATATTGGTAGCACAGTCTTTAAAAAGGCATGAGCTATGTAGCACTATCACGCTTATGTACACTTGACCGGCTATTTCTAATCAACTTTAATGCAAGTAAAGTAAATGCTGATATTCTTTGCATTATAGAATACAATAGACTGCGTTCACTCTACACCCCACATCTAAAAACCTATCCTGTTCCACCAAAAGCAAAATGCTCTAAAAGAAAACGACTTTGAACTCAAACGATACAGGATCTCACTGCAATTCCTCCAAAGAAAAAAAAGAAACTCATACTTCATCATGTACCACAACCAAAGAAGAATCTACTGGTCAAAGTAACTCAACTACTTCTTCAAAGAAGCAACATACACTCCGAATAAATGACTTCGACACAGAACTGTCAGGTCCATTAAAATTTTCAAATACAACTGGTGTAAATTGCTATGCAAATGTAGCAATAAATATTCTATTCCAATTGCCACATTTACTTACACAGTACGGACCAATTGTGTTTGCAAATGTTAGTCCTTCATAGAAATGCAACCAACAATCCTGACAACACTTACAGTTTTCATGAAATAAGACAAGAATTGGACTACTGTGCTGGAATGGTCAAATTTACTATAAACTCACAAGAAGATCCACAAGAATTTCTAATGTACTTACTACAAGTACTGGAAAACAAAAACATACCTATAAATGAAATCATCCAGATTTCATACATGTGGAAACATACATGCACTCTCTGCAGCCATGTGGCACAGGAACAAGTCCCTAATAAACGCTTTGTGTATGTATCCATACCTAACTGTGAATCCATTCCATTTCAGCAACTTGTACAAAATGCAAACCATGGCAGATTATGTACTACCTGCAATTCAGAAAATCACTCCACCTTACAAATACAGACACATAGTAAATACGTAATAGTACTGCTTTTATGTTACAATGCAGATGGTACCAAAAACAACTGTAAACTGACTGGATTGACACATAGTCAAGTGTCACTTGGTAAGAAAATCTTCACAACAATGGGTATAATCTACCACGCAGGAGCCACAACCAATGCAGGTCACTACACTACATAGATAAAAAAGAATTGTGGATGGTTCAAATGTAATGATAGTACCATTACTCTAAAGCAGAGATTACCAGCAAATCTTGTAAACGCTTACTTAATATTCTTAAAACCAAAATTTAATACGTAATCTGGGTACGAACATAAGCAAAACTTCAACTTCAAAACTGTGCACAATCAGAGTACGCCAACAAGTATCTAACTGCCCCAAGATTCTGCAACAAGCTACCAGATAAATAAATACCACTAAAATGTAACGAGAAATACACAGTTAGAATACTCCAACAGGTATCTAACTGCCCCAAAAAATCTGCAACAAGCCAACAGAAGATTAGCAAGAAACAAGAAATAAACAGTAAAACAATGAAAAAAATATATTGTACCACAACATAGAAGTTGTTTTTTAAATCTAGCATGGATTTGTTTTCCCCACAGACCGAATGATTTAGAAAACAAACAGAAACTGAGCAAATTGTGCAGTACACTGGTTTGAACTATAGTACTTGTAAAGTACTAAATATGAGGGTCAAGAAAAATACAGAAATGTCTATTATGCAATGCAATAACTCATTATGAACTACCTACTCTAACATACAATCTTTTATTTTATCACAGAGATTGAAAAAGTATGTCTGGCCCAATTACCCATGTCATGAAAAAACTGCATACAATCACAAAAAACTCAACCAATAAGTATAAAATAAATGGACTCACAAACACTGCTGCATAACACACCCATTCAAGCAAACATCTAACCATACACCAGAATCCAAAATGTTTACTTCCATGGGTATCTTATGACGCATTCCTTGTTACAAACTCTACAATCTTAACTGCATAGCCTAGCCAAAACTTCACATACAAACTCTACAAATTAAACAGTACACAAACATTTGGGCTGTGGATATTTGATGGGTGTTTGATTCTATGGGTGTGTTATGCTGCAGTGTTTGTGGCCAGGGCCTAGAGGTTTGGGTGCATGTGGCCACAACCATCGCAGAATAACACACCTATGCTACCAAACATTTTGACTGTGGTATGTGGGCTGCTTATAGGGGACATTAATTACAATCAATGCTCTACTAACAACCCACAACCAACATGATACTAAAGTAAAATAGCTAGTAGTGCATTTATTATGTCCGCGGACAGCCGCAAAGACCGCGGACATGGCAAACACATCAGGGGCACCTGCCACTGAAACAAATACAGTATTTGACCCATCTCTTACTCACCAACCCTCCCCAAGCACTCACGCACACCAACACACTCCCCAAAATTACATTTTGCCTCTGTTCACTGCCGTGGATCCAAGATGGTGGGTGCATCGAAACAATGTGACGCACCTCACAACATACTCCAGCCAATCAGCGAACACGTTGCGTGTCCGCGGACATGACGCAAGTCGATCAACCAATCAGTGTCCTGTCCGCGGAGCGAACAGGGAAATGTGTCCGCAGAGGAGACATAGATATCCCTAATTTTTTTGGCTTACGTTTTGGTCATTTAAAAAAAACTACTGGACGGATTTACACCAAATACACAAAAGCACGCTTTCAGGTGCAAATCCGTCCAATGGTTTGATCTGTAGGCGTGAGCAAAGTTTTTTCCATAGTGGGAAAAAAAGAAATGTTGGGACCCCCTCTATAACTTTGCCCCCACGGACCAAACCTCACTAAACTGCAAATACATTCAGAGTGGGCCATATACTTTTTTTGCAAAGTTTGGTGAGGATTCGTCCAGGGGATGCGAAGGTATAAGCCGCCCAAAAAGTGCTCTTCCTATGGAATTAGCAACTTAACCATACCTACATGGCCGCTACCGCAGGCCATGGAATTCACTAACAAAAACATTGCTAAAGGGACATTATGGTTAAGTTGCACTAGCAAAAACCTACGCAATTCAATGGCAAAACATTGTTACAGGGACATTAGGGTTACAGGTAAAACCGAAACCACCGAAATTTGCCAGTTATGGTAAGTTAAGCAACCATAACTCGCACCACCAGTGTGCACTGCAAGGACTAACACCAATGACATCAAATATGCCATAACAAATCTCATTGATGACATCACTGATGATATCACATGTGTGGCTGCCCCTTTTTTGTTCACTGACATAAGTAGGCCAGGTGCTTTTCGTCACTACCAGTCAGGCAGTAACAAGAGAAAAGGTTCTATCTTTGTATATGGCAGCCTTCTCATATGTTCTTCAACTACTTTCCTCAGGGTTCACTCACATCATATGATACATATACATATGGGGGAAGAAGAAAGCGTAAAACACAGCAATCATTTCTGTGCATGAAGGTAATCAGTTATGTTATGAACACTTTCTGGTAATACAGCTCCTTGTTTGCCTACTGTAATTTCCCTGTATATGCTCATATTTTTATGCATTGTGGTATCTTTATCTTTTCTGTGCAGTAGTGCAATTATGTAGTTGTTAAGGCAATGGTAGCTACCTCTTACATGTTTCACAGTACTCAAAACTCTGAAACGAAAGCATTCATCATTTCACTATGTAACATGGAAGATTTTCAAGATTACACTTCTATGGGGCAAGGTGCAGAGAATTGCTACGTGTCCACATGAGTTGGTTCATGTACTGCAAGGAAGTATGTAATACAATGGTGTGTATAGCAATGCATTGCGCAATGAACTACTTATGTCATGATAGTTCTTCCAATGATCTTTGACATTTGTCTGCCACCATTACAATAACAATCCCTTGTGGAAGCTTTCCATGAAAACTAAATGCACATGTGATGTCATCAGTGATGTCATCAATGAGATTTGTATGGCGAGGGCCGGGCCCGAGTGAATCAGGAGTCCTTCTTCCTATTGCCGCACACCCTAAGCACCTGATTAGACAATCCCCACACTGCCATTTCCATGACCGCTGCACGCAAAACCCCTGATGTGGCTTTCGTGCTGCGTGCGGGCATGGGGGAATAATTCGCAACCAGCGTAGGGGGAGTTTGTGGTAAGAGCCTTTTTTTTCTTTTTTTAGATGCTTCTACAGAAACACCTTTTTTCGGTTTTTATTTGCTTTTGTGTTTATTGTGCCCACATTAGTACAGTAAAGTCTTCACTGCATTCTGTAGACGGGCAAACAAAACTGAATTGCCAATGGGTGACAATAAAATGCCATTTTCTTGGAAGAACTCCGCATTTCCACAAGTAATGAGATAATTGTTGCAGAAGAACATTCCACTAGCGGACAAAAAAGTATACATGCTTCTGTTGATGAGACACCTTCCTGCGTCTGGCTCGGAACAACATCCACGAGCAGTGGCCCATATTCTTTGTGGTATTATGGATAAGAAAAGCACCATGGTGGTGGGAAATAGTGTCTTCACGACATACAGCAATCTCCTCAGTCTACGGAACAAATCTAAACAAACCAGGTAACCCATATGCATGCCGTCGTAGTGGATGACAATAACATCTACTGCTGCAAAAGTGGCTACGACTTCGCAAAGTGCATGCATATCAGCGAAATTGCACTCATACGCAGCGTTCGACAATGCGTCCACTCCTTCCAAATCAAAGTGTCTTTCCAGGGCATAGTTGTGCAGATCTATGACAAAGGGATCACCTACAGTCAACGCAATGCGTTTCGCCATGTCACCACCCTCAGTACGCAAAGTATAATGTACAACAGTTTCACAGCCCCTTTCTCTTAACCGCACCCACAGTACGTGATTGGCTAATCGCCACAGTGCCATGTCAATTGGGAAACATGGTGCAAAGGGCAAATTCTGGCACGTGCGTCTCCCAAAGTACTGCAAGGGCAGCAGCCCCGTAAAGCTGGAGCAGTCCTTCTTCCCTTTGCACTATCTTCTCTGCAGTACTACCTCATAGGGTTACGCGTAAATAGCCACACACGCATCCACCAATCGCATGCAAGCAGCCATCATCCAACACTGTCACTCCTGTACAACACTTCAAATGTACCATCACACATTTACAGTACAAGTGTCGTGCTATTCCAAAGCACGTCCACTACAATGGTCAGTAAAAGTATGCACGATTTCTCCATCTGCATACATCCACATGGCCAGCCATGATGTGGCACGTGTAATCCTGAAAGTACAGCAGAATCTACTATCTTTTTGTGATAGTGAGAGGGAGTGGGGGGCTGGCGGGGTAAGCAATATCAAGCTGTGTAGGGGATTGCATCTTCCATCGTAGATGTATAAAGTTTTTTTTTATGTGCGTGCAAGCAGGTTTTTTTGTTTTTTCTCTGTATATGAGTTTCTGTTTGCTGCTCCTCACATTTTTACAACATTCTGGTCAATTCTTCTTGCACATGTAAAAGAAAACAGCATTGCCAACGGCGCTCAAATAAATGCCATTTCTACGGAACCACTGCATATTTTGTAACCTCATGATTTCATAGTGGGTGGAGAACATGCCAGCAGTCTGCATAAATTCACACATAATTCTGTTTATAACACACCTTCCGACCTCTGGCTGGGGACAAATTACACCGTCATTGGTGTTATGCATGAGAAAACAACTTATTAAACCTGCATTGCTGCAGTGGGGGTGCTCCTTGCACATTCCCCGCACCGTAATGCTACCATGCATGTCAGCATATCACCAACTACCACTATGCTCATACGCACCACTGACACCAGCACTCGTACCCAAATTTTACACTGCAATGGATATGCACAGTGTTAAATGCAACAGTTACCATAATGTACAAACAATACACTGTCCCCAGCACCCCTACACCCTTTCATTCACATACTATTGTCTTACCCACTTCCACTCAGAAAGTATTGTGTCACTGCCAACCTAACCACAAAATGTTCACAACATTGCCCATACCCCAAGCAATCTGCACACAGCACACACAAGCACATATAAGCTGCCCTGCAACCATGCCAGCTACCATACTAACAGTATGCAAACACTTCACCTAGTGCCCACACTGCGTGACTTTTCATTGCACCATCTCCAACCACACATGAAAAACTTTACCATGTTCTTACATTCACCTGACCTGCAACACCAAACATACACACATGGCAGCACACTTTTGCTGCTCCATTGTGTCTGAAATATGCTCCACACCCATTCTGTACAAGTCACCACCCTCTAACTGATGCAGAGTCAAAAATGCATTACTGCTGTGGGTGTGCTCAAGCCCTAGGCTCTTGAGTGCATGGCCTACGGCCTTCGGCCATGCACCCAATAGTCTAGGCCTTGCACACACCCACCGCAACATAATGCTACCATGTCACCATGTCACTAACTAAGACAATCCACATACACAGCACTGCCACCAGCGCGCCTACCCTACCTGCGCACTGCCATGGAGCTATTTTGTCACTGCCAAACTACCCACATACTGTTCGCAACATTGGCCCTACTCCAACCAATGTGCATACAGCACACTTTGCACGAACCACCCGCTAGCGGATGCAGAGTCAGACATGCATTGCTGCAGTGGTTGTACTGAATCCCTAGGCTCTTGAGTGCATGCCCTATGGCCCACGGCCTTCTGCCATGCACCCAATAGTCTAATCCTTCAACAGAACCACCGCAACTTCATGCATCCATGCATGCCACCATGTGCCCAACTACCGCTATCCATCCGCAGAGCACAGCCACCCGCGCTCCCACCCAACCTATGTCATGTGCAATTCACTCCCCTTTTGAAAAACAGGTTGGGGCACAAGCTATCGGGCCGTTACGACAGCTGCCTCCAATCACCACACAAAGTAGTCGCCTGTCTACGTACCCACGAATTGGTGCAATACACGCGAATACTGCAGCCACTCCTCCGTTTTCTTTCACCTACTTACATATGTCACATGAACCACTTCTCACTCCCCATCTTTTCCCTCCCTTCTTGCCGCCAACACATGGCTTACGGCATATTTTTCAGACCCTTCCACCAGCGCTCTGTCCTCCGATACACCATGGCAGTGTTTGCCAAAAAATGTTGACGTAGCGCACGCTTCCCCCCAGCCAACCACCGGCTACGTCCAAAGTTCTCTCTACAGCACGCTGTACCACAAGTCAATGACACTTCTGTCCACGGAGCTAACAGGGAAATGGGTTTGCGGAGCAGACCCAGAAATCACTCATTTTTAGAGACGTACATTTCAGTTGTTTGCAAACAAAGTACTGATTGGATTGCCACCAAACACGCTTTCTGACCCAAGACTCCACTCCTTCCGCAAATTTGGTGCAAATCCGTCCAGCCATTCGGCCTGTAGCCGTGTGCAAAGTATTTCCCCATTCAGTCTATGTGGGACTCCCCCGATAACTTCCCCCCTGTACGAAACCTCACCAAAGTTGGCGAACAGATTCAGAGCAGGCCATATACTTTTTTTTTACAAAGTTTGCTGAGGATTCGTCTAGGGGGAGTGAAGTTATAAGCCGCCGAAAAAGTGCTCTTCCTAGGAGTTTAGCTACCGCAGGCCGTGTAATATGTATGTATGTATATATTTGCGGAAATGGACTATAATTGAATACTGAGTTCTATGAGTTATTTATATGTTTATTTATTTATTTGTTCTTTCTCTCCCTTTTCCTCCTAGATATTAGGTTTGGATTTCATATAGCTACATGGGCATTTGGGGAGGTGGGAGTTGGTTATGTTACTGTTGCATTTAGGAAGGTTACATTTATTGTGAAGTTTTTGTATGTAAATTATCTATTGGAAATAATTTGAATAAAGTAGTTTAAACAAATATACATATATATATATATAACGCCTGGTACATACAATCCTATCCTAGTCCTGATGTTCCATCTTAGAACCTCTTTGTTACAACACAATTCTTCACATTTATTAAACAACACAGTTCTGGTTGGCTGGTGTAGTCTCCTGCCAGGGCTTCTCATGTTCACATGGGCTCACTGCCCTTTTCCATAGTCACAGACACACTTTGTTTGCAAATATGCCCTCTGCATATATTATACTGTACTGGATTTTCCTATGTTCGCACAATTTACATATATCTGCTTGTTAGGGTTTTATTTGCAATATATATCCACTATAACTGTAAAGTTCATTGTTTCTTTCTATCTCACTTGTTTATTGTTCATTTACTTTCATTCGACATGACCGCCGGCATGCCCCAGGCTCCCCACTGCTTCAGGGAAGACTCACCGGCTTTCTTTGGTGTTCCTTGGATCCCCTGCGGTCTATCAGAGAAGCGCCTTCGTCGGCTTCCTTCTTGCGACTGCTTCTGCCTGGTTTCTCCGGGTCATGCGGCTTCCACTTGCAGCGTCCACTTTGCTCTGGGCTCTGGTAAGTAAATCGCTGGTTTGGTCACCTGGGAACGCCCCAGTGTCCCTCGCTGGATCCTAGCATTCCAGCAGTGTTTCTTTCTCAAGTAGCAGCCTTCTCCTTCTTCACTGGTGAGCCATCTGCCTCCATCACGCCGGAAATCAACCTTTGGTATCCTCAACCTCACAGAGAGACGCAGCTCTCTCCCACCAACAGCAGGTATTTTTGTCTGCTTGACTTGCATTTTAAACTTCCCGGGCACAGGTGTGTATAAGCAAACACTAGAATATTCACTGTGCTTGGGGATTTCCTCATTCTGCATTACTTGATTCTTCTTCTTCGTCCCAGTATTTTGGTCATTCTGGGACATGAAGTCCAGGCTTTGGAATTGGTTCGGAAGACTTGAATAGACATTTTCAGTAGTCTTAAATGGAGAATGATTCTTGGATGAATTGTCGGTGGAACTGGAGAGGGTGATCTCCCTACTCTTGATGGGAGAAAGATTGGGCGTATAACAATAGGCCATGAGTGTATTCGATATAGGAGGGATATTTTCAAGAGAAAATGGGGGCACCATGTTTCCCCCGATGAAGCCATGACATCTCCCTGGAGGTTGTCTCTCCCCATGTGATCCTCACTCATATAGCCACCCCCAGTTCCAGGATCAGGTGGATGCAGTCCCCATGCCACATGGAAGGAGGTCACTGCCGGGAAATCAGGGATGACTCCATCAGGTGCATCAAAGGAAATACTTCAGAGTTTTGCACCCTATTATGAAGACCTCCAAAGTCAGAAGGAACAAATTCCCGTGGTGGAGGTTCAGGAATACTTGGAAGGTCTTACACTTCCGTCTCAGAGCACACTGAATTCAAGGATTTGGAGGCTGAGATTTCAGTCAGGGAAGTCAAGAAGGCGATTTTGCATCTGAAAACAGGAAAAACGCCAGCTGAGGATGGCTTTACATCACCAGCCTTTTATAAGTGGTATGTAGACCTTCTGGCACGAATTTTGGCAAATGTATTTAATGATATTGAAAAGGTGGGAGATGTTCCCCTTCATTCTTGCGAATTCTTATTATGGTTATCCTGAAAGAAGGGAAAGACTTGACGCGATTCTCGGCCTACCATCCCATCTTGCTATTAAACGTGGACACAAAGATCTTCACTCAAGTTCTTGCGCCAAGGTTGGAGGTGAACTCCCCAAGTTAGTCCACCCAGACTAAGCTGGCTTTGTGCAAAATAGGCAGTGCTCTGATAATTTGAGAAAGACCTTGGACATCCTCGCCTCCTGAGAGTCTGTTCGGTGTGGCCTTGGTGTTGTCTCTGGAAAAGGCCTTTGACCCTGTCGACTGGTCTTTTATGAGGTAGGTGCTGAAAGGTTTTGGAGGGATAATAAGTGGACGGGATGGGCGGGAGCACTTTATTCATCCCCTACTGCAAGGGTACTGGTTAATGGAGAGAAGTCTTAGGTCTTTGTTCTTCAGAGAGGCACCAGAAAGGGGTACCCACTGTTGCTGTTGGTTTAAGTTTGGGAATGGAACCGTAGGCTGCCAGTGTGAGGGGGAATAGATCTATATAAGGGGTCAAGATAGGTGGGAAGCCTTATAAGATGTGTTTGTTTGTGGGTGACGCATTGCTTTATATAAACAACCTGAGACATGTGTTTCGTCTTCTCAATGGCAGTTTGCAGAGGTATGGCAGGCTGTCAGGGTTTAAAATAAATTTAGATAAATCAATGGCTTTTCCGGTTGGACCAATGAGCGACTTAGACTTAGCCTGTGTTACAGATTTGCACTTTGTAATGGCAGGGGAGGGTTTTAGATATCTGGGGGAATATTCTGAAATGGTTGAACGATACCTTCAAAATTAATTACTTGCCTTTGTGGGATAAGATATGTGCTGACCTAGTGAGATGGAAGAAGAGGCCACTTTCGTGGATGGTGCGATTGAACTTGGTAAAGATGATGCTACTCCCCACGTTGTTGTGCCTCTTCCAAATGATACCAACAGTGGTACCAGGCGACTTTCTATTGAGGTTACAAAGGAAGGTGTTGCAGTTTCTCTAGAACGGGGCGAGGCCTTGGATCGCATTTGATATGCTAATACTGCCTACGGAGGAGGGGGGAGTGGGGTTCCCAGATCTTAGGATATTACAAAATGGCCCAAATTAGGGTGTTTGTGGATAATCTGGATCCTCTTACGCACAAATAATGGGTGGAAATAGAGAATGCCCTTGTGGCTCCGGTGACGCGGTGGGACTGGGTGTGGGCCTCAATGAGAGAGATCCTGAGGCGGGTTTAATAACACCCAGTATTGGCAGTAATGTGGAGCCTGTGGACGTAAGGTATTAGGGGAGTCATATGCGATGGCTCACCACTTGGGCACTGCCACTGAACTGTATTTGGTGTTGCTAGTTAGGGATGTTATCAGTGAGCCTTTTTGGTTTAAAAAATGCTATGAGGCGGGCCTGGTGAAAGCAGGTCAGATACTTACCTGTCACTAGTGCCATTCAGCATGGGTCTGGCATGGATTCACATGCTCATGAATATTCCCTGTAGTAATACTGCCCCCATCCAATGACAGCCCTCTCCCTAAGCCCCTCCTCTGGCAGTCATCTTCAGATTTGGTAAGCACGTAAAGTGGCAGTATGATCAAGAAAATCCGCAGAGGGGTCTGAGGGAGGGTGCACATGTGAATCAATGCCAGACTCAATAGTTACAGGTAAGTAACTTATACCTTCTCCAGCATGGGGTCAGGCCTGGATTCACATGCTCATGAATGACGAATACATAGCAGTACAACATTACACAACCACGGGAGGTGGCAAGGCTCAACAGAGGCAATTACACTTACCCCTGGAACAGACTCACCTCAAGCAAACAGGACTCTGGAATCCATCCCTAGAATCCTTGTCGACGTAGTAGAATTTTGTGAAGTTGTGCATGGACCTCAACATAGCAGCCCTGCAGATGTGGAGCAGGGGCACACCAGACAGGAACGCCGTTATCAAAGAGATCGCTCTGGTGGAGTGGGCTCCTGGGTGGCCGGGCAGTAGTCGGTTAACCACGGATGACAGTGCGTGATACAGCCGGAGAGCCATCTTGAAATGGAATCCTTGGACAAGGCCTTCCCATGGTTCGCAGGTACAAAGTTCACAAACAGCTGTGAAGTCTTCCGAAAACTCTTTGTGCGTGTCAGGGGGCAAGAGCAGCGTCCAGCTAGTGAAAGGCCCTTTCCGCCATGACAAAGGTTTCCAGACAAAAACTTGTTGAGCTGGAATTCTGATGGAACCTTCGGCAGGATGGAGGGGTGCTTACGCAGCACCACCCTCGATTCGTGGAAAGTCAGGTATGGTTGCTTGCAGGATAGGGCCTGGATCTCACCTACCCTACTGGCAGATGTGATGGCCACAAGGAAAGCCGTTTTCCATGAGAGTAACTTGAACTGGCCTGATCCAGAGGCTTGAAGGGGGCCCCCATGAGCCTCGTCAGAACCACGTTGAGTTCCCATGCCGGGCAAGGGCCTTCACCGGCAGGAAAGATCTGAAAAGTTATTTGAGAAACTCCTTGATGAGTCAGTGGGACCAAAGTGAAGTGGGGGATAGCCGGCAGATGTACCTTGGATGGAGGCGTGTGCCAGTCCGGCCTTGGCCAAGGATAGCAAGTACGGCAGGACCTGTGGAGATCATGGAGTGGAACGATCGCACTTCATCTGGTGGGGACAACCTGTGTGGTGCATCCAAATGCAGCGATTAACCGTCCTTCATCATCATCCGTCGTTGTGGCTGTATCAGTCCCCATACCCGTGTCTTGGTCTGCTGGGGGACCTGACGTGGAGGAGGCGGTAAGATGAAATGGCGGCTTCGGATGACACTTCCGCTTCTTCGTAGGAGGCTGACCGGTGACACCAAGTTGTGTAGAGTCGACAGAAAACCCAAGGAAATGTCCCTCGGCTGAGCAGGCAGAGCAGGAAAACTAGGCCTTGCACTGTTGTCCTCTTTAACATCCTCATGGACTGTGTGTAAGGACTCCTGACCCTCGTCGCCTATGGTCGAGACCTCCATGGCTTTGTCAATGGCCTGGGAGGGCTGTTTCAGGGCCTCCACCACCCTCCCTTTTTTCTCCCCGAGGGTCTTGAACTAGGGTGTGAGCCGGTTTCACACCTTCTGGCGTGCCTGTAGACTTTGCTAAAGTCACTGCGGCAGTGTCGCGCCTTGAGGTAGAGACACCTTTTGAGCCGTGGGAGCCACCCTCGCAGCATCAGCACCCTTAGCTGCCGTGGCAGTAGCACTTGTCAACGGTGTCGCCTGATGAGGTCTTAGCCTGTGCCGGTTGGAGCTGTTTGGGTTGTTCAACTTTTTCTCCTCCATCCGTGGCTTCTCTAATTTCTCACAGATTTTAGCCAGGGTAGATGACTTCCTCTTTGAAGAGGAGCTCGATGGTAGGCTGGCAATGGAGGCGGAAGGTGATGTTGATCACACCCTATCCACTTTAGGACCCGCTTCCGCTGCGAACCCGGTGGACTTGGACTTGCTACTCATGGCCTTGTCTTGGGCCCCCACGAATGAGGCGTCCTGAAAGAACTTAGAAGGCCGCTCCTGCCTGCACGGACCATGGGTCAGAGTCCTTGACGTTAAGCCATGCCGCCAGCCTACTGTGCATGTCAGTCAATGTTTTCTTCGAAAAACCAAGGCAAATCTCGCACTCTACCTCCTTGTGGTCCGGGTGCAGGCAGTAGAGGCATTGTAGGTGTTTGTCCTCCACAAACACATTCTGTATCCCGCATTTGGTGCAGGGCTTGAAGAGGAACCTTCCCTCCTTCTTCTCCGTCAGGGTCAGAGGTGTAAGGAACTCATGGTGACAACAGTAAAGACAGACACAAGTGATCACAGTTCAAGGGAGTTTATTACACTGTAAATGCAGATTGGATAAAACGCCTAACCTAAACCTAAATCTAAGATGCGAGCAAGTGTCGACAATCAAATGAAAAACAAGGCAGTCCTTGTGGCGTCTTGTCAAAGTAAAAAAGGCCTATACTAAAAAAAAATATTGCCTGTTCCTTACAACTAATTACAGAGAGTGTGGGATAGGGTGTTCAAATAAAGGAAAAGGGTTCACAAATAATAAGTCAGGATGTCATTGCCTTGAGGTCTCCCTTCCCACGTTTTTAGCACGGGACAATGTGGGACTTTGGAGCACAGCACAGGCTTAAGCCTTCCCAGCACAAGCTAACAGTTCCGTAGTAGCTATCAGGTTCTTTGTCGGTAAAGTCTCTTTTCAATAAAAGAATCTTGCCTGTGTGGCCTGATGTTCTCAACAAACAAACACAAAATTCTTGTTCTATGAACACATTGGGTGATGGCTTCCACCCCTGGGTCCCCCTCATCAGGGCGCCAACCCCTCACAAGACGTTTTCAACAAATGGAAAAAACAGTTCTTTTCTCAGTGAAGTTTGGGTGGTGACTTTCCACCTCAGAAATTCCCTCGGCCGGGCTCGGACCCCCAATGATAAGGGGGACACTTCACCTCCCTTTGTCTCGCTATACTTCTTGCTTTCACACATTTTTACTGTTCTTTTGAACAGTGCTTCGGGCTCTTCCCCTGGTTGTCATCTTTCCTCTGCCGGGTTCACTCTCGCCAACTTTTACCAACAATTCCTTCTCGTTAGCATCCCTCCGCCGGGTTCACTCTTGCCGATCTTTACGAAACACAGTTCATGTGCTAATTTTCACCATACGGGATTCACTTCCCTTCATTTTCATAATCATCTGTCAGTCAAAGACTGTCTGCGGTACAGAGGATTTTACAAGACCCCTGTATAACCACTTTGACCTTTCTTCACCTCTTCCCAAGGCCTTCTGGTTACCGTAGTCTTTTACCAGTGGGTAATTTCCCAGCCATTCTGGAGTGAGCACCCACGTGGTGCCGGACTCCTCTACTTCTGGTTTTCCCCCTTCAAAACATTTAACAGTTCTTTGTTTGTTCAAAGTTGAAATAGCCACTTGCTACTTTTCGTTCAACACAATTCCGTTTCTTATCGGTTCTCCCCTCGACTCACCGGCTGTGATGAACCTCTTGGGTTTCTTTCTCCTTGGAGTCAAGGATGGTAGCACCGAGACAAGCATATCTCCCCGGCTTGGTAATCAGCGGAGAAGGGTCTCATGTACCATAGACATCTGCTACAACACACTTTGGCTATTGCTCACTTATTGTTCCCCCTGCGAAGGCTTCACAGGCCTTAGTTGGAAAGGGCAAGGACGGCTCTCTCCTTGCCACCCTCTTGGTCTGCGCCGTCTTTCTCCTCCATGCTGAGTTAGCTCTTACCTCGTGCGGTCTGCTTTGCTCGTCCTGTGCTCTTGTGCTCCACCTTTTATCCCTGTTTTAATGGTGGCGGGAGAGGCACAACGGGATGCCGGGGAGAGCAAGACCAGGCTCCGGCCAGCCGCCTCAATGAAATAACCAGTTGCTGGGTGGACTGCTATGGACGGCACAGCTTGCATCGGCACCATAATGAGGAGGGTGGTGCCCCGACAAAGAAAGTACTTTATTGGGAGAATGTCAAGAAAGGCCCTGGCAAACATCCCAGTAGCCCACCAATGAGTAATTAATAGTTAATCACTCTAGTGACTAACGTACTCCTAGTCCATAGTCCCCTTTCCTCCATACTGCATGGGCGTCCCTCGCTAGGGACTGGAGATGGAACCGTTTTCACCAGAAAAAAACCTTCTTCCCCCTTAAATATAGAGGTGCGCGGGGGGTGTGGCCTTGGAAGCATGCGCACCCCTGACTCTGCCCACCGGCGCCACTCCTCTGTCTCCATTGTTGAGTCGACAATATTATCATTGCCTGATGACACCCGTATTATTAGGGGGGAGGATGGTGGGATGTATGGAGGAAAGGGGACTATGGACTAGGAGTATGTTAGTCACTATGGTAAGTAACTATTAGTTAGTCCTACGTCCCGTCCCCTTTCCTCCATACTGTATGGGCGATTACAACTGAATGTAGCCCCAGGGTTGAGAGGTGACCCTTCTTAAGCAAACAAGTTCCTTAGAACCGCCTGTCCGAAAGCAGCGTCTGATTTAGAGCTGGCATCCAAACAGTAGTGCCTACAGAAACCCGAAGGGGTGGCCCAGATGGCCACCCTGCTGATGACATGGCACGGGACCTGCCGCTGGAAAGCGACAGCCGTGGCCTTGGCTCTTACAGTGGAGGCGTGCATGTTAGCTGGAAGTGGTTTGTGCTGCCCCTCATAGGCCTCCTTGATGGCCGAAACCATCCACCTTGCTATAGAGGCCTTGGATGCCTGATGACCTGGCCTCGACCCCTCCGAAGGTGACAAACAGAGCGTCCAACTTGCGGAAGCTCTTGGTCCTGACCAGATAGAATTTCAGAGCGCATCTGACATCTAGACAGTGTAAGGTCCTCTGAGCATCGTCCTAAAGATCGGCAAAAAACGTAGGTAAAACAATCTCCATGTTTAGATGGAAAGCGGAGACAACCTTGGGTAGGAACGCGGGGTGCGTTCTCAGGACCACCTTATCTTTGAGAAAAAGTAATATAGGGTTCGGATGCCACCAGAGCCTGGATCTCGCTGTGAGACCCACCAACAAAGCTCTTTTAATTGTGACCAATCTGATGTTCGCGGACGCCACTGGTTCGAAAGGTTTGGGCGCCACGGCGCCCAAAACTATATTGAGATCCCACACAGAGTGTTGCTTCTTGATGGGCGGGTAGAGCCTGATGAGGCCTGCCAGATGCTGCAAAACCACCGGATTGGAAGAGGAGAAGACCTACTCTTCAGAATTCCTGTAGGTGCCGATGGGTGCCAAGTAGGTGCAGCAGGTGTCTATATGCACCCCTGAATGAGCGAGGTGTGCCGAGAATGAGAGCACATCGTCCAATGTGCAAGTAAGGGGGTCGATCTCCTTAGAGTCCGCCCAATGACAGAAACTGGTCCTTTACTCTTGTACTGGCTCCTAGTAGCATTGCTCCTAATGCCCTGAATGATGTACAGGTTACCCTGAGACAGGTTCAGATGCTTCAGCGTGACCTGCTCAGGAACCACGCTGCGAGGGCTTATTTCTGCCGAGCGGGCTGTATGACCCTGCCCCCCTGCTGTGAGAGGAGGTGAGCTGGGCCCAGCGGCAGGTGAATGGGTGGCCTGTCCGAGAGGCTGAGGCGCTCTGAGAACCAAGGTCTTGCCGGCCAACACAGAACTTTCAAAATGATGCGCGAAGGTGACACCATTCTCTTATTTTGCCGATCACCATGTGGATCAGGGGTGTGGGAGGGAATGCATACGCTGTCATGCTGTTCCACTGTATCTGGAATGCATCACCCGGGGAGCCGGGCATCGCCCCTGCCAGGACGCAAACTGCTGGTACTTCCTGTTAGACCAGGAGGCAAAGAGGTCCACCTGAGGATGCCCCCATCTGCTGAAGATCCGAGCAGGACCTGATCGTTCAATTGCCATTCGTAATTTCCACTCCCAGTCTGCTGAGCCTGTCTGCATCCAGGTTGGACTCCCCCGGCTGGTGGATTGCAGTCAGGTAGATGTTGTTCTCCAGGGCCCATTCCCACATACTGACCGCTAGGCTGCATAGTGGAGGGGACCTGGTGCCACCCTGCTTGTTGACATAATACATGCTGGTGGAGTTGTCCGGCTGGATGAGGACGAACTTGTCCTCAATGAGCGGAAGAAATGCCTTGAGAGCTAGCCATATAGACTTCAGTTCCAGCCAGTTGATATGAGATTCCTGCTCCTGCAGGGACAGACTACATGGACACTGGTCATCCAGCGTAGCGCCCCAGCCTTCCAGGGAGGAATCTGTGGTGAAAGTGACCTGAGGGGGTGCCTGCCAGAAGGGATTGTCAGTCTGCAGGTTGCAGTCCCTGGACCACCAGGTGAGGTCCGGGTGGAGAGAAGGAGGAATGCTGACAAGCTCTGTTTGGGAGCCCCGTTCCTGATTCCATGAGGCTACGAAGTTCAGCTGTAATCTCCTGATCTTGAGTCTTGTGTGGGGGATGGCCAGTGAGACTGCCGCCATGATCCCCAGTAAATGCTGGTACCACCAAGCAGAGGTCACTTCTCGGCTGATGAAGTGACCTACGGCCCTCTTGATGGCCATGATATTGTCCTCCGAGGGGAAAACTCTCTAGGAGCTCGAGTCCCACATGAGACCCAGAAAGGTCAGGCTCTGAGTAGGCTGCAGCTGAGACTTCCTGAGGTTGATAGAAAATCCCAGCTTGTGGAGAGCGGAGGAAGTGTGATACACCTCCGGAGATCTCGCCCTGACGAGCCAGTTGTCCAGGTATGGGTAGACGTGGCGACCCTGAGCCCTGAGGAAAGCCGACACTGCATTCATTAGTCTGGTAAACACCTGGGGGCTGAGTTGAGGCCGAAGGGTAGAACCTTGTATTGGAAATGGCAGCCCATGATCCTGAACCGCAGAACGGATCGATAAGGGTGCCAAATAGGGAGGTGTAGATAAGTGTCCTTCAGATCCAGGGAGCACATCAGTCTCCCTTGCACAGTGTCTCCGCTATGAGTGCTGGTGTGACCATCTAAAATTTTTGAAGAGGGAGGGAGAGGTTGAGGGTGGAGAGGTCCAACATAACTGGTTCTTCTTTTGTATGGCGAAAAAATCCTGGCGTAGAAGCCCAAGCCTCCCTGGGAGGCGGGACTTCTTCCACTGCCTGGCTCTCGACGAGCAACCGAATTTCCACCAACAGTTGCTGTCCCAATCTGTGGGAGTGGAGGAGAGGAGGGAGGAGAGGGAAGAATCGGTAGATGGTACCCCATGGACACTACGGAGAGGATCCAGGGGTCCGCGAACCTCTGACGCCAAAACTGTGCGTGAAGGGAAAGCCTGCCTCCCAGCAGAGACACGTGTTCCCGAAGCGGCACGTCATGCCTTCTTTCCCTATGTGGCTGTTGCGGAGTAGGGGGACTGAAATAAGCCCTTGCACCCCCCTTTTGTTGTTTGCGCCGGTGCTAGAGAACGGTCAGGCTGCCTAGACCTCCGTTCTTGGAAGCACCGGAACCGCCGAACGCCCGCCCCTTCTCGGAGCGCTGATGTGGCTGGGTGTACGCCTTGGGCGTGGCCTTCATACGGATAGATAAAGACTTTGCAGTTTCTTGTTATCTAGCTCCTCATCGGTGGTGGAGTGAAAGAGGTCATCACCCTCGAATGGAAGGTCCAATATACGTTCCTGGATGTCTGGGTTGAATTTAGTAGCACAAAGCCAGGCAGTCCTTCTCATGTCCATGGTCGATGCATATGGCCCGGTCAATGTGGTCCACGGTGGACTCCATGAGGTCTTGCGGCACCAATTTAGCCTCCGCCAATCCCGCCTTGAAACGTGCCTGGCTCTGCACCTGAGGTTCTGGAAGGAAGTCGGCTATTTCCTGCCAAAGCCTCTGGTTAACGGCTGCCAGCATGGCATTCGCGTTGGTTTGACGAAGATGCAGAGAGGCGTTGGAATAAAGATTCTTCCCGTACGCCTCCAAACTCTTCTCCTCCTTGCCTAACAGTGCCGAGGACGAGTTGGCCGAGGACAAATGAGGCTTTGAGTAGAGTGACGCTGCAGTGATCATTGAAGAGTGCGGTTGAGAGTGTCCCGAAAGCAAGAGTTGATCCCCCTCCATTTGCCTATACTTGGCGGCGAGGCACCGATTGACAGGCTGGGCCAAGTGGGGCTTAAGCCACCCCTTTTTGGCCATCCTTCTGCGTCAGGTTGCCCGTTATAGCCACGGGGCGTAGAGTGAGGACCTCGGCCAGGACTCCCACCTCTGGTTGTTCTACCTCAGGTTGAGGAAGCCCCAAGTACTCTGCCAAACCTGCAAGCCGTTTGTGGACAGCCTTGGCTGATGAGGGCGTGTCGGGGTCCTCTTCCTTGTCAGTGTCCACCAGGGTGTCCGGCTGGTCCGGAGCAAGTGGAGGAGTGCTGGGCGCCGAGGGCTGCGGTGTGGGGACCAGAGCCGGAGGCTGCAGCGGAGGCTGGTGTGGAACCGCCTGAACTATGGGAGGCAGTGGAGCCGGAATCAAAGGAGCCGGCAAGGGCAGCAGGGGCAGCACCAGGGCCTGTGGCACTGGAGCCATAGGAGGAATGACTATAGGCGCAGGTGGAGGGGCCGCAGGGAGTATATCCCTGATCACATCCTGAAGGATGGCCCCCATCTGAGGAGATCTCAAGAGAGTGAGAAACTTTTCAAATAACATGTCCTCACAGGCCACTGGGGTGGCAGGTGATGTTGACGGGGTAGCAGGCAGCTGCTGGTGCTGGTGTGTACTCTGTCTAGCTGGTTGCGGGCTAAACCTGCCCTGCGATGCTGATGAATAAGCTGTAAGTGCCTCCTTGTAACTCGTTCTACCACCTGCTCCGTTCCAAGGGGTGATATCGGACGGGCGGCCATCTTGTCTGGCATGGCGGCCATCTTGTCAAGCTGCGTGCCACGTGCCAAAGTCATGGTGCTTAGCTCACTGGGTCTGGACTTCTCCAGGACTCTTGGCAGTGGAGCATGAGTCATACCCTGCACCTCAAGAAGGGGCCTGGTAGGCTTGTTGCCCTCAGCAGTATCGCTGGTAGTGCTGCGTGTGGGTGCCCCCTCGGACATCTGGCAGTTACTAGGACGTAGCCCCTTGGGTGTACACCCGATAAAAGAACCTTGCAGTCCCTCAGCACTATCTCCAGAACGATCTAACGATCCCTAAGCGTGGCGGCCGGTAGCTGCAACAGCCTCGGTACCAGTGCTGGTGCAAGAACCTGAAAGATTCCTTCCGCTCAGGTGTTTGTTTGGAAAGGAGTAGCCCTTGCGGGGTGCGATGGAAAAAAGAGGCCCTACCTTGGGCCATGACTTATGTCTGACAAAGTCCTTCAAGTCCTCTGGAGGTGACTTCTCGGAGAGCTCCCTCTACCGAGCTAGCTTGTTCTTCAGAGCACTCGGTGGAAGTGTGTTGCACGGTACAACCCTCCCAGCCGTGGTCGGGGCCAAGGCAGTGAAGGCAAAGAGCATGGGGACGGACGTTAGGAAGAGCCCTTCGCAGGCTGAAAACCTGCTGAAGAATGAAAGGACCCAGATTTGTGGTCCTCCCGTCCCCTGCACACTCTTGACGCCCACCACATGGGCGTTAAATGAATTAGAATGAACAGCAGTTATTCAATTAGTGTTTCCAAACAGCAAACTTTCTTCAAGTATAACACATCAACGAAAAATGTGTTAAAAGAAAACATATCATTTAATCCTGAAAGGTTGTTGAAGCTAAGAAAACACATCAAATAGTCCAGTATTGTAGGCTGACACGTTTCGAGGATGACCCTCTTCTTCCAGAGCCTGTTAGGACTATAGTTGAAGTCAGCGGACGTCGACATGCGCCGGGGAGGAGCGTGGTGCCAGAGGACCGAGAACCTGATTGATAAAAAAGAAGACAAAAAGACAGAAGAAAGTATCTGGGGAAGAGCACGTGATATTATAAGGTCAAAGCCAAACCCAGAAGCGCTGGTGAAATCGGCCCGTTCCCGTCGACGCAGAAAAGAGGACTGGGGAGTGGCACCGGTGGGCGGAGTCAGGGGCGCGCATGCCCCCAGTGCCGCGCCCCAGCGCACCTCTAAATTCAAAGGGGAAGAAGGTTTTTCTGGTCAAAAAACGTTCCGTCTCCCGTCCCTAGCGAAGGACGCCCATGCAATATGGAGGAAAGGGGACGGGATGTAGGAGTATTTGTAAATAAAAGCCTCCAGGTAGGCCATAGCAACCTCACTAGGCCACCAGGGAATACAATATCAAAATCAGCCTACCAGAAGACCTGAAGGAACCACTGGTCACTGTGAGCTTATCAAGGAGAATACGCTCAGGTTTCTCACAGAGGGCGCGAAGTAGGCCCAAAGGCCTTGTAGAATCTTTGACGATCTTCGTCCTTGAGGGACGCGGAAGTTCGCTGATAAAGGATCACCGCTGTCGGTAGATGAAGAAAAGAGCACACAGGCATCTTTGAAAAAAAATAGAACTTTTCTGTCAAAAAAACACAAAAAAACATACAAATAGCTCAGAGAGCATACTCGAGGACTCCCAACATTGAAGCGTGTGGTAAAAATCTGAAGATAGCTGCCAGAGGAGGGGCTTAGGGAGAGGACTGTCATTGGATGGGGGCAGTGTGGTCCAGAGGACAGTGATTGGTTTAAATGAAAAATACAGTTTGTAAGTGAAAGTGAAAGAGTTTTTTCTTTTACCAAGGCTTCCCAGCCTGACGGGGAATATTCATGAACATGTGAATACATGCCAGACCCCATGCTGGAGAAAGGATTCTTTTAGTCACTAGAAAAACGACAGGAATGCCTGAACATAGGCAGCACATTTATTTTCCATTATCTGCAGCTCAAAGGTGCGCTCATGGATCAAAGATGGCGAGATAATTTGAGGATGGACCTGACCTGGCGACTTTAATACAAAAGAAGGATTTTAAACCTTTAGTGGTCAGCCTATAAAAAGAATTGCTGGTTGCTGAGCCACCCAAGGATTGGAGAGCAAGGGCGAATTGGGGAAGAGATCTGAGTAGAGTTATCTCACCTCCGAGCTATAAAAAAGCTTAGGCTTCATGATATTTACAAAGTCTCTGATCTTTTCCTACTCTCATCTGCACGGCTACCTGATAATCAGGCCCGGTCTCTCCGTGCCACTTTTATTAATGCAAGATCTGTGGTTAAAAATGCTAGGGCATTGGCAGATCTTATCGAATCCCATACGCTTGATCTAATTTTTATGATGGAAACCTGATTTACTACTAGCTCCACATCAGCTTTTCACTCCCCAGTGCCCCTGGACTTTCAGATTAAATGGCTGAATTGGGGCCACCAAAGGGGCGGTGGAGTTGCCAACATTTTTCATTCCTCCCTGAATCTAACACATTTTCAATCCATATTATGTGCCATCAGCTCTCACCCCCACACTCTTTTTATACAGTTCTATGCTATGTGATGAATCTGAAAAACGTGCTCCTTTTCTTTACTTTAGAAAACCCTCAAACAGCGTATGGTTATGAAAGTCCATCAACTTTTGTCAATTTTTCCCCAGATAAACTGGAACCCGTTATCTATATGGGCACAACTGTTTGTTTGTTTGTTTCTTTCTTTATTTGGTAATGCGCACCAAACACTGGGGTAGCTGGGCGCAGCATTTACAAGAATATTTGAAGCTTAGTTACAACATAGAAGTCAATACATAACATAAACAATTACAGTGCATACAATTGTGTATGGGGGTGCAAAGTACACGTAGGTGAAATAAACGGGTCAGAGGGACTGGAGCATAAGTAAGTGGGGAGGGAAAGCAGTTTCTTAGGTGTCCTTGGTGCGAAGCCAGTGTAATAGATTACGTCTGAATCTAGAGTATGGCTGTTCCACTCTAAAGGCAGCGGGGAGTGCCTTCCAGGAGAGGTCTGCTTTGACTGGGAATCTGCCTCCACCAGCTTTGGAGAGTCTGAATCTGGGAGTTTCTGGGTAGAGAAGGTTAGATGATCTAGTATGGTGAGGATATACTTTTCTGGTAAGTCTGGCAGAGAGATAGGGAGGTGCAGTGTTATTGAGACATTTGAAGGTGACGGATATTGTTTTAAGGAGTATCCGGTCACTAATTTTCAGCCAGTGCTGGTCTCATCTGATGTTGGAAATGTGCTCTCTACAGGGTATATTCAATGCTGCTCTAAGGGTCTTGTTTTGTAGTATTTGCATTTTGTTTAGGATGGTTTTGTTGCCGCTTACGTAGAGGGCATTGCAGTAGTCTACCTTGGACATTATTAGTGCATTGGTGAGCGTACTGCAGCTAGCTTTAGATAAAAAAGGGTCTGCAGGCACTAATCAATTTACAGGTATAAGCTGTAGATGAAGCCAGAGAGCTAACTTGTTTTTTTAGTGTTATTGTAGAATCAAGGTAAAATCCTAATGTTTTTACCTTGGTTACTACTTTGATTATGTTGCCATCGATGTTAAAGGCGGCATAGTTGGGGCTATGTTCAGAACCCAGAATCAGGATCTCAGTTTTGTCGTCATTCAGGCAGAGGCAATGTGAGGCCATCCATGCCTGAATGAGGAGGTATATCCTATTTACCAGAGCAGTGTCTTCGACGAAGTTGCCCGAAAGGGATATGAGGATCTGGGTGTCATCAGCATAATTGGTATATGTGACACCCAGTCTGTCAAGTTTGTCGAAAAGTAGCTTGGTAAAGATGTTATACATTGTCGGTGAGACGCATGAAACTTGTGGGACACCACAGGTGATTTGGATAGGGTCTGCTGCGGCTGAAGGGGAGAACACTCATCGTACAGTTAGCTAGGAAGGATTGTACCCATGCTATAGCATCACTCAAGAAATGTGCAGTTGACGCTAAGTGTTCAGATAACACTGCATGATCTACCAGGTCGAAGGCTTCGGATAGGTCGAGGAGGAGTAGCATAGCTGTTTTACCTTTGTTCTTCAACTCGTCGATTTGTGTCTTTAAATCAATTAAGGCCGTTTCAGTCCAATGTTGCGGTCTGAAGCCTGATGGCACGATCCTAGTAAGAGGTTAGCCTCGGGGTAATTTTGGATTTGGAGGTAGGCTACTCTGTCGATAATTTTGAGGAGGAATGGGACTGTAGTAATGGGTCTGTAATTAGTGGGGATGGCCGGGTCTAGGGTCTGTTATTTAAGGAGTGGTAGTCCCCAAGATGCTTTTAGATTGATTGGGGCATTGCATGATTTGAAGGAGGCATTAATTAGCTTGGAGATGAAGGGTGCTAGCTCTCTAGCTGCATCCTTAATTATTTGGGCTGGGCAGCTGTCACCTTGACAGTTAGATGGCTTCAGGGATAATATAACCTTCTCGGTTTCCAATATGGAGATATTGGTGAATCTGAAAGGTGTATTGCTGTTTGGAATAGCAGTGGATGGGGTAGGATACGTCTCAGTGGAGCGCAAGGATGCTTTTTTATCCACTATTTTAGCCTCCAGAGTGGCTATTTTATTCAATAAAGCATTTTGGATGCTGGTGCATCATTGTTTATCTTTTGGGATGTTTTCTGTTGGTGGAATAGGGTTTTCCATTTCACGAAGGATGGTGAAAAGCTCCTTGGTGTTGGAGTTAGCCTTAGTGATTCTTTCATTGAATGTATTCCTTTTTGTGAGGATTATTTCTTTCTTATATGTATTAGCGAAATTAGTTAGTAAGGTTTTGTTCTCGACTGTAGGGGAGTGTCGCCAGATGGCTTGAAGTTTTATTTTTTGGAGTCGTAATTCTTTCAGCTGTGGTGTGAACCAGGTATTAAGGAGTGACTTTTGCGTGCTTTTGCTTAATTTGACTGGCGCGATAGTGTCAAGGGCGCTAGTCATAGTTTTGTTGAAGGTCTCTATTAATGCGTTAGGGTCGGAATTGTTGGTAATTGAGGAGAGGGTAGGTGGGAGGAGAGGACGTTGTTTTTCAACATTGATGTCTTTTTTGCTTCTGGTTGGGAGCGGTGGTACTATTTCAATATTTTTCTGCTTTTGGGGCTCTATTGAAGAAGAGAAACCAATTAGGTGATGGTCGGTCCAAGATTGTGGGGTTATTTTGGTGATGGTGATAGAACAGTTCAGGTTGGCTACCCAGTCTAATATTCGCCCTTTCAGATGAGTAGGAGCAAGGTCGTTTTGGGTCAGGACGTGTTCTGTCAAAATAGTTTCAATAGTTTGTGCCCGTTTATCGTCGGGGTCATTGAAGTCCAGATTGAACTCTCCTAGCAGTAGGAGCTGTGTGGTATCCTTAATGTTGTTGGTGAGGAGGCTGGAAAGGTCTTCTTCAAAGGTGCCTATTGGACCAGGAGGTCTATATATTAGAAAGATGGTTAATGTACTATTATTGGAGATAGGGAGTTTGGCTGAGAGTAGTTCGCAGGATTTGATTCCAGGGGGTGTAGATAGCCTTAGTGCCAGTTTGGTTTTGGCTATGATGGCAAGGCCGCCCCCTCTAGAGATGGGCCTGTCAACTCTCAGTATTTGGTAACTGTCTGGTATGGCTAACATTTCGTTTACAGAAGCCCAACTAGCCGAGCTCATAGAAGGACCTTCATTTTTTGATAATTTACAACTACCTAATCCAGAGAATAACATCTATGGGGATGCGGATCTTAGACTTAAAAAAAAGCAATTCCGCACTGAAATTCACGGGCATGTTTTAAAACAATATCTTAAATCCAGTATCATCCCACAGGGTGTACAGGTTAAAATTATCCGTGCCTATTTTTGGACGACACAGAATATAAGGTAGCATTTAGCCAGGTTGCCACTAAATGCAGTTGTGATCTTTTAGTTCTCACAATCACTACTGCTCAGAGAGTCAGCCAGAAAATCATGGAGTCTGTGTTGGAGCAGGAGAAAGCCTTTTTATCAAACCCTCTCATTTCCGAAGCCAAACAAAAACTTGAACAAGTTGAGAAATATTTTCAAGAATGTAAAAATTTTACTATATAAAAAAAGACCAATAACCTAAAAAAAGATATCTCAATGTTCAAAAAAGAGTCTGTATATCCCTATTTGGCAGAGGACTTTAACTTTCAAACGTTCTGGAAACAATCCGGTAACCAGAATGTGGGTCTGAATAGAAGACGAGGGGTCACTTTCATCTTCCAGTTCCTCAAGTAATAAAGATTCTACCAATCTTAACTCGGGGAATCATCCTTTTCGAGGAAGGGGCGGCCACAGAGGCCGCAGGAATTTCCAACAGGGAAGAGGCCCCCACAGGCCACCTTACCTGCAGGCCTTAAACGCCCCCCCACAAGGTCAGGGACACCGTGATTTTCAAACACGCAACTGGTCGTACCGGTGGTGAATGAGGCACTGCCTATTTTCAATTTCTCATCTCGGACTATTTCCAAACCCGAGCTGGC